>NC_051216.1:28043400-28398400 GCF_015220715.1 Pygocentrus nattereri
TATGAATACACTGCCTGATTGTTCATTATTGATGAGGTAAGCATTTTACCTAAAACATTTTTAAAAATACATTTAGTGCATTGAAAGGCAAAATAGTCCCCAAACAAACTTATTTTTTCAGATCTACCACAGTTTTACCACAGTCAGCTTTACATAAAAAATCTGAAGGTTCACTGGTGAATTTGAATAGTAAATGAAATGGCTGTATTTAGATTATGGTGACTTCTTCTGGTCCTTTTCACCACCGCTATAAAAAAAATGTGTGTGTAATTTTCTGTACACACCCATATCGCTGCGTGATTCACATAAAGAAGAGTGGGATTCTGCAGGGTGGTCAGAACCACCTGTTGTCTAAAATAGCTGTTGGCAGATTCAGCTACACTGTGAGGTTTTGTTCATTTTTAGAGTTTGCAGTAAGTCATGCTGTGCTCTAAATCATATTGATATCTGCAGAATCCTATTGAAGACCTGGGCTGAGTCTCATGTATTTATTTGTTTGTCGTCATTTCCTTTTCATGGTCACTTTTCTTCAAATCTTTGCTCTTCCCTCTAAAGAGATGCAAGAATATCATAAGATGACAGAGGAATGCACGTTAAACATGTTAACCAAAGGAAAAAAACACAGGTCTGCTAAAAATAAGCATTTAAAACTTAAACTGACTTTTCACATAGGAATACTTTATTACAGTTCAACCAAATCAGTTTAACTTTGATCATCCTTTGTCAGTGTCATTCCATTAACTATAATCATCTAAAGATTACATGAGGTGGAGGCAGAGAAACACACACCTACATTGCCTGCTGCAGTTAAAAAAGACTTCCGCGTAGGATGCATGTGTGTTTCTTTGCAGGGGAAGTCTCCTCTCTCCTTGATTCCTCCATGCACATTTAAAGAATCTATATGTCCTTAAAGATGACCGAGTATGTCATGGGCTGGTGGAGGTAGAACAGAGGAATAGTTCTGGAGGAGGGTGGAATTTTTTTTTTTTCACTTGAGGGAGCCCAGTAAGAACAGTTACTATCTAGTGTGTAGTTTAGCTACTTAAACATAAAAAGAGGTTATGTTTGTTTCTATTTAAAGTTGTATTGTGTTTTCCTGGCAAAAATACAGTGACTGCCAAGACAAATAGTTTTAAACTCTGACTTTTACACAGTGCTGTATATGAAGTATATTCGATTAGAACCTCAGTATTAGAACCTAAGATATATGTATATAGAAGGAGTGAAGTAGCTTGTCTATCACAGACCTCTTGGGCTTAGCACTGTGGTTTATAGGCAGTGAGAGTTTTAGGCCCCAGCATATGTGTGAGTGGAAGAATGAGTATGTAGTTTTGGACGTTAGTGAAGTTCATATGAATGAACAGTAAACAACAGGCTCCCTGTCTCACTGTCCCAGTAGGAGAGAGGAGCAGACTAGCGTCACACACAACTTTACACAGTCGGCTCTTACTGCACTCTGATGTCAACACATACCACTCCCCCTCTTCCCGTGTAAAGAGCCCTTTGTATTTTCCAAGCATATTGAGGTACACACAGCCACCAAAATAAGATTACATCACATTCTAGTATTCATACACACACTCACACTTTTCTGAGTGACATCATTGCCACACAACACTATGCAGCACACGCCGTGACCTCATTCCCGATTCAGGTCCACAGTAACCACATGAAGAGAGGCTCTCTCTGCTTAAATCTGTGATGACGCAGATGGGAGCATGTGCCATGCGCACAGCAAATCAGGCTGGTTCCCTTCCCACTAGAGCCTGGCAGATAGGAAAGTATTTGTCACTAATACAATAGCAATTTTAAGAGGCTAAACATTTTTTAAAATTATTATTTTATATTCTCATGATTATATGTCAATTGTATAGTTCTCTGTTGTCACATTTCTTTACTATAAAAGTAACAGGAAGCTTTAAATAATATACACTCACTGGCCACTTTATTAGGTACAATTTTGTGTTAAAACAAATAGCTAATCAGCCAGTCACATGGCCGCAACTCAATGCATTTAGGCATGTAGAGGTGGTCAAGACAACTTGCAGAAGTGCAGACCGAGCATTAGAATGGGGAAGAACGGTGATTTAAGTGACTTTGAACGTGGCATGGTTGTTGGTGCCAGACGGGCTGGTCTGAGTATTTCAGAAACTGCTGATCTACTGGGATTTTCATGCACAACCATCTCTAGGGTTTACAGAGAATGGTCAGAAAAAGAGAAAATATCCAGTGAGCAGCGGTTGTGTGGACGAAAATGCCTTGTTGATGTGAGAGGTCAGAGGAGAATGGGCAGAGTGGTTCCAGATGATAGGAAGGCAACAATAACTCAAATAACCAACCAGAATCTCTGAGGAATGTTTCCAACACCTTGTTGAAAGTATGCCATGAAGAATTAAGGCAGTTCTGAAGGCAAAAGGGGGTCCAACCTTTTACTACCTAATACCTAATAAAGTGGCCAGTGAGTGTAAATATTGTGGGCAGGGGCAGAGCTTCCCAGAACTTTTTTGCTTCTTGTCCTCAGTTCTCTTCATAGAAAGAGTCAAGTTTTCTGATGTCTTATACCAAAATGTTGTTTGGTTACTGGTGTTTGTAATCACATTTACCTGTTAAGTCTAGATGATTTACATCACCAACAGTTTCTATAAAAACTAGCACGTGAGCAAGTCTCCTCAAAATATAAAGAGTGGACATTATTTTAAATCATTGAATTAATTACAATTTAAGGGTAATTTGTAAGTAATTTGTAAAACATTACTGTTTTTAACAACTAACCAAACACTGCATCTAATATCCTGGTTGGACACTACTTCCCATCTCTTCCCTACACACTCTGGAACACCCTGTACTTCCCTCCACCAAAGTGGATTTCAAAACCTCCTCATTAACACCTTGGCATTTTCACTGTGGTTGCAGTGGTTTCTGAGCAAAAGAAAGGACATGAAAGTACTGTGAGAAAGAATTAAAATCCCACAAACTATAATAAATCTAGTGCTAATGCTGCTAGCATTTGTTGGCATTTACTGATGTTGTCATTGTTCTTGGTTGTTTGTTGGGACATTGCATGTGGTTGAAGTTATTGCTATAGCGGTACCATCCCTCCCAACGTCACTTGGCCATTGCTTGCCGTCAGTCTAAATGTCACAAAATGATGAGAGGCCTGTCATGCAGCCATGCTGACTCAGTGCCAAGGCCTATGAAATCATCATTCTGCAAACAGTTTCTTTCTGTTTGTGTCTCATAAGTGCTGTCAGATGGCTTGAGGAGGATATACTGTGATTCATACTGCAGCAAAACGGAAGTAAACAAAGTCATTCAGACAGACTGGATGCATTATTTGTCATTTTTATTTCAAACAACAACTTACATCTCTCTCTCTCTCTCTCTCTCTCTTTCTTTCTTTCTTTCTTTCTTTCTTTCTTTCTTTCTTTCTTTCTTTCTTTCTAGAACTCTCTATCTGAAATCACCAGTAAGCTCCAGGCATCCACTCCTCACTTTGTGCAGTGTGTGAGGCCCAATGGTTCAGGCCAGCCAGAGGCCTTCGACAGTTTCTTGGTGTCCACTCAACTGCAGTATGTAGGGGTGCTGGAGATGGTGCGCATGATCCGCTATGGCTACCCAGTGCGCCTATCCTTCTCCGGCTTCCTCAGCAGGTAAAGTGCTCTGATTCTTACTCCTCAGTTCAGTATTGATATGGAGAAACCTTTGGTTTAAAACAGTGACTCTGTGCTTAACTGTGCCCTACACACCTGATACACTTGAGTCAGTGCAGTATACACTACTTTGTCACTACCCTGTTGGTGTTTTGAGAGTGGTCCACCACCCATATATTATCTGCTCAGTGGTGATCCTTTGGTAATTCACATTGAAAGAAGAAGGGGTGGGTAATTGATGCCCTTACAGATGGGATACAGTGGCATAATTGAAAACCTACACTATATTTCCAAAAGTATTCACTCACCCATGCAAATCATTGAATTCAGCTGTTCCAATCACTTCTATGGCCATAGGTATATAAAACCAAGAACCTAAGTATGTAGACTGCTTCTACAAACATTTGTGAAAGAATGGGTCGCTCTCAGGAGCTCAGTGAATTCCAACATGGTACCGTGATAGGATGCCACCTGTGCAAGTCCAGTCATGAAATTTCCTTGCTACTAAATATTCCACAGTCCATTGTCAGTGGTATTATAACAAAGTGGAAGCAACTGGGAATGACTGCATAAAATGACAGAACGGGGTCAGCGGATGCTGAGGAGCATAGTGTGCAGAGGATACCAACTTTTGTGCAGAGTCAATCACTACAAACCTCCAAACTTCATGTGGCCTTCAGATTAGCTCAATAACAGCATAGAGCGCTTCATGGAATAGGTTTCCATGGCTGAGCAGCTGCATCCAAGCCTCTTACATTACCAAGCACAATGCAAAGCATCAAATGCAGTGGTCTAAAGCACCGCCACTGGAATCTAGAGCAGCAGAAACGTGTTCTCTGGACTGACGAATCACACATCTGGCAATCCGATGGATGAGTCTGGGTTTGGCAGTTGCCAGGAGAACAGTACTTGTCTGACTGCATTTTACTAAGTGTAAAGTTTGGTGGAGGGGGGATTATGGTGTGGGATTGTTTTTCAGGAGTTGGGCTCGGCCCCTTACTTCCAGTGTAAGGAACTTTTAATGCTTCAGCATACCAAGAGATTTTGGACAATTTCATGGTCCAGACTTCGTGGGAACAGTTTGGAGATGGCCCCTTCTTCTTCCAACATGACTGTGCACCAGTGCACAAAGTAAGGTCCATAAAGACATGGATGAGTGAATTTGGTGTTGAACTTGACTGGCCTGTACAGAGTCTTGAGCTCAACCCGATAGAACACTTTTGAGATGCATTAGAGCAGAGCCTGCAAGCAAGGCCTTCTCATCCAACACCAGTGTCTGACCTCACAAATGTACTTCTGGAAGAATGGTCAGAAATTCCCATAAACACCCCTAAGCCTTGTGGAAAGCCTTCCCAGAAGAGTTGAAGCTGTTATAGCTGCAAAGGGTGGGCCGACATCATATTAAACCCTATGGATTAAGATTAGGAATCATATGCATGTGAAGACAGACGAGCGAATACTTCTGGCAATACAGTATAAATAGTGCACCTAAAGAAAAAGGCTGGAAATACTAAATACTGAAAAAATATATTACATTTAGTGCTTTAGGCTTAGTCTGTTTAATATGTTTCCTGCTTTTTCCTTGCACTGAAAAATTAGTGTGAACTGAATTTTTGATCTTTGTGATCTCAGATTTATTTGTGATTAATCCATTGGTAGTAAGCTTTTCCCAGTGTTTTTTTTCTCCTCATAATGCATGCCTGCTCCAGGCTAGGCAAGGGTACATAAGGACAGGGTAGGGGATCAGAGAGGTGACGGAGTGCAGATAGAGCAGCTGTACATTAAGCTGCTGACTTGGCCATGACTTTTCTGTGCAGTCAGCACACACTGCCTGCAATTAGACGTTTAGCTTATATTTCAGCTGCCCAGGCTAAGTGAGGTGAAAAGCCACGGAAAGGCGGATACATTTAAAGTGCACTTTCACTCAGGTTGATGTATGTGACTCTAGCTGCGTGATATTTTTTAATGGTATATTTTGGCAAAATTTCAGATTTGAATGATCAACCCAGGCACGTTTGGTGTTTGAAGTTTTGTATAGTTTTGCCCTGGAGCTACAAGATTAATGTATCTAATTCGTAAATAAAGCATCTACCTTACCAATTACTGCATCTCTACAAAGGGACAAATGATCAGGAGTACTTTAAATAACTAAAAACAGCAATAGCAGCCACCTTGAACCATCAATTTATTTTTTACTGTTGTTTTGTCCAGTTTTTAGAAAAGCCCTAATTGTTTCTTTACAAAGCTGGTTCTTCATCGGTCAAGGCAAAACGTTTCCACTCAGCAGTACGATATGGAAACTAATCTGATCCCAGAGCTATGTGTACCCTGGTTGAGTACCTCTGTTTCCTCTATCATTCAACTGAACTGTGCTAGTAGGCTGGGTTCTGTGGAGGCTCTTACTTGGCAGTTGGTTTCATGTTGTATTCTGGCTAGCTAGTGTTTTTTTATATGCTGGTTGTCTGACTTGAGCAACAAGGCATGACAAGTCTGTGATGATTTCATTTGATCGATAAATATCTATTATTTCTACCTACTGTCTCACACTTTGTATGCACTTTGTACAAACAGTTCAGAAAATTTTGTTTAAGATATATATGTATTAAATGCATTAAAGAGCAATGGACTTCATTAAACAATAACTTATTTTTTTATTTGTTTTTGAGAAAGGTCTTAAGAAAAGATCTACGTCTGATTCATGACTTGTTCTTAAACCACAGAATTGTTCACATCTTTGTGCTATTACATCTATGTAGCTTCTGTTCTTACCTAAGAATAAATCCCTAATAAGAAAACTCTGATGAATGTTGGAATCTTAATGAAAACTTTTAAGAAGAGATTTCATCTTAACAACAGTTGGTGGATGAGCCCCAATGTTTGTTTCCAGATTTCTCCTCTGTGATCCGAGCCATTTCAAAGATTTGTTAAAAATTTCATCACCAGAATCCTTGATTTGACATAATGAAGTATTGATTAGTCAAACCAGGTATTGGATTATGACGACAAATAATACTTCCTCAAAGAGATGAATAGGGAGTCAAATAAACTCTTATGGCCAAGATTAATAGCTTGTTAAGTATATTAGTAATATATTTGCACAATACAAAGCTAGTGGCTATAAGTTTACATTACGTGTTCTTCATAACTCTATTGCAATGCCCAAAATAGTAAACTTTGTAAGTCTTGACTGATCAGCTACATTTAAGGTAAAAGGAAAGTGTGTAAGTTGAGTTTTCAATTTACTGTGTAATCATGATTAAAGATGTGCAGGGGCCTACCTTAGCAGCTCTTTCCTGAGTGTCCCTACTGCAGGATGGAAACGGGTGTGCTTGGAGATGCCTGGAACAGGTCAGGCTGATCTGCTCCAAAAGAGGGACAAAAGGAGCAGAAAGAGAAGGAGAAAGCAATGTGAAGGCAGGGGGGGTTTAAAAGAAGCTAGAGGGGTGTAATTGCAGCAGAGGTGCTGTGTTCTCCTTTTCTGCCTGATAAGAGATGCTGAGAGTGGAGTGTGTCGTTCTTCCTGTCATTCACTGGGTACAGTGTGACTCTGCTCTTCCTCAAGGAACACGCTGCCACATCGCTGTGTCACACTGACACACACTCTCAAAGTGTTCCTCTCAGCATTTGTCACTTTCTCATCTTTCTCCATCCCTCGCCTATTTTCTCTCCATCTGCAGTCCTTTTGCCCCACTCCAACTTGATCTCATTTTCTTGTTTACTCCTTCAGTAAATGTTATGTTTTTTTTATTTAGCTGATTTAATTTGGCTGTCTCATGTTTGATCATTCTGTTCTCATTTTTTTTGATAATTTGACCTATTCTCCTTCATCCCTGTAATTCTCAGATTTATTCAGTATAGCACTTATATTCACTATATTCACTTTAGTGACTATAGCAGTGTCTCTCTCTCTCTGTCTCTCTCTCTCTGTCTCTCTCTCTCTCTCTCTCTCTCTGTCTGTCTGTCTCTCTCTCTCTCTCTCTCTCTCTCTCTCTCTCTCACTCACTGACTCACTCACTCACTCACTCACAGGGGTGGACGAAGTACTCAAATCATGTAGTTGAGTTAAAGTAGAGCTACCCAAGGTAAAATATTACTCCAGTAAAAGTAGACCTCAACTTGAGTAAAAGTACAAAAGTATTTGCCTTCAAATGTACTTAAGTATTGAAAGTAAAAGTAAAATTAATTATGGCTCTGATGTTCTGTAATCATTTTTATACCAAGACTCGCTTCCTGAACTCATTTTAGGTGAAAATACTCCAGTGTCTCTCTTGGTAAACCAGTCTTTTAATATAATGTCGTTAATTAGTGATGTCTATTAAAATAGTTTTTATAAACACATAAACCAAAAGGAACAACAGATTTCTCAAAATGTAGTGGAGTAAAAAGTAAGATATTTGACTTTGAAATGTAGTGGAGTGAAAGTAAAAAGTCGCCCAAAATGGAAAAACTTAAGTAAAGTACAGATACACGAAAAAACTACTGAAGTACAGTAACTAATTACATTTACTTAGTTCCTGTCCACCACTGCTCACTCACACACACACTTTCTTTCCCCATGCCTTCTATCTCACTCATTTTATCTCATTCTCTCTCCTCCTACTCCCCCTCTCTCCTGGTCTGTCTTTCTCTCTATCTCTCTTTCTGTCTGTTTCTATTTCTCGCTCTCTCTCTCTCTCTCTCTCTCTCTCTCTCTCTCTCTCTCTGTGTCTTGCTCTAGATATCCCCAAGTCTTTGTCTTGATCTCTCTCACTTGCTCTCTCTCTCTCTCTCTCTCTCTCTCTCTCTCTCTCTCTCTCTCTCTCTCTCTTTCTGTGTAAAGGATAAAAGGATTATGGTAACATTCCACTGAGATAATGAATTGGGACACTGCTGGTCACATGGTGCTGGAAGTTTCCATGATCTTTTTGTAAACATCATGAATCTTTCAGTGGAGAGAAGGAGAAAGAGACAGACAGAAAAAGGTAGACAGACTGCAGAAAGAGAGATGAAAGGGGTCAGACACACCACTGCCGACACTTTATCTGGGCAGAGGCTTATAATTCACTGGCCCATCTCCAGTCTCATGTTGACACTGGATTAAACAGTACAGATAGTCTTGTGATTATGATTGTGTTGAGGCTCAGGAGACTAGTTCAGATCACCATGTGATATGGTTTGATGTTGTGACTGTTTGAAATGGAGCAGATTGTCTGCTGATAAGCTTAATGTTTCTACGTGCTGAAAGCTGTGTATAATGTGTAGATATGCTATAATGACCATGGTAGTACAATTGTAGTTTTAATTCTGTGGTTTTTAGTATTGAGTTGAGAATTCTGTCAGATACCAGGCTGCAATAAAGGTAATTCCAAATTGGTTGTTTCCTTCCAGTGACTTTTGGCATTTCAGTTATTGGCACCAAAATAGACTATGCTTCACTAGATTGCAAGCATCACCTTGTCCTGAGGTATGACATATACTGGAACCCTTCATGCATTTAAAACATTTTTCTCCATAGTATTAAGTTTCAGTTTGTCTTGCAGTAAACATTATGGTTTTGATTTAGTTTTCATGTATTTAATTCTTAATAGTTTTCATTAATGTTAACCTTGCTACTACACTAAAAAAGTGTAGTAGCTGTGTTCAATTTACTTTACTTTCAATTTACTCCATTGTGGAGTGTTCCTTGGGACCAAAGACCACCTGTTTATTGTCCGCTATTGTCTCTCAGAAACTACATGGTACCAAACATTAGTGCAGCCCTTTCCTAAACACATGTTTATCTCTGTGCACTGCAGACAGTATTGCTGTTCCATATGCTCATGTTGCAGAGTTGTGGAAGATTAAATGTGATCTAACATTTAAACTATTATACATTTTATTTTTTATTGTTTGTTATGTTTCTAATGGCTGACATTGAAATGATTGCATCTGCCATTTCCCTCTGTGATCAATAAAGGATTCTGATATTTTTGGCAAAAGCCTTCATTAAAATTTCTATATATGTTTAAGTTGATGAAATCCTTCTTTTTTTCATAATTAAAGAATGAGGATAGCATGAGGTAAAAGACGTCCTTGGTACAGGTGCTTAAAGAGAGATCAAAGGGGATCTGTATTGCCTAGCATGTCATGGCAGCTTCAGGGAACTAAATACTGGGGGAGGGGGCTTTTTCACTAATTAAACCCTAATAAGGCCTGAAACTGGTGGTGGGTCCAGCTTTTTATTACACACCTCTATAATTTAAGAATAATTTAGCCAGTTTGCATTGTAGCTGTATAGTTACAGATTAATACGCCTTGTTGTTGTTGTAATAAGCTTGAAATGTTAAACAGGTTTATCAACACTGATCAACAGAATTATTGTTAAAATTTAGTAAACTGAAAGACGGATACTGATAGACTTTATTCTTATGGAGACACATTTGAATCAAGTAAACCTCTTTGTTCAGTGTATTGGAGCTTTAAGAAAAAATTTTGTGTGAATGCCAAACTACATTTCCATGCCTTTAAATTGGGGAGCTGAATGTTAGCAGTGGTCTTTCTTGTTAAATAGCCAGTAAACAGATAGAGACCTGGACTCTTTCTGTTTTATTACCTTAATCTGTAGAGTGGACACTCATTCTCTCACTGTGGAGCACATTGTCATGACGTGTTGTTTTGCAGTCTGTGAGTGGCTTACTGGGTGACGTCGTGCCAAGGGTACTGTTTGTTTTTGTTCGAGTGCGCGTGCGTGCATGTGGGTGGGTGTGTGTATGTGTGTGTGTGTGTGATTAAGTGTGTGTTAGCATCACAATGGGGCAGCAGCAGGCCAGACAGGGTGAGAGGGCTGTTGAAGCGAGGCAGACGGCTGAGAATGGCCAGCCGATTGTGATGGAAATAGAGTTTTTTTTGAGAATGATGCTGCCCGATGCTGAGGGTCATTTTACATGGCCTTTTCAGGAACCTTTGCTAACTTGATTTGTGTGTTGTGTTCTGCACTTCTTTCTTTTTTGTACATTTTCAGAGCATAAATGCCATGATTTTGTAGAATGACCAGAGTGAAACAAGGCTAGCTTGCAGGTCCTGACCCTGAATATATATGTGATACTTTTTTTATCCCACAAATGGGGAAATTCCACCTCCGCATTTAACCCATCCGTGAAGTGAAACACCACATACACATACTAGTGAGCAAACACACACTAAGGGGCAGTGAGCAGTGAGTTTTAAATAGATACAACAATATTCCTACCCAGTAGCATCACATCACAAAATTGTTAATTCTAGAAACAGTAGTTGGAGAAAAAGCACACTCATGGAAAATGTATCACACCATTAATATATACCGTTATATGCAAAGGTTTGTGCGCCATTTAGTCATGTTTTTATTACGTTTTTTGTTGAGTTTGTATAGTTCATCTACAGATATGTAGATTCTGTACATTTTAAGTTAAGTGATTAAGTGGTACTTTTTTAATCCCACAAATGGGGGAAATTCCATCTCCGCATTTAACCCATCCGTGAAGTGAAACACCACATACACACACATTAGGGGGCAGTGGGCAGTGAGCACACTTGCCCAGAGCGGTGAGCAGCCCGATCCACGGTGCCCGGGGAGCAATTGGGGGTTAGGTGTCTTGCTCAAGGACTCAGCTCATGAACTATCGGCACTGGGGATCGAACCAGCAACCTTCAGGTTACAGGGCCAGTTCCCTAACCTCCAGCCCACAACTGCCCCTAGAAACTGTTTTTGATGAAGGTGGGATATGTGATACTTTTCTAAGCTTAACTTGAGCTCCATAACAAGAAATGCACGTTTATTATTATTTTTTTAACAGCGAAACACATTTTTGTTTATTTGTTGGGAAATGTTGCAGGTCCTGACACTGAAACATTTCCCAACATCAAACAAAAACATGTTTCGCTGTTAAAAACATAATAATAAAAGTGCATTTTTTGTTATGGAGCTCAAGTTAAGCTTAGAAAAGTATCATATATATTTCCTGTTGTTCCACTGATCCCAAGTTGCTACATAACTTTTCATTTAACCTTTACTGAGTTTAAAGTTTAACACAAAAAAACTGAAAACTCACAAGTGTACTAAAAAAGTTGAGCTAAACCTGATAAACCTGATCAGTTTAACAGCTCTAACCAAGGCTACTACTACTTTTGGCACAAAGAATTGCCCATATTAAAGCGCGTTCAGTGCAACGTTTGGGACTTAGGTAGTTTTTTCTTTTTCAACGAACTGAACTGTTGTAAAACAATAGCATGAGCATAAATTATTATGAATAACATCAAATGATGTTAGCTGTGATAACATTGTCCCTCATGCTTGCTTAATTACATATAGGTAGTTATAATGATTCTGAGACACAATGTTGTGTATAGTTACACACACACACACAGTTTGTTTTCACAAGATGCTCAGGTTTAATTTTTACTTCTGTGAAATGAAAATGTGTAATGATACAAAAACCACAGTACATTTTTACAACTCCTTACGCTTAGTGTACCGTACACTGAGCATCATTTCTTGACTGTATCAGGCACACAAAAGTATCTTTGTGTCGTCTTAGAATTTCACTGATTTCACACAGCACGTCAGTTCAGAATTGCCATATGTTCATTTACAGGTCATACCACATGCACACATTACGATTTACTGTATTCAGATGATGTGGAGAACAAAAGCCTACAAAAACTCTAATTCATATAGACTTAGGGCTGCTCAAAGTGGCCCATAAGGCATTCAACTTGGCCTGGGAAGATTGCCCTAACTTCCTCTCGCCTAGGACAGTATTTTTTTTTTCTTCTTCAACAAAATGTTTAATATTACAAAATAATTAAATATGATATTGTTTGACCTTAACTAGGGTGGTCACTAAATGAGCAGGTGTTACAACACATACATAGTTATTGACAGTGGTAATAACAGCCAGTAGCACATTGCCAGAGTAGATTTAGGGACTGCTGGAGTAAGGAATTTATTTTCAGGGAATATAAAGACAAAATTGTCTCCTTTGTATGTGTGGGAACCATGGCAGTATTTGAAAAATACAGCATTTGGCATCATGCTTAAATGAGCATTGAATTAAGTATTGTTTGCAATATATTGTGTTGCACTTATATATTGTATTTTATTGTATTGCACTGTGTATTGTAGTTTATTGTTGAATGCACTGTATGTTGTAGTTTACTGTATTGTATTATATTGTACGGCACAGAGTTCTGTGTTCAACTTTTGTTCCTAGCAGTATATGAGCTCAGTACTGTCTTTTTCCCTAACCTATTGGTAACTAGCAAAGATACTTTCTCAAGCACTTCTTGTAAGTCGCTCTGAATAATCTGCTAAATGCTGTAAATGTAAATGTTAAATGGTCTGAAGCTTTCCACATGTAGTGACTGTGCAAAAATATGAGACTAACAAGCTAGCTAACTAGTTACAAGCTAGCTAGTTTCGGTTCCGGCGCCACTCGAGTGGCAGGCCGTTACAGCAGCTCGTTCTTTTTACTTTTTTTTTCTGCTAACAGACGCCTTGTTTATTTATTTCTATAGTATATCTTATATTTTGTATGATGCACATCTTTGTCTACATACTGCTCTTTATCTCCTTACTGTGTATTCTGCTGTAACAATGCAAATTTCCCCCAGTGGGATAATAAAAGTCTATCTTATCTTATCTTACGTTATCTTTTTTTTTTTGGCCCCCCAAGGCAGAAGGTTTAGGCACCCTACATATAGACCCATATTTAGCTCTGCTAAGTGTGCAGAGTGTTTGTAGTAGATATGAAATGCATGTAAAGCTATGACTAAATGCTGTACGGTACAGATGTTTTATGAATGAAAGGCTGTAGATAAACACTGTATGGTAGAAATATGTTAAATGAAAAGCTGTAGATAAACGCTGTATGGTATAGATGTGTTATAAATGAAAAGCTGTAGATAAATGCTGTATGGTATAGATGTGTTATGAATGAAAAGCTGTAGATAAATGCTGTATGGTAGAGATGTGTTATAAATGAAAAGCTGTAGATAAACGCTGCATGGTATATAGGTGTTATAAATGAAAAGCTGTAGATAAATGCTGTATGGTATAGATGTGTTATAAATGAAAAGCTGTAGATAAACGCTGTATGGTATATAGGTGTTATAAATGAAAAGCTGTAGATAAATGCTGTATGGTATATAGGTGTTATAAATGAAAAGCTGTAGATAAACGCTGTATAGTAGAGATGTGCTGTAAATGAAAAGCTGTAGATAAATGCTGTATGGTAGAGATGTGTTATAAATGAAAAGCTGTAGATAAACGCTGTATGGTAGAGATGTGTTATAAATGAAAAGCTGTAGATAAACGCTGTATGGTAGAGATGTGTTATAAATGAAAAGCTGTAGATAAACGATGTATGGTAGAGATGTGTTATAAATGAAAAGCTGTAGATAAACGCTATATGGTAGAGATGTGTTATAAATGAAAAGCTGTAGATAAATGCTGTATGGTAGAGATGTGTTATAAATGAAAAGCTGTAGATAAACGCTGTAAGGTAGAGATGTGTTATAAATGAAAAGCTGTAGATAAACGCTGTATGGTATAGATGTGTTATAAATGAAAAGCTGTAGATAAACGCTGTATGGTATAGATGTGTTATAAATGAAAAGCTGTAGATAAACGATGTATGGTAGAGATGTGTTATAAATGAAAAGCTGTAGATAAACGCTGTAAGGTAGAGATGTGTTATAAATGAAAAGCTGTAGATAAACGCTGTAAGGTAGAGATGTGTTATAAATGAAAAGCTGTAGATAAATGCTGTATGGTAGAGATGTGTTATAAATGAAAAGCTGTAGATAAACACTGTATGGTAGAGATGTTATAAATGAAAAGCTGTAGATAAACGCTGTATGGTAGAGATGTGTTATAAATGAAAAGCTGTAGATAAACGCTGTATGGTAGAGATGTGTTATAAATGAAAAGCTGTAGATAAATGCTGTATGGTAGAGATGTGTTATAAATGAAAAGCTGTAGATAAACGCTGTATGGTAGAGATGTTATAAATGAAAAGCTGTAGATAAACGCTGTATGGTAGAGATGTGTTATAAATGAAAAGCTGTATATAAACGTTGTATGGTAGAGATGTGTTATAAATGAAACGCTGTAGATAAACGCTGTATGGTAGAGATGTGTTATAAATGAAAAGCTGTAGATAAACGCTGTATGGTAGAGATGTGTTATAAATGAAAAGCTGTAGATAAATGCTGTATGGTATAGATGTGTTATGAATGAAAAGCTGTAGATAAATGCTGTATGGTAGAGATGTGTTATAAATGAAAAGCTGTAGATAAAAGATGTATGGTAGAGATGTGTTATAAATGAAAAGCTGTAGATAAACGATGTATGGTAGAGATGTGTTATAAATGAAAAGCTGTAGATAAATGCTGTATGGTAGAGATGTGTTATAAATGAAAAGCTGTAGATAAATGCTGTATGGTAGAGATGTGTTATAAATGAAAAGCTGTAAACGCTGTATGGTAGAGATGTGTTATAAATGAAAAGCTGTAAACGCTGTATGGTAGAGATGTGTTATAAATGAAAAGCTGTAGATAAATGCTGTATGGTAGAGATGTGTTATAAATGAAAAGCTGTAGAAAAACGCTGTATGGTAGAGATGTTTTATGAATGAAAAGCTGTAGATAAATGCTGTATGGTAGAGATGTGTTATAAATGAAAAGCTGTAGATAAATGCTGTAAGGTAGAGATGTGTTATAAATGAAAAGCTGTAGATAAACGATGTATGGTAGAGATGTGTTATAAATGAAAAGCTGTAGATAAACGCTGTAAGGTAGAGATGTGTTATAAATGAAAAGCTGTAGATAAACGCTGTATGGTATAGATGTGTTATAAATGAAAAGCTGTAGATAAACGATGTATGGTAGAGATGTGTTATAAATGAAAAGCTGTAGATAAACGATGTATGGTAGAGATGTGTTATAAATGAAAAGCTGTAGATAAATGCTGTATGGTATAGATGTGTTATAAATGAAAAGCTGTAGATAAACGATGTATGGTAGAGATGTGTTATAAATGAAAAGCTGTAGATAAACGATGTATGGTAGAGATGTGTTATGAATGAAAAACTGTAGATAAACGCTGTAAGGTAGAGATGTGTTATAAATGAAAAGCTGTAAATGCTGTATGGTAGAGATGTGTTATGAATGAAAAGCTGTAGATAAAAGATGTATGGTAGAGATGTGTTATAAATGAAAAGCTGTAGATAAACGATGTATGGTAGAGATGTGTTATAAATGAAAAGCTGTAGATAAATGCTGTATGGTAGAGATGTGTTATAAATGAAAAGCTGTAGATAAACGCTGTATGGTAGAGATGTGTTATAAATGAAAAGCTGTAGATAAATGATGTATGGTAGAGATGTGTTATAAATGAAAAGCTGTAGATAAACGCTGTATGGTAGAGATGTGTTATAAATGAAAAGCTGTAGATAAACGCTGTATGGTAGAGATGTGTTATAAATGAAAAGCTGTAGATAAACGCTGTATGGTAGAGATGTGTTATAAATGAAAAGCTGTAAACGCTGTATGGTAGAGATGTGTTATAAATGAAAAGCTGTAGATAAGTGCTGTATGGTAGAGATGTGTTATAAATGAAAAGCTGTAAACGCTGTATGGTAGAGATGTGTTATAAATGAAAAGCTGTAAACGCTGTATGGTAGAGATGTGTTATAAATGAAAAGCTGTAAACGCTGTATGGTAGAGATGTGTTATAAATGAAAAGCTGTAGATAAACGCTGTATGGTAGAGATGTGTTATAAATGAAAAGCTGTAGATAAATGCTGTATGGTAGAGATGTGTTATAAATGAAAAGCTGTAGATAAATGCTGTATGGTAGAGATGTGTTATAAATGAAAAGCTGTAAACGCTGTATGGTAGAGATGTGTTATAAATGAAAAGCTGTAAACGCTGTATGGTAGAGATGTGTTATAAATGAAAAGCTGTAAACGCTGTATGGTAGAGATGTGTTATAAATGAAAAGCTGTAAACGCTGTATGGTAGAGATGTGTTATAAATGAAAAGCTGTAAACGCTGTATGGTAGAGATGTGTTATAAATGAAAAGCTGTAAACGCTGTATGGTAGAGATGTGTTATAAATGAAAAGCTGTAAACGCTGTATGGTATAGCTATGCAATGAATGAAAAACTGTGGATACATGCTGCTTCATATCGGTGTTTGTTGAGGAGTGTGCTTGTGTGTTTATTATGAAGCATTTCGGTTCAGAGGCCATGTTCATTTCACTGAGAGCTAAAAAAAAGAGCCTGCCCTGCACAAAGAGCCCATTCAAAGAACTCTGTGCCTCCATCCATTCATATAAGTCTGTGATGAGGTAAAGATTTTCTTTTTCGAATGGATACATGAAAGGAGACATTGTATATGAGCTTGCCCTGCGATGGACTGGCGACCTGTCCAGGGTGTATCCTGCCTTCCGCCTGATGACTGCTGGGATAGGCTCCAGCACCCCCCCGCGCGACCCTGAGGAAAAAGCGGCTTGATGGATGGATGGATGGATGGATGGATGGATGGATGGATGGATGGATGGATGGATGGATGGATGGATGGATGGATGGATGGATATGAGCTGGACATACTCATGGATGTTGATCAGAATGATGGCCACGTTTTTTTTTTGTTTTTTTTTTTCTTTTTGGCTAGCTATGCTTTTTGTTTCTGTCTTTCTTTCACATTCCCTCAGTCTCTTTCTATCTCTGTCTTTCTCTCCCTCTATATCTTTGTTTGTGAATGAACTGCTGTGTAGACTTGAAGCTTAAGGCAGCCTCTGGCACTAATGAACATGACAGGCTTATTTATCACATTTTAACAGCTCTCCTGAGGTCTAAACCCTACTGTCTTAGCGCAGTGAGAGATTGTCGCTCTGTAATCTGCCTCATGGTACATACTTTAAAATCATTGTAATGTTGTAATAAGCCAGAGAGTCTAAGGGTTTATTTTGTTTGTTGTGCTTACTAATATATGGTGTTCTCTTATTTGCTGGAAAACTAGCTAACTTTTCCCATATGTCTACATCCTTTCAGATAAACTAAGCGTTTTGCACTATAATTTGACCGAATGTAGACAGAACTAAAATAGTATGGATAAATTCATTTATTCTTGTTAATCTACTATAAAATTATATGGAGTCTTTTTTCATCTCGCATCTGATTTAGGTCATCCCATAACATGTTGTTTGAGCACCTCCACATAGGCTTTAACCTAGTGTTAACCCAAAAGAAGGAAAAGTAATATGGTTTAAATAATGTCACTAATAAATCAAATAATTAGGTCGATTACTTTTAAATTCCCACAAAACAAGACTTCATGCAGCAGTTAATATCATCAAGTTCACATACAAACTCAAATGTGGTATGGATTGAAAGTTTGGAACTTGGATTGTCGACTGGTGGAGCATGATTTGGTTGTTGACCAATTTTAAAATGCTCAATAGATGATCAAATACATACAAAATATATTTTACATGTCTTATTTTATTTTATTAGTTTGACAAATCATTATTGCTTAAGCATATAAAGTTAACTGTTGTTGCCATTTGTTTATGTTAGGTTGTTTATCTTGATCTTTGTAAGCAAGCAGTGTGATGTAACTGGGTTTCTGCAAGTGCTAGTTGTGCATGTTTGACAGAATTTCTGCAGATTACTAGGAGCTACAGGATAGATTAGAAACAATATAGTATAACAGTATATCCAGCTGTTATCACTGTTAATGACTATGACTAAGGGTCAGTCGTTAACTTAATGGCTTTGCCTCTTTCTTGCCCACTTATCTAGTTTTGTCTGGTTTGTGTATATAGTGAAGACAACATAAGAGCATATTTCTGCTCCGTTTCTTTCTCTCTCTCTCTCTCTCTCTCTCTGTCTCTCTCTCTCTCTGTCTCTCTCTCTCTCTCTCTCTCTGTCTCTCTCTCTCTCTCTGTCTCTCTCTCTCTTCGTCTCTCTCTCTCTTCCTCCCCCTCTCTCTCCCTAGCTCGCTATTTATGTAGCTATCTGTATATCCTTCCACATGTGCTGCTCACAAACCATGCAGAAATAAAATTGTTTCAGCTGCATATTACTTCCTATAGCAAAGAAAAGCAGAGCTTGTACTGAATGCCTCAGCAACACTTCAGACGCTCGGGGTCAAGATTTGTTTGTGCCATAGTTGTTTTATTGCCATTTTGTAAAAGGTAACATAGGGTAGAGGGGGACCTTCTGTTTACCCCAGCTCATCCTGTTTAGGATCTATTTGGCTGGCAATTTAAGCCCCTTCAGTCCATATGCCTCAATCCCCAAGAGCACCACAAACTCAGAGGCTATTGATAGTTTTCATATCCATACACAAAAGGTCCTAGGTTCTGTTTGACTTCATTTTTTTATGACTCTTCAGGGATGCCTTGGGGCTCTCTTAGTCCATGAGCATTACTAAAGGATAGGGAGGTGAGGTAAAGTTCAGCAGTGTTAGACTAGGGTAAATCCCATTGAACAGGAAACAGAGTTAATCAGCCTTGGCCCGAGGCCAAGTGTGGGGTATATTGTCATATATTTGTATTTCATACGGCAAAATAAGTTAATGCTTCTGCATAAATGCAAAAGCTAAAGATCAAACTACATTTGCATTTAGCCATTTGGTTCTTAGTCATGCTCTTATTTGGAGTGACTTGCAATAAAACGTGCAAAGCTTAGAAAGCAAAATGATAAAGTAAACAGACAATCTGAAAGGATTTATACTCTAAAAGACAAGAGTCTTATCCTAGCTTGATCATAATCCACTAATCCAAACACACATACACGTGTATGTAAAGGGTATGTGTACTGCTTATCCTGCTTAATACAGCTTGGACTCTCCCTCTTTGAACAATCACACGCACCCTTCCAAATCTGACCTTACTGGGGTCAGCTGTTGCCTTGACAATGCCTTTAGCAGCAGATGCTTGGAGGTCAGCCTGACTCCTTACACGCTTCGACCTCTGAACCCTCTGGTTAGTTTGCTGCTCAGATGGCACAGGGTCTGGCAGATGTTTTGAGATTGTGTTCAGATTTTTTCACCCTAAAGGGCTCTCTATTGAACTGGCTGTGTTTGTTGTTACATTCAGTCACATACGATGGCATTTGAGTGCAGTGCTCTGATCAGCAGCCTTATGCTCAGTCTCATCTGTCAAATAAACCAGCAGGAATAAAGCCTTGTTCCATTGGCATCAAGTGATGAGTCAGTGCAGATAGCCAGGCAGATATTACTTTAGTACCAGATGAGCTGAATTAGCACTAATTGCAGTTAATTTCCAGGAGGGCTGCAGAATATGGTGTACCATAATATCGCAACATCTGCCATGATAGTGCTGATGAAGCAAGAGTACTGTACTGTGGGAAAGTCAGAGACCATTCATTCATTCATTTCTTTTATTTCAAGTAATAACAACCCTTATTTTAGCACCAGGAAAAAACAGAAAACATAGTTTAAAGAAAAATGCACAGAAAAATTAACTTAATAAACTATCTTAATAAACTTAATAAACTTTTTTTTGTATTTAGTCTGTCCACTATTTGCTTTTATTACAGCTTCCATTCCTTTCAGGAGGCTTGTTCTCAGTTTTCTAAAGAAATTTACTGGGATATTTTTTATAAGCTCTGGAACCAAGATCTGTCTTAGAAATTGGTTGCATTTTCTGCTACTCACAATTTAAGTAATCCCAAATACATGCAGTGATGAGGTCTGGATCCTTCTTTGTTTTATTTGCAGTTTTATATATTTTCTATTTCATTTTTCTCAGTAATGTGGTCTTTACAGCTACACATCATTTCAGACTCAGTGTTGAGTTGTCTTCTCACAGTGAAAAGATAGACTGAAACGCCTACAGATTTTTTTCTGATCTGAAGCTTGAAGCTTGATTTTCTCAAAGATGAGAGCTTTAAGTACTGTTTGTTACAGTTTTGGTGGTCTGTCAGGTCTTGCATGGTTGTTAGGAGTCACATTTCTTCTACAATTTTCATTTAAAACTTAAAAAAAAAAAAAATTCTTTTACTTTCCTTTGACTTTCCCTTCCTTGTGGATTATCTTGCATCTAATCTTTTCAGAAACCTCTCCTGAAAACATGAATAACTTGCACATACTGGTCATTTTGACTGGAAATGAAATAAATAGGGTTTGGTCTCTGGTTCAAGGGTTATCTATTTATTTTACAGTACTATGGAAAGTATGCAAAAGTCAATTACTGAATATGTACTCTGTGCATCCTGGCCCGTCACTGATGTTCATGTTAATAGGATCAAACAAACAGAATCGTCAGTGGTCAAAAATAATGTATAATGCATAATGTGTAATCACATCACATCACAAGCTCATTAATATGCTTTAGCTATACTGGGAACTACAGTATATAGTAAATGCAAAGTGTAGCAGGGTAATTACAGTATGTTCTTTTTTTTCATATCATGCAGCCCTTCTGCCTTGATTCTCTTTCTAATCATATACATTTTCATTGCTAGATTAATAAAAGTTTTTGAATAAATTCTCTTAGGTGTAAATCATGACTCAAATTTTCAAATTTTGCAATATTTGTCCAAAAAAGAAAACCCTGAGATAAACTTTTTCTTAAGCAAACCCTATTTTCTGCTAGAACACTAGCAGAACACTTGTGATTGTTAGATCATGTTAAGCATGATTCTCTTTTTAATGCTTTTGCTTTAGATATCGAGAGCTAGTTGAGACCATTCTGACAGACAGGAGGAAGCTCTCAACAGAGGAGAAGTGCCACCATGTTCTCCAGCACTGTAAGCTTCAAGGATGGCAGGTATGTACACATTTCTTGCTCTCTACTTCCTCTCAGCAAAATACCTATACAACCCATGCCTGAGTTTGGAGTGCATCCTTCTTCCATCAGATGGGCGTGAGCAAAGTGTTTCTGAGGTACTGGCAGGCTGATCACCTGAATGACCGCTGCCATCAGTTGCAGAGGAAGATCATTACTTGCCAGAAAGGTAATACCAGAAACCAAGAGCACATTTTTTTTGTTGTCTGTTGTAGTGTTCACTTGCTAAAGCATACGTGTATGTGCATCTTTGTGTGTATGGCAGTGATGCGTGGCTGGCTGGTACGGCAGCGTATATGTCGCCAGCTGAGTTATCAGCAGAAGGAGCAGTGCAATGTGCAGCGGTTCCTGCAGGGGGCAGAAGACCTGGGCCTGCGCATTTACGACAGTCTGGTCATTCAGAACGCAGCCGATATTGCTCGTGAAAATGACCGCCTACGGGGCCACACCAGTGTACCACTGGGGGAAAGGCCTGAACCTGTGGGCAAAGAGGAGGACTCACCCAAGAGGTAAGCAATTATCATCATTTGTCATGAAAAGAAGGATATTAGACATGGTACACAATGTGAGCAAACGTTTGTAGTTTCTTCCTAAATTAAGAGTTTTTAAGGGAGTTAAAAGGTATTTTAAGGGATTTTGTCTCTCTCTCTGCTGTAGCATCCTCTACTCTTCTGAAAAGGCTTTACACTACATATGAATCGTTGGGACATTGCTGTTAGGATTTGGATGCATTCTTCCAGAGGTCAGGTTTTGATATTAGATTAGTTGTGGATTGCAAACGCCACTCCAGCTCATCCCAAAGCTATAGCGTGGTGTTCTATCACTCCCGTGAACACAGTTCTACTGCTGCACAGCCAAATGCTGGGGAGCTTTATACCTCTCTGGCCAACTCTTGGCATTTGGCATGGTGACCATAGGCTTATATGTAGCTGCTCCAGTGTGTCCCATTCTGTTGGCATCATTTTACAGAGCTTATAAAAATCACAATTGAATGCCTTTGTCAGCAATGGGTGCAGTAGTGGTGTCTGGATAGTTTTGGATGTACAGTGTATGAAATGGATAGCTGATGATTTCTTTGGAGAATGAGCAGATAGTGGTGGGTTTTCATGGAGCATGTGATCACTGTATCCTATACATACTGTAACCCAGAGAGTTTTAACAGGGACCAAATAGAAGAACACTGCAATAAGTGTTCCAGCATTTGACAAGAGACAGCTGAAGATGTCCTCCATTCTTTTCTTTTTTTTTTTTTTTTTTTCTTCTTCATATCATGGGAGGTCTCCAGCTGCAGCTTTTGTCTTTTGTTCCTAATGCTGTACAGTGTTGACTTACATATGAATCTGGTTCATCTTAGCTATGCAGACACAATGACGTCCCTATGAAAATGTTTTCTGCAGCTCTGCTTTGTCTATTGCATACAGATAACAAGCTGTCTTCACTGTAGCCAGACTTGTGAAAGAACTCTGAGAAGGATGACGTTACATAATCCAAAGCACAAGATTCTGTAACAAGAGTTTATACGAAAAAAAAACACCACAGTTTATGAGAGGTTTTATGATTTCTCCATGTCCTTGGCAAACATTAAAAGGACATTTGCCAAAGATTGCTTGCTTTTGATGTCATTGGCAATGGTCGCACTTGTGTGTGTGCATGTGTAAACCCAAACTTTGCTCATCCTCTTAGTTCGAAAATGACTCTCTAGTCATCTAGTGTCTCAAGGATGATTGTGCAGTTGCTTGTCAATAGCCCTTAATATTATTAAAAATCACTTTCTTAAATAAAGCAAGATGATGCACAATCTTCTCATTAAGGCACAAATCAGATTCTTTGTTTTCTTTTGGTTTATCAACATATATTCCAATGAGATGCGCTCTCTCTCTCTCTCTCTCTCTCTCTCTCTCTCTCTCTCTCTCTCTCTCTCTCTCTCTCTCTCTCTCTCTCTCTCTCTCTCTCTCTGCCTGTCCTCTTATTTCTTTATCACTATTCAGTGTGTGAACAGATGAGGGAACTGCTGTTAAAAAGGGTGTGACCACTAAGCACCTTGCTGCCAATCAGAGAAGGATAAATCTACCCTGTATGGGAAATCCCTTTAGAGTGTTACGTTTCTCCAACCCCCACGACACGCAAATACACACACACTTCCCTGAGAACCAACAGATGGCAGTCCCAGATTAAAGGGGAAATAGCAGACAAGAGTGTGCATTTCATACCATGCTAGGGAAAACTGTAGTATAATCAACAGATAAGCTATTTAGCTATTCAGTTTCATCTTCTGTCACTGGGCTCTATAGTACACTGTTGATCTTTTCTAAAAAAGGCCACACATAGAGGAGGGTGAATGCTCAAGTGACTTAATTTTCTTTATATTGAATCTGCTAGTTAGTGAAATGCTCTCTCCAGCTACCCACAGAAAGCTGTGCCCCTCTTTGACATGCCAGATTTGTCTGGTCAGCTTGATATCTCAGTATTGATTCTACTGAGGCTAATGCTGATCTTACCTCATTTAGCAGCTGGTTAGCACTTTTCCTGCCTGCAGCACACTATGATAGTGCATGCGGTTTCTCCTCTTTAACGGAAATGAAGAGTCATGGACAGAAAGAAGTGAGCAGTGTATAAATATATCTGAGTAAATGTGTTAAAATTAAGTTGCTTTAAGCATCCAGAACTGCTCCGATTCTGAACTAATGTGAACCCAGCAGCTAATGTGCTTTGCTTTAATCAGCACAACACAGAAACATCCAGCATCTGTATTTCTACAAAAGACTCAGTCACAGTATGTAGAGCACACAACTGCTTGCAAAAAGCAAGAAATAGGGTTCACGCAGACAGAATCTTATCAAAATTGAACTGTGAAAATCACAGTAGTTGTGGACAGCTTGGATAGATGGCCCAAACATAGAAAGAGCCTCTGAGATTATGGCTTCCCAGCACGAAGCATAGAAGCTGCACACTTCATTTTAAAAGCACTTTACTTCACAGAGAAACATGTTTATTGCAAAAATAATTTAGTGATTGGTCAAAATTGTGAGCTTTGGCAAATGTCATCTCAAGTCAATGTTTATTTATATAACGCGTTTTACAGCAGGCATTGTTGTAAAGCAGCTTTACAGAAAAATCTGGAACCAAGCCTCCATGAACAAGCCAACAGCAGCAGTAGCACGAAAAAAACTCCCTAGGAGTAAAAAGAAGACATCTTAAGAGGAACCAAGACTCAAAAGAGGAATCCATTCTCCTCTGGTCGACACAGGATAGCAAGCAGTGACACGAGCAATATGAACAGAGAATTAGGTTTTACCATTAGTATACAATATTAAAATACAGAGAAGGGGAAAATAGTTTGAATATCTGCAGCATCAGGAGGGTCAGTTCATGTAGGTGAGGTTTGAATTTAATACTTTTCTAAGGCTGTAATATAAAATTTTTAAAAATGTATTTACAAACATCCAAGTGACATATGAATTAATGTATTAATGACAAATGATGTGAGTGTTTATGTTGTAAAAGATAGAATAAGAGAGAAAAATAATGTGATCAGTAGATGGATTCCATTAACAATGTTGCATTACAATGTTGCATCATATTAATTTGAATTATTATAAAAACATAGTCGTCTGTGTTTTGCTCTCAGGCCTGTGGAGAAGAGTGGGAGGGTGAATGATGCAGCAAGCCGTGGAGGGAGCCGGACGCTAAGACACTTCCGCTCCAGCTCTGTGCCCATCCCCCTTGCCATAGACAACTTGGTACATTCCAGTTTTGGGCCATCAGTCAAAGCAGCCCTACAGACAGTGCCCCATACCAGTGAGGAGGGGGGTGGTGGAGGGCTCTCATCACCACGGAAACAGCCTCCGCCTAAACCTAAAAGGGACCCCAACACTCGTTTAAGTGCATCTTATGAGGCAGTGAGTGCTGGTCTGAGCATCGCTCCCAAAGACAGTCCTGTTGAGGGCCAAGCCTCGCCTTCTGGGAGCCCCCCTAAAACTCAGCTCTCTCCCACTGACCGTACGTATAATGCTATCACACCCATGTGCAGAAATGCTTGTTAATAACTGTGGTTAATGATTCAGCTCCTCTTCGTGTGTGTGTGTGTGTGTGTGTGTGTGTGTGTGTGTGTGTGTGTGTCTATATATATATATATATATATATATATATATATATATATATATATATATATATATCAGTGCAATTAGCAACAACCTATGTTTGCCACCTCTCTATGATTAGTGAAACTTGTATTTACTGTATGACTTTTAACCCTTAAATGCATAAATGTTTCTCTAACCATTTGCACATACCTCAGGTTGTTACTGATCTGACCTTATCCAACACAGATATGTAAGACTGTAACTGATGTAAAAAAAAATGTATGGTTGTTTAGGAAAGGGTTTAGTGTGAAATCTCACAGTTCACTGCAGTTCAGTTAGATTTGATTATTCTGAAAGGATTTAGAATTGGATAATGAAGATGTAGATTGTAGAAAAAAAGCATTTGAAAATTAATTGAGAGTTGTATTATGGCCAGAAAATGAGCAAGAAATGCATTATGATCCATATTTATACTAAATATGTTTCTCTTCTTTCTCTGCTTTATTTACTTTCTGGCTGCAGCTCTCTCCAAACCTCGTCCTCACAGTGACGATTACAGCACCATGAAGAAGATCCCCCCTCCCAAACCTAAGCGCAGCCCCAACACAAAGCTGACTGGCTCCTATGAGGAGATTTCTGCTCCTGCGCCAGTGCGCCCCACTGACATGAAGCTGGCATGCCTGGCACGTGGTGGGCACCTCCTTGGCCTGGTACAGAGGGCGGCATCTGAGGATGGCCCACACTCAGCCATGCTCAGCCTGCGCCCAGGCCATGATGAGGAGGATGTCTATATAGAGATGGTGGGTGCCTGGAGGGCTATGAACCGGGCCGATTCCCGCAGCCCGGAGCAGAGTGAAGCTGTTTATGAGGAAATGAAGTACTATCCACCCGAGGAGGGGGTAGCCGTCCCACAAGCCAAGACTGAGGTATGCGAGCCTGCTCCTGTACCATCCCAGATTCTGGAAACTAAGCGGCCAGTGGCGCTCTTAGACCACCCCAATGCGCTGGTGGTGCGACAGCAAAGCAAGGATGGGACAGCATGTGACATTCCGGCTCCTTTCCCAAACCTCCTGCCCCACAGGCCCCCACTGCTGGTGTTTCCTCCTTCCCCAGTCACCTGCTCACCTGCCTCGGACGAATCACCCCTCACCCCTCTGGAGGTGAAGAAGCTACCCGTGTTTGAGACCAACCTCAACTACTCTAGCCAGGATGGTGGCAGCCCACTCTCGCCCCAGTACACCCGCCAGAGAGCTGACTCCTCACCCAGCCTCTCTATCCTAATGCCAGACAAATCAACCCCGCCCTTGACTCCACCCCCTCCTCCTCCAATCCCTCCCTCAGTTCCACCTCCTCCATATCGTCCACCTTCACACTTCCCTTTCCCACCTGAAGCCAACTTCCTCGCCCTGACTCGGGCCACCTCAGTAGCCAACACTGATTCCCCTAAACCGTCCCATAAAGGGGGTCACGGTCTAGCTGAGACGCCTCCGGGCAGCGCCAAGCCCCCATATTCCCCAGTAAAGTCATCCCGTCCAGAGCCGCGCAGGGCCCACTCCTGCTCCTCATCACCTCTGCTCTTCAATCCGGCCAATGGGAGACCACTCACCAGCCCCTTGGATGAGCTCAACACCCTCTTCAGCTCAGGGCGCAGCCTGCTACGCAAGTCCACCACCGGGAGGAAGATCAGAGATAGCGGTGTGTCTGTGTGTGTGTGTGTGTGTGTGTCTGTGTGTGTGTCTGTGTGTGTGTCTGTGTGTGTGTCTGTCTGTGTGTCTGTCTGTGTGTCTGTCTGTGTGTCTGTGTCTGTGTGTGTGTGGGTGTGTGTGTCTGTGTGTGTGTGTGTGTGTGTGTGTGTGAGAAAACCCCCTAAAGAGTATTATTCATGGGTCTTCAAGGCACATGAAGAAAGGGTAGAGATCTGGTCTGGTCAATAGATCTACTCCATTTTAAAGGCATTTTCCCAGTTCCATTTTGGTCACATGTGGAGACACTTTTGAGGGCTGTTGCAATATGCTTTTATTGAAAAGGCAATGGTTTCACTCCTTTCATCAAAAACTCACTGTTGACGTAAAAAAAAAAAAGCAGACATTTATAGCAAAAGCCCTGGCGCTCTTTGAACCAACTGTAAAACTGAAGTCAGCAGGCCGAGGCTTGGCTGTAGGCTTTATCTGCTGTGGGAAACTAGTGTTACCACACTGCAGCAGCCCTGTCAAATCCCCTGCTGGCTTGCCACTACAGTGGGTCTCCCACACACACATCCAAACAACCCTAAATGTCAGTGGTGAAATATGCATTTATATATAAATGCATATTATAAATCTGCCTCTCGCTTACTCTGCATAATGGTGAGGTTGCTTAACAGCCCATCAAAACTGATGCTTTAATCATGAAAAGACAAAAAATAAGAGATAACAGACTGCTCTCAGAATAACATAGGATGTAGTGTATGTGTTGGGGGGGAGGTCAAGAGTTGGTTCTCTTGCCGTGTTGAACCCACCGTCCCCTCCCTCTGTTAACCTTTGAATTTAATTAAAGATGCTTTAGCCCCATGCTGCTCCTATCACATGGATTTATGAGCATCGGTTCACCATGACCCTGACCACGCCTTGGCTTCCCTCCCTGTGTATATGTGTGTGTGTGTGTGGGAGTTTCAGAATGTTACAAATCCTTAAAACCATACACCCCTTACTTTAAATCTTTTAAATCTTTCTTAGAGGTTTCTATATGTGTCTATGTTAGTAAGTATAGCACTTTATTTCCAGTGGACTGACTTGTCTGTAACCAACAGCTCAGCATTCTCCACATAACATTTGTGTTTTTATACACCAAAAAAAAAATTGCAATTCATATTTACATGACCATTTTCCAGTCTCTCTTTATTTCTGAGGATTAAACAGGCTATTTCGTTACTGTGCCTTTAAGACTGATGTAAGTACATGCCTTCTTTTCTGATTGACTGCTTCATACTATGTGTAAAAAGCAGTATGGGCTGGTACACTCCTTGTAACTTCAACATGAATAATTGGGGCTGAACTTCAATAGGCTGAATATGGAGATATATATACATTATGTAGTTTTTGTGACATATATTTAAAGTAATCATCATTAACTCACCTGCACTTCATTATTGATCTATCTGTAATGCACACTGCACTTCATACAGTTCCCCCTAGCTGAATTACATGTTTTTGCATGTTGATTTTCAAAGTGAAAATAAGTACAAATTCTCTACAGAGAACATACTACCGCACATTGTAGTACACAATTACTGTTTATTTGCTGAATTTCACATATTGCAAAAAAACATAAAAAGGAGCCTGTGCAACAGCTTTGGAAGTTTTAATATTTTATGTATCATGTTTTACTATGTTAAACTCAGCAAGTATATACAAACTCTGCACTAAAATGTACCTAAAATGCCAGATTTAAGTTTCATCACTGTAGAAACCAATTAAACATGTCATTTGACTGGGGGTGTTTAAACTTTTACATACAAGTAGATATGGATTATATTATGAACTTGTTTTAAAATGCAAATCAATCCCCAATAAGGTGTTAACACTGCATTGCATGTCCATAGTTGGCTTATTATTTTATGTTTATTGAATGCTCAAACAGTCTAACATATTGTGTATCATCAAAGTGTACAAGGGTTTCATAAGGATTGAAGGAGTTCATATCCCTGTAATCATATACATACACACTCAAGCCCACTGGAGTTGGTATGCTCTTCCTTTACTATTCTCATTTTCCTGTGTGAGTCTCCAATAATAAGCATGAACATGATAATCCAGGCTTGGAGGCCCCCCCACCACTGCAAAGTGGAGGGGCTGGAGGGGCACAGGGGGTATTAGCACAAGATCCATGAATATTACATGAGCAGGAGATGATGTAGCTATGAAATATTAAATATGAAGTCTCCCATTCTGCTGATGAGTGTGGGTCATTCCATAGCCAAGTGTGTGAGATTCCCTGGAGAAACGTGTGTGTATGTGTGACACCAAAGAGGAGGAAATGACTCCTTGAATTACTGTCCATGTGCATGTGCATTAATCGTCACAACATATGTGTCATCTTTGTCAAGCTGTTTAAAGGCATGTATCATGATCCCATCATAGCTATCGCTTTGGTACGCTCACTTATTACAATCTGTTAATCTGTTTCCCTGTGCAAGATGGGCAAGCATCAGATAGACATCACTACCTTCTATGCTCTCACAAACATAGTTACATAGTATTCTCTGTTTTGTATTATGTAGTGTTTGTCCTCACTGGGCCAGCATTGGTAAAATGCTGTATGTCATTCTGACATCTGTCAGTGAAACCTACAGGGAGAGGGCATGCAGAGAGTTGTGAAGAGCCCCAGACAATGCTCAGGTTCAGCCTCTACTTTATTAATGATATTACCTGTCAGTCATCTTGAGTGAAAGGGCTGTCCTGTGGGGTGTCATGTTCCATGCAATATTTGATCCCCTCTGTGGTTAAAATACAGAGAGATCAGAGAAAAGGGATAATTAATATTAATATTAAAATTGGTTCTGAAGGCCATGTCTGGAAAAGCTGGTTCTACACTGCATAATTCATTTTAGTCCACAATTTGCCTCTTCCAACAAATTTTCACAATCTGATGTAATTTTTCCAGGTCGGAAGCTGGATCAGCTTCTTGTTTATGTATAAAAGCACAAACAGATCTACACAAGTTTAGCTTGGTTTGTACATGATAACAGTGAGCTCTGGGGTTTTGAGTACTTTTTAATAGCTGAAACACATTATTTGTGTAATACCAATACCTTGTAGTCTTATTGTCTAGTTGTGTGCCCTCAGGACATAAATACACCAAATTCCCTAGAAGACTGATGTTTTTGAAATATGCGTATATAGTGTATGTCCAACTGAAGAAAATTCAGTTTTTATTTGACCTCTAACTGACATCAAGCTATATATGATTAGTAGCTAGAATAAGTTTGTGTCACTATTTCATCACATATCCAACATTGTTAGAAGGTCCTTTGAAACATATATAGAATCCTGTTTATCAAACAGCTGTCCAGTTAAACAGTTATAAATGTTGAATTACCTCTGTGTCAAGTTTAGACCTTGTTTGGACCTCCAGTTGGTGCAGAATTAGAGGTCACAAGAGCTGCCTGTGAGTATGCTGTAATGGAAACAGGGCTGATGGCAGTGTTTTGAAGGGGCAGATGACCTCTGTGCTAAATCCATCTTGGTGGCCATCAGATCCAAGCAGGCCTGCATGCCACACGGCTTAACGCCAGCCCCTCCTGCTTCCGCTGCTTTCTTCTCTGGCGTCAGCATGGGACCCGCATCACTTGTGCAGCTGCTGCATCTTGGGCCCTGTGTGGCTGGAGACAGCAGGTGCTAGCCTCGCATTCCGCTTACTTCCGACCATCACATCAAACTCATCACATGTCGTGTGTGGAGACTGAAGCCAGGGGTCACTGTATTGTTCTGCTGATGTGTATCAGAAGTTGCAGATGTTGGTCAGAAACTGCAGGGATGTTTTGGAGATACGCTGAAAGGCATACATCTTGATGATCTGTGTCCTTGATTGCTTTTTTTCCATTTTTGCAGGTTTCTCCAACTCCAACATGAACCTGCCAGGAAGAGAGGAACAAGGCCCCACCTCTTCTTCCCCACAGTTGCAGGACAAAAACGCCAATAACCACACCTCGCCCAACTCCCCCAGCCCCGCTCCCATCGAGAATGGCAACCAGATCTCTAACGGTAACTGTAATGGTCAAGGGTAGTATAGATAACTGGGCCTAAATGAAAGTGGTGTAAGTCACTCAGTCATAGAGAGTCTCCACTTCAGAATGAAGAAGCTCATGTGGAGACCTTAAGGAAGGTCCAATATCAATGTATCAGTTGAAATATAAAATGAATATCAGAGCAAATATTGAAATAATAAATACCCCCAGTGTCCAGTGTGGAGGAAATCTTAGATCTGTTGGCCCCGAGTTGCATACGGTCAAATCTGATCCTAAATTGAGCAAATTTCACTGACATTATCGTTTTCATCACATCTGTTTGAAGCATTTCATACACTGCAATAATACAGCATCATTTTAGTAAAATAATCACACTATACAATTGCATTATTCTACGACCTTAATAAATGATATTACACATTTTATTCTTTCTTGTCGCTGTAATTTTAACACAACGTTTGGTAGGGAGAGCAGTGGACCCCCTGCTCAACCTCAAACCCCAATGCTCAATCTCAAATCCGTCTTCAGGCACAGCCATTGGCTCACAGGTTGCTGAATGCTGTTGTTTTATTGACTGAAACATCTGTAAATCTGTTGCTGAAACATCTCCAAAACGTGCGGTGTTCTTCATATAAATGATATGTAAATGAGGTAATAGTAGACATGCACTTGATTTCACGCACAAAAGCTGGCCAAATAAATAATCATAATGGTGACAGATAAAAACATGATTCATGTTCATTGGGCAAATAAACAGGTTAAATATGAAGGGAAACATCTGTTCCTCGAAAGTATTTGGCCTTGCACTGGGGGGATGTGGTTATCCACACGTGTTCAGGCAGCTTAGCCTTGACCCAGCTGACCATGACACACAGAGGAGGAAAAGAGTAATGGAGACAGGTCTGTTTGTGGGGTTTGTTGGGATGTTAGAAAGAACGAAGGAAAATGTGCCTGAGAAAGAGAAAAAGTGGCAGAATGAGGGCAGGAATGTAGAGACACAGAGAATGAATGAGTGAGTGAGTGTGTAGAACACATCCGGAGCAAGGTTAGAAAGAGGCAGTGGGGACAGACAAAGGGAAATGAAGTGAGCTGACCCAGAAGCTATCATTGAGGCAGTGTGTGATCAGTGTGAAAGGCCCTGGAGTTGATAAAGTGCTCTCACCCTAAGAGCCATCAGTCCAGCCAGAGTCTTTTTCTGTGTCTCACTCTGTCAAACACTTACTCCATCTCCTGCACTTACCTTTTGTGCCTTCAGTGAGGCTAAGATCTCTATGGGTAAGGTAGTGGCTTCTTTACCCCAAGCTACAGGAAGCAAGAGGAAAAATTAATGTGTGAGAATGATCTAGCAGTTAGGCCCTTTATCACTTTATCCCTGTAGGTTTTACTGATTTCCTAGCCCCTTAGGATAAAAATTAATTTGTTATTGATTTTAGTTTTTTTTTTTTTTTTTTATTTACGATTGTTATAAATTGTGATAAATTTCAACAATAAGCATGTATATCACTTAAATTGTATTGAATGCTATTTTGTATGTGCATTTTGAATGACAATGTTCAATGTGTAAAACCTGCTCAACAAAATCTTTGAAAAATGTACATGAAAAATATATATAAAAATATATACAGACAATTTTCCTTGAATAAATCTGTTTTAAATAAGCAGACTATATATTGATAGTGCAGACATATGTGGATGGCTAGTTTTCAACAAGATACTATACACACAAATGAGTGAGCAGACCGTTAAGTGATTAGGGAAAAACTTTCATATAACAATACGTTTCTTACCGTCTGAACAGGGACATTAGAAGATGAGGGACACCACAAGTCAAATGCATCCAGTGCCTCCACACTACACAGACATATGGACAGCCATCACACTCAGGTAAAGTATATCTGAATTTGTCATTAAGGTTTACAAGTTAAAAATACTAAATAAAAGGGTCCAAATTTTGTTTGAACATGTTAGTCCTCCAGTCATGCATTACTAAGTTCTTCCTCAGCCAAAGTTACACAGTGCAGATAAGTTCATGAATAAATATGAAGTTCTTTCCTTCAAATCTAACATCTTCCAATTACTGAGAAAATGTTTTGCACATGTTGTGCTTTCTATTTTGCAAAGGAGCATGGATCAGTATGGAACAATAAGTATGCTTATTGTATGCTATTAAAATCCGGCTTGTAAGATTATTCTAGATCTAGGCTTCAAAATTTACCCTATAAATCCAAAGGTTTGGAGACATATGCTCCTCCAAAAGTTCATCTCAAATAAAAGGGTATTCATAGGTAGTTTGGGGTCAGGTACTAATATTGGATGATTAGTTCTGGATCACAGATGGCTATTAATTTGTATCTGGATCACTCCAGCTCATCTCAAAGGTGCTGGATGATGATCCATTACTTCAGAGAATAGGGTTCCACTGTTGGGGAGATTTATATCCCTCTACCTTGGCATTAGACATGGTAACCTTAGGTTCATGTGCAGCTGCTTTTTATGGAGATTATACAAATTGTGTCTGCGCAGTTGAAAGTATTTGTCAGCAGTTAGTGCACATTAAGGTATCTCTAGTCGTTAATTAGAATGGGTGTCTGGATACTTTTGGAAATATAGTGTAGCTATCAATACACATCAGCTCTCTCCTATCCGGTTCTCTGGGGTAGTGAAGGTTTCCTCTGACCCCTCCAAAGGCACAGGTAATCTTGGGTAATGAAAGTGAGAGTGTCTCGTGGGTCCTCTCAGACCCAGCACTCTGCCAGATGAGTTGAGAGGGAGCTTATCTGGAGATTACGTTCACTGCTATATCACTCAATCCAGTGTAGACAGAGCCCAGGAATAGGAGCAGTGTTCCCCAGCCACATATCCACAGCGCACACACACACACACACACACACACACACACACACACACACACCCAGGCCAAAGCTATCACTCTGTCCCCCTCGTCTGCCCAGCTCCACTTCTCACTGTCTTATACACACACTGCGTGCTGAGACTAGGCTAATGCTCACATTGGATTAAACCTTAATGAAGCTACATGACACAAAGTTTCCACCACAGTATCAACATCTCTCTCTCTTTATCTCTTGCTCTCTCGTGTTTCTACTTTTTGCATGGATTACAAGTGATAAAATGTTTTATGTAGTGACATTTCCTGTCAGAAATCAGTTGTTGCATGAGTATTGGTTAAAAATAGTTGTGTTTGATATGTACATCTATACTTTCATGTTAGTTGCATTTTGTGTATCTTTGTCTTTACTAACTTCCCCAAAATAAAAAAAATTATTATTTTACATGTTTTTTTCCCCATGAAAGAGCATATTTCTCTGCTGTACAGAGCTGTTTGAATCCTTTCCATTAGAAAGGCTGCAATCTTTTCTCTATTTGTAAGAGCCCAAAAAAGTAGCAGGGTTCTTTTTAGAACACTTTCTATTCAATGCAGCTGTACCTCTCCACCATGCTGTTTGTGCTTGTTGTAAAAGGAATGTGAGAGAAATGTGTCACAAGATGCTAAATTTATGCATATATGTATGTTTCCTGGAAAAAATGACTTTCCATGGAAGGTTTTCCAGACATTTCAGGTATTGACAAACTTTTTTTACACTAAAGTTAAATAGAAAAAGGTTTTGCCAACATTTATTAAATATTTCCAATAAGTTGTTTCCATAGCCTACATTGGCAAACTCTTAAACATTTTCAGAAAAAAAATCTTTCAGTGGAAGTACAGCTTAATTCTCTGTCTTTCTCTTTCTTGCTCTTTTGCGCTTTTTTTCTTTTGTCCATTTCTCTCTGTCTCTTTTTCATTTCTCTCACTTTCTCCTTGTCTCACTCTTGCCTTCTCACTCCCTTTTTCTCTTTTTTTCTCTTCTTTGTCTCTTGTGCTTTCTTTCTTTCTTTCTTTCTTTCTTTCTTTCTTTCTCCTTCTCTCATTCTCCCCATCCTCTCTCTCACTTATCTAGTCTCTGACATCTTTACTGTAGTCAAATAGAAAAGGGCTATCCAAAAGGTGCTGAGATTCTGTATGTGAGAAGGTCTGTCATAAAAATTATAAAATAAAATAAAAAACAGTCGACATTGTCAATGTCCATGTGGTGGCATGTAGCTGTGCGATTGAAATGCCTGTTAGGCACAGATGTGGGCTGAATATCAGGTTGAATTCTAACATCTGGGATCTGGGATTGCATGACATATGTGCCATGACAAGTGTGACACCTGTCATATATAATATGTGGCTTATAGCCGGAGACCTAAATCAGTTTGAGCTGAATGTTCCCTATCTGCCATGTTGGCTAGTGGATTTAGGGCTTCAGCTGTGTCATTTATAGCATGTCATATGCTGCACATCCTGCATGCAATGGCTGTGTCACAGAAGAAGATGGGCAGGTGATAAGGCTATTTTAAGAGCACTGAAGAAGTGGACAAACGTGTAGGATGTGATGATAGGGGTCATAATTAATGGTCAGATATGGTACATGCAATCATGCTAACCCTCTTAGCAGAATTACACAAGACATGTTTACATGATGATATTGAGGACAGGTCATATTGTGACTTGCTGACAGCCTGGATAGAGTGTTCGTGATGGGTGACAGTCAAATGCACATTGCATAAGCCTCGTTGCTATGGAGAGAATGTACAGGCTAAAGGACAGCCCACGCCCCTTCATACAGAAATGACTTTACAATATAATGACTGAACATTTGCAAAGCCGTGTATACAATGCGTGCCTTATACATCTCTGAAAGTTCCTTACCCACACATAAACAAGGGAGAGAGACAGTAACGGTTATATACCTTTATAGTGACAGTGAGGGAGTGTGTGTGTATCTGTCTGTGGCTTTGTGTGTGATATCCAACAGAGGCTGCTGTCTGTCTAGACCTCCCTGCTGTGGGCCTCGCATTATGCTTTATGACTAAGCTGTAATGATTTATGAGCATGTGCACTATATAGGTCACTTTGCTCTCTCCAGCACTTAGGTGTTCTTTCACATAATGTGTGTTTGTCTAGTGTGCCAACATGGGCCACTTGTCATTGAATGTAAAACACCACATCAGTTAAGCAGTTATCATGAGCCATAATTACTGTAGTATACCTGAGTGGAGAGGTCACTCTGAGGTAGTATTGTTAAATGAGCCCGTAGGTACAGAGCAGTGGGTTGTTTATCTATTATAAGAAGATCGTAATGTGTCCTACTTTTTCAGTGATGGCCACAGTGGCCTGTTTCCAATCTAGTACAGTTCATCCTATGTTAAGATTGAATTTAGCCTGCCGTTATTCTAATGAACAGGCAAAAACATTGTGTAATCACATAGCCTGCGTCTTATGTAAACTCCTAACAGGTGCCTTCAGTGTGAAGCAGCTACAGGTATGTTTGGGGAGTAATAAGCTGTGAATTTGTCTTTCTCTTTTTGTTTACTTAAGTGTAAATTAAGTGTAAAAATTGTGTGTTAATTATACTCCTCATGAACTCATTAAACACCTGCTGTATGTGAGTTATACTTATTAACTCATGTATGAGTGTATATGTTTATGTCCAGAAGTTTATAGACACCTTCTGAATGAAGGGTATTATTAGGCATATATGTTGCTGCAAGGATTTGTTTGTATTTAGCTACAAGAGCATTAGTGAGATGAGGTACTGATGTTGGATGATTAGTTCTGGGTCATAAATGCAACTCCAGCTCATTCCAAAGAGATTCTCTGGTGTGTCATCACTCCATGAAACAACAAAAAGATCTATCTTTGAACTGTTAAACAACAATACAAAATGACATTTCATTGTTTTTGTGATTTGTGACTTTTTTTTTAAAGAAATAATTTTAATATCTAAAGATTGTTAAACTATGCTGCAGAAACAGCCTGTTTTAAATTTGTTGTTTACTGTCACAAGAACCAAATTATTTAAATACATCCACCTATTCCGTTGTTTAGCTCTGCCAGTTCACTTTGAAGATCTGAGGAGTGTTTAAGCTCTGAAGGCTTTTTGAATGATGCACAATACAAAACAGCCAATTAAACAAAGCTTATTTATCGCATACACATCTCAAAGGTCCAGTAACAGCTGGCTTTATTATAAGAGATAAAAAGAGGTTCGGAAAATGTTTTTTTGCAGCTGTTAGGACAAACAGTTTGTCTCTTCATTTTTGGGCTGCCCCTTACATTGTTTCAAAATTTCATGATGAATAGACCAATAAAAAGAAAATGAAAATTACTTGGACTAAATATCCTTCTCCTGTAGAGTTACCCCATTACAGATAAAAGTATTTGTTGAGCAATAGTATATAAAAATGAATTATAACTTTGTACCTCAAGGTAAAATTAAAATACAACAAAAATACAGGATTTAGGCCAAACAAAGAGTCTTCTACTCTCCAACTGAAACTCATGTACCACTGTTTGTTGTGTTATTTTAGGAGGCGTATTGAACGTTTCACTAGTGATACTTAAGCCTGGCCTACCTCTAGGGACACTCAATGCCACAAGTTCTCCAGTTTCCAGATCCCCTTCAACCCTCTATCCTCTTTCTCAGTCACATGATAGGGTCGGGGTCACATGACTGCCCGGAAACCAGGAAGTACTTGGCCGGTGGAGAGGCAGGGACATGGCCGTAAAAGGCATTTTAAATGATAAACATGTCTTACAGTCATGCACATCTCCTGCACTTTAAATAAAGCTTTAATTATTCAAGTGGCCAATGAAATATTCACAGGTACAGAATTGCCCCCTACAGAGGTAAGCGATCCAAACTCAGGTGCTCTGAAACTGGACACTTTTGTACTGAGCTACATAAGCTGGAGAGTATTCTCCTTCACGGCTACTGCTCAGCCCTGCTAGTAACTTTATACTTGCTCTTAAAAGCTCAATCGTCTGTGCCAGGTAGACACAAATGCAACATTTAGAGAAGCAAATACACTAAAGTAATGTGCTGTATAAATAAACTGTTTTCAAATTGGCCTTTCAAACCACATTCAGAACTAGCTCACTACTACAGAACATTTTACTTTTAGCTTTGGTGTTGGTACCTGCATCAGAGCAAGACAAAAAAAGGCGTAGACTGAGCAGATATTTTAGCTATTATCAGTGCGCATGAATGTAACTCAATAAGCCTACATCTTCTTAAAGACTCAACATTGGTATGCTGGTACATGAATACACGAAAATAAGAACAGAGGAAATGAAAGACAGCACATTGTAGTATAAGGCAAACGAACATGTACCTGTTTCTGCTACATCATAAAAACAGTCTTTGTTCCAGTAAGTTTACTGTACCTACAGCAGTCAAATCATTGCTCATGGGGCCTGGTTAGAGGAAAGCCAGATGGTTATTGCAACATGCCCCCTTCCATTACTCAACTACAACCCCAACAGAGGTCACTTCAGAAGGACACTCTAGACTGTAATGTCCTTATGGCACTCGGAAGCAGGAAATGGCCTTTTAATGCAGAAGTCTCCTTCCTTACTGCTAATGTGCCCTGGCAACATATCTGCTTCATATTTCAGCAGGCAGCCTGCCTTCACCACATCTCTCTATGCGCCTACCACATCCGCTCACCATTGATCTGCATTCTTGAAAGAAAAAAAAAAACACGTTAACATGCGGAATATTGTAATGCTTAATTATTGATCGGCTCAGCTTGTCTTGAGATAAGTATTGAGAGGGGGAACGCTCCGTTCTTATCAGTGCTCCAATTCATTCGGAGGGGAGATTTCCCGAGAGGAGTGAGAAGGACAGCTGGAGGAACAGTGTTTTCATTCATCCTGTCCACTAATGGAGGAGTCTTGTGCTGCTTGTCCCAGAAGAAGATGCTCTACAACCTTAGAAAGTCATCTACTGTGACAGAATTCCTCAGACTTGCAAAGGCATGAAGTTCATGACAATAGAGACTTTTTAGGAGCAGAACTGAGAAATAACCACAATACCACCAAAAATCCACAAAAATACCACAAACAACTGAAGGTTTGACTGTGAAAGCCTAATGTAGTTTGCCAATTACTCGGGGGTAATATGATGTTGCATGTGCAGTGTTTTGCTAGTGAAATTGTTCCTTTTTTTTCAATTGTTCCTTTTTTCCAATTTATAATGTATCCAGTTAATTGACTGTGATGTGCCTTCATTTTCTAGCAGTGTTATGAGTACCTTATTTTTACCAATGTCTAGTAGTGGTTTTAAACTGTCTTTACTGTAAAAAGATTTGCCATTTTAACTTATCATAAGTAACCTGGCTGGCTTAAGATTTGAAGTTCACTGAACCCAAATAATACATTAACAGAACAACAATAATCCATGCCTTACATCCTGTTAACTTATTATTTGAGGTTCATCAAAATCAAAATTTTAAGTCCAGCTTAGTTGTTTCTTTAAGTGAAAACAATCTTTTTTACGTTGTTCTTTTCTCTCTTCATCTAAAGCATATGTGTCTGTCTCTCTCTTTCCTCTCTTCCAGAGGGGGCACCTCAACTTCTCGCCCTTTGGTGCAGGGGCAGCGCTGTAGCCTGGGCATGGGTAGTGTCTTTGTGGGGATGGGGTGAGTCTGCTCTACTGGCCGGCACCTCATTGGCTCCCCTTTCGCCCTGAGCTCCACCTGTGCCACTCCTTCTTTTCATCCTTTTGATAGGAAACTGCAGCTCTGTGCTCTTGCCACAAGCTTCATTTAATGTTTTATAGCCTCATGTCTGCCAGTAAAGGCCATTTGAAATGGAGTTCACTTGGCAGTCTGTTACACAGTGGTATGTTACTGGGGGAGGGGGGGCAACCAGTGATCAGTCAGAGTGAGCAAACTCAGAACATTTTGTTAGGTCTTTATGTACCATAAAGCCAAAGCCTGAGACAGTGAAAGATACTGGATATTGTAAATGTATCTAGCATTATTATTAAAGATGTTATGAGTCAGTATTTTTTATCTTTTGTTAAGATGTGGTACGAATGGTCCCTTTTGAAAGCAAATGTGGAAGGCGACCATGGATGGGCATCCACAGAGATGTGCATGCTCCTGTCAAGGCGCTAAAAAAAGACAAACGAGCTGCAGTTTTTTACTCCAGTGCCTGCTTTCCCCTCTGCTGCTCTCTCTTTCGTTGCTGACTCCATAGCAGTCCTGCCCAAACCTTCATTCAATCAGTTCCTCCTTTGAGTTCTTTTCTTGGATTTATTTATTTATTTATGTCTGAGACAGAGGCTCTTCATGCTCTTTATAGAATTTACCCACATGCTGAGATGCTCATTGTTGGCTGCTGAATCATGCCTTATGTGAACAGAAGCTTTGAACCACGTCTCTGCTCTGACTCAAACGATTAAGAAACCACAAACATTGATGTGTGCCAAATACATCATTGTGTGTGTTTGAGCAATGAACAAGAAATGTAGTATGTATATGTATTGAGTAATTGGTTGGTTGCTTATATTGTAAAGTATATTTTGAAATAATCAAAAAGAAAGTGCCATTTTCTTGTTCCTCCCGTTACTTCTGACCTTTTCCCTCAGTCCTCATTTTACCCACTGTGCTCCACTCTTTAGTGTAACATAAGGTTTGGTATTAACCTGTGCTGAACTGACTCAGGTGGAGCCCTGCCTTGGCCTGGATAGTCCTGTGAAGGCAAGCTCTTTCCAAGTTTGTCCTGTTCTGACCTGGCAAGATGATACACATTACTGAGTGTAAGAGCACTCAGGTGACCTGCTAAAGCCTGCAAGCTGGAAGCTTTTCAAGAATATGAGGAGAGAGAGAAGAGCTGAGTTAGGTTACTGTAAGACATAAATTCAATATGCTTTTTTGGCCATTATACCAAATTAGTCGTTGTTTTTTATTGTTTTGTTTGCATGTTTGTTTTCATTTATTTTCAGGACAAATGTATAGGAAAAACAGGAGTGACAGAATGTCAGGAGCAATACAAGATCCTTTGTCAAGTTTATTTACAAAAGCTACAGTTTCTTTGAGAGTAGAACCATTTCTTTTTGGTTACAGAGATTAAGATTAGGGTTAAATTTAGAACATTCTAATTACATAAACAGTACTGTGCAAAACTCGGAGAGTACTATTTAGTTTTGTTTCTTTGTTTTCCTGTCAAAACAGGCATTTACTGCAAGTTATTCATTTCTCAGCATGGAGATTTGCATTGTGTTTTTCAATTATATCTGAAGGTATCTTTTCCATGCTTCTTGTAAACACCTCCAAAGTTCAGTCTTAGAAGTTGGTTGGTCTCAGGTAATCTCAAATTTACACTGATCAGTTTGTAAAACCTTATTCCACATCTCAGATATCCAGCTTCAGTGTTCTAGTGCAATTTTTTATTTTGTGTGATCTTATGTTAAATATGTTTACAGTTATTTTCTGTCAAAGTAATCACAGTAAACAAGCTACTTTTCTGTTTCTATTTTTGAGATTGTGTTTGAGTTGGTTTTATATAGAACCAAATGGTTCTTCTGTTGTTACAATGTCAAGCTTGTAATAATCAAACAACCCTTTTTGTTGCTCTTTTAAAAAAGGTTCTATATAGAATCATATTCAACACATTCTCCATCATTTTAACATGTGTACAGTCAAATAGCAGCTTTTAGTCTATGCAATATATTACTAATATAAAGAGGGCAATCCCTCTTTTCTACAGTAATGCCACCAATATTGCTTCTCTAAAGTGTCTGAGAAAGAGTTTGTATACAGACAACAAAAACTTTGAGAAAAACATCCTCCCCATTTCTGTCTTGCACATAAACCCGACCATGCACCTCATATATGTTGAATGGCTCATAATCGCTGTCCTCTATGCTTTGTGTGTGTGCGCAGTCTTAATTCTGTGGTATCTAATTAACATGAACTGGCTGACGGGTGTGTATTACCTCCCTCTGAGCCTCTAATCTGATGATAGCATGCTGCCGTTGTGCACGGGGCCCTATACACACTCCCTAAACAATGCCCACCAATTCACTCCCACCACTACCCAATTACACCACAGCGTCTGCCTAATTTTCCCTCAAATTGCACCACTTTTGGACAGGATAATCCTCAATAAACAGCGTTTGGAATTTGAGTCAATGAAAGCCCATGGAATTCTGCCACCTTCCAGAATGAAGACATAACAAAGTGGCTCCACGGCAGCTTTGTTCCCATCAGTGGCTTGTTACAAATAAAGGAAAGCTAGGATGCAGAGACAAAAGGGACAGACAGAGTTAAATCAATGTCCACAGACAGGCAGTACACAGCAATTAAAGTGTTGTATTATTATGCATTTAAGGCATACCTAAATAGGTGTAATACATCAAACATTTTTATTCTTGGTAATTGTGAATAGAAGGTGTCTTGGGTTGTTTAAGGAGGGATTTTGAGTCTCCTGTTGACAGTTACATTGTACAGATGAATCAGCCAGCAGTTGAAATTTTAATTATGTGCATCATCTAATCCCAGATTTGGCAGTCCAACAGAATCCCATGTGGCACTGCCTGCCGAACAGGTAGCTGTTGCTGTAGGTCTTACGCTGTAGGCTTACACTGTAGGCTTACGCTGTGAAAGTGAGGTGATGGATGAAGTGAGAGAAAGCTTAACAGACTTATCTACTATTGATTATCAAATGAATTTCATCATAGATGTAAAGGATTTTAAGGGCCCATGTCATGAAAAATTATTTTTTAATGGAAGACTTTCAAGGCATACCTGTCATTCCTCCGTCCATAAGCTGTAAAAATTTTGCTGTCATGAAATTTAGCGGTCACTTACATATCTACATATTTTGTTGTATGCAAAAATTTTGGACACCCTGGTCACATTACACATTTTGTTGATTTTCTAAGTGAAAATAAGTTGTCATGTCCTGTACAGTGAATGGATAGAAATTTGTTCTGAAAACATTTGTGTAAAGTTTACCATATTGGAAAAAAAATAACTTTTACATAGTCCACATTGTTTGTTTTATTTTTTCCAATATGTTAAATTCAGCAAATAAACATTAATTGTGCATTAAAATGTGCAGATCTGTTTTTCATACGTTTCTTTTCACTTACAAAATCAGCAATGCCTGTAGTTTGTCCAGGGAGGGACTTAAGCCTGTATCTGCTAATTTAAAGATGCTAAATTACCCCCAGGTGTGAATGTGTGTAAATGTACATATCTGTGTGTTGGTGCTGTCATGGACTGGCAACCTGTCCGGGGTGTTTTCTGCCCAGTGAACTCACCACCTGCCACCCAAGAGGATAAGCAGCTTAGAAAATTTATGTGTATCTGGCAATTCAGCCTACATCATTTTAGCCCTGCCTATTCATGTTGAAGTTCTAAGTAGTACTGCTTTATGCTGCACAACATTAGGCCAAAAAAATAGTATGAGCCCTTTAAATCGTATGTACCACTGTAAATTGTTAAGATGTTTTCCATGAATGAGTAAAATGATCAGACGTGATAGACAGAGGGATGGACTGAGTACAGGAAAGCTAATGAGTAGATGTTCTTCTGGATGGTTGAAAATATAGCAGGATTTTGCCTCATACACTCTTCAGCAATGATGCCGCTTGATTGCTGTGCCCTTTGCCATGTGCTTTCAGATTGCTTTAATATCTGTGAGGTTAATGTAGTCTTTGTGTCTTCATAGTGTCCATAGGCTGATAAGACTGTGATGAGGCCAGTATGTCCTGCTGACCTTTCAGTATGGTGATAGTCGGGAGTGACCCTCATTGGGTTCCAGCTCCATGTGAACATAGGAGGAGGAGCAGGCTTTAATGTCAGAGCATGGACTGTGGTCTCCCCAGGGACAAGGCATTTCACCATCAAACCACCCCTGACACCTAGACAACCAACTTTGCTTAAGATTTGTGGAGCTGTCAGAGATGTAAAAGATGTATTTGACCCATATGCTAAGTGTTTGAGTAATTAGTATAAAGGGCTTTGAACAGAATCTCTCATCTTTGTGTCTCCAGTGACACTTCACCACACACTGCATCACTGATCACATTAAAATTGCAAAATAACCTGAAATATTCCATCAATATGGTGTAAATGAACTGATTATTCATGAGGTAGAGAAAACTGCAGTGTTTTTCACCCTTATCTCTATCTTCCGCATCTGTTGGTTACATTTATGGGAGAAGCCAGTAGGCAAATGCTAAAGTACCTGCCTGGTGGAAATGGTCACGTGGGGATGGGGTAAATTGTCTGATAAAATATACCTTATGATTTTTAATCAACCAAGAAATGTATGAATCTAGTGCATTTTCTTTACTTTTGGTTTTTCCAGTAAAACACAAGCTAAAAACTAAGCTTGACTGTTTATTATTAGCTTGACTTTCCTTTACATTAGGGTCTATTTTGCTGAAGCTGCAAGAACACTTAAAATATGCATGTTGCCAGCAGTCCTTTTTCACATAATGCATGAAAATTTACAAAGAATAGTCTGTAAAAAGGAAAATATATTTTGAAAAACATGACTGAATTGGTTTTAAACAAAGAGATACAGACATTTTTTAAAAGTTTCTAAAAGATACATAAAAACATCTCCTAAACATAAAAGGACTACCAGTCAAGGCTTTTGTCAAGACAGAGGGCATGCACCTGAAAACATGAGATGCTCATCAGAACAACTTTGTTGTGACAAAATTGCAAAACTGGAACAATCTGGAACATGTTGGATAAGGTCAACTTAACTGGAAGGTCAGAAATGTCCAGTGCCCATTTAGTTATCATATATTTAAATACTTTATCTGTCATATAAATGCCTGATGCTAGTAGGCTAGTTATCGCAGTATTAATCATCACTGTCATTTCAGCCCTTGGACAGTTAAAAATGAGCTTACATAATGAAATTTTCTACAAACACATGAATTGTCAAAAAAAGTGAATCACTTAGAGTAGGTTTAAAATTCAAAACATTCTACGAAGTTTGGATTAAACTAGAATGTGAACGACCACTTTTATTATCAGTTGTGGAATGTCTCAGCTGCTTTTACCATACCTTCCAAATGCACTTACGAACTGTTGCAGAATGCATTACCATGGGGGACCCTGCCGCACTGCAGCGTTCTATTGAGTGAGTGGGCTGTAGGCTGGACTTCAACGCCACTGTGGATTATGTACATGCACTGAAACAATGAATAATTGCTATGTGTCGTTTTCACTATTAAAGCAATTGCCTAGCGTTAGTAATCTGAGCCTGAGCTGTGTTCTATCCCATCCATTCCAATGTGGCCCGTTGCTCCCCTGGTTATAAGTGAGTTTCAAGTTAACAGATTTTCTGTTCTTTTACGATGCACAGGGCTAATCCTCAAAATGATTATCCATGGTAATGCTAAAAATGCACCAGAGATTAGGCTGAAAAGCACTGCAATATTCTTTTAACTAGTCTAGTTAACACAGTGTCAGCTTGCTGTTCTTGCTCCTGGAGACTGTGCTGTCATTCCTGAAAATAAACAGATATGTGTAAATTGTGGATTAGACCGCTGTGTGTGTCTGGGTGGGTGTGTGTCTGGGTGAGTGTGTGTGTGTGGGTGTGGGTGTGTGTCTGGGTGTCCTGAATGCTGGGATGCACCACTGCTCTGCTGTAACATCAATTCTGTGCTCTGACATAGACTCTGTTTATGGATGAGTTCTTCCCCCCATGTCTTCAGATGGGATGACGAAACAGAGATAGCCTGGTTTCTCATCTGAAATGCTCTCAACACAGTTGCTCACCACCCTGTTGAGTTTCTTGTAAAATGTTCTGCAGTAGGCTTTAATCCTCAAACTGCTCTTTTAGGCTCCTGAGCCTGAACAGTAGTAAAACTCTGCTGTATAATGATAGCTGAAGCAAAGCTGCACAGAACACGTTTGTATGCATTATGCAGTGCATGCAGTGATTCATTGCTTCTAGCTTCTCCTGTCATTGTGAACGTTATTATCCAAAAATTTTTCTTCCTAGCTTTGCAGCTGCTTTCTTGCTCTTTTGCTTCAGAGGTTTTTTTTCCATCTTTTCTACTTTACTTTCTCTCAGCTCCAACATAACTGTGTAAATAATATCTGAAGCAAAACAGCATGGAATAAGCTTGAATGCATTATGCAATGCAGGCATTGATGCAGTTTCTGGCTTCTCCTGTCAGTATGAAAGCGCCGTTATCCAAACATTTTTCTTCTGAACTGTGCGTCTTTTTGCTGTTTCTTTTCATTCTTTTTCACTCATCCTCTGCTCTGTTATCACATTTAGACAACATTTAGGCTCTATGTTTTTCTGTCCACTCTGTGACCATATGTGTGGAGATAATGAATCACAGTCTTTTTGAGACACCCTTTTAGATCTCTGTTCTGTTTAAGCCATCCACTGTTTGACTAAAACTCTGGGGGGGGGGGGCAAAAGAATGGTAGGGATTTTTTTTCTTTTTTGAGTCCTCTCCTTTGACCACTCTTAGCCTTATGGTTCTCTGCCCCTGACCCAGCATCCTCATCTCCTTTTGTACAGATTTGAAGCCCAGAAGTAGGTCTTGTTCCAATTGCTGGCATTTGCCAGCTGCATATGATTTAGAATGCATGTTGGATTGATTTATCTGTGCATTGATTACTTTTGACTGATGGATGAGGGCTAAGTGTTATGTGTGTGCAGAGGGGACTGTTAGTTATGTCTCTCATGCATATACATTGACATCAAGCAGCAGCTGTCAGGACAAGGTTCTGCCTCCATGGGTAATTCATGCCCAGGTATTTTGCAGCAGGGGCACTACGGGTGAGCGAGTCATTTTCACACCGTATGGCGCCGCAAGCAGACAGGTGGGGGAAAATTGTTACACATGAAATATGGATTTGACTCAAAAGGCCTGAAGTCATGGTAAGTTTTTAATAGTAACTGATTCATCATGCTTGTTTGCCCCAAAGCTCTGATCATATATCTCCCAGCCATTTTCATACATTGGCTTCTTTTAGCCCCGTCTGTTCCTGCCTTTATATTTTGTCAAATGAACATGGAAATCTTGTATGTAAATTTGAATTATTTGCATTGTCCTGTGTTCTTTCTGCATTGTGTAAAATTGGTAACTGTTGCCATGCACCTCCCGCATCAGTCATTGAAAATAAATCACCATAGGGCCACTGCTGACCAGATATTATTTGTGTGGTGGACCATTCTTAGCATAGCAGTGAAACTAACATGGTAGTGGAATGGTAAAGTTTGTTTCACTGAAATGAGTATATCAGGCACTGCAGCTTAGCTGGAGGTTTTAAACACATCTTTTTACTGTGTACTTACAGATAGAGATTATAATTATAATAATTATTATTATAATCTCTGCACAGTTTGTGTATTATCTTTATAGCCCTTCTTCAGTGGGTCTAAACCCACCCTCAAAATCCTCTAGTGCATGCTCTTTTAATGTCTGCAGTACAATTAATAACACAAGCAAAAGAAGTTAGCTAGCTCACAAAACTCAATTATTAGCAAACTATTCAAAATGAATGTATCAACATTATTTGTCATTTTTAAGAGGTGTACATGATGCACAAAATTATTCACTTTAAATACTGCATATGAAGACTCTGGTACCTGATATCTTCTAAAGCTAAAGTATAGTCTTGTTTAATGGATCTGTTTTCCCTTTGCAGTTTTTCAGCCATGTTAACTTATGTTACATCATCTGATAATATTGATGAGTGCATCATTGCCTCCTACTTTTAGCTCTAGCTTCATGAGGCATTGGATGGATTTTGAAATTTCACACTCAGTTTGCTCCTTTCCTACTTAGTCTACAGTGCCACCCATGTTTAGCCCAGAAATTCTTATGTTTGTTCCCAGATGTTTACAGTACAAGATCACATGTGGCATTGCAGGACTAAGACAATAAATTATGCACTAACAATTGACAGTTAGTAATTAAAAACCTACATGCTAAGTGCACTTGATAAGATGGCCAATAAGTATAGGTGCAATGAATTTAGAGTATGTGGATTAAAAAGAGCCCTATTGCACTCTTTGTAAGCTAAGTCTCTCCCTGTCCCTCTCTCCCCATCTGTCTTTTTTCAGGTCATCCAGCGATTCCGTGTGTGTGGAGATCAGAGGGCTGCTTTGCAGGATTTGTTTCGACGGAGGAGGAGTGTGTGTGATGGTCGGACAGATTGGCAGAATGCCTGGCTCCACACACAGGCCTCACCTACCCTGTTGCTAAAACACAAGAGTAATATGGAAAGGAAAACATCACCCTAGAGGCCATGTAACATTGGTTCTGGCTCTACTGCCCCAGCCTGAATGGCCACTCATCTTCACAAAGACTGTCCCTTTACAATGTAGCTGCCTATGGATTGGAGTTTTCAATAGGTGGTGGTATGCTGATCCTCAGACACGGACTGTCTCATCTGTTTTTTTCTTTTTTCTCTCTGTTGTCTCTTTCTTATCAAGTCTTCATTGTTGGAGCACAATTGAATGAGACAAAGGAGAAACTTTACTATTACTCTCTCTTTCTCGGACTTGTGGCCACCAGGGACCAAATAATGTGGAAACCCAAAGGACTCACTGCCATGCCTTAGTCTAGAGAGAGAGAAGTAGAGGGAGAGTTCACAACTGACCTGGGTGGCTCCTCTAAACCTTAAAAGTCTACAGCTACTTGTTCCGAACACTGCACTGGTATGGAAGATCTGATCCAAACTTAGGGCTGTACAAGCATATCTGTAACTTGCCCCTCTGTGTTGTAGTTTCAGTCTCCATTCGTATGCCATATATTTCAGTGTTGCTTCTCAGAATCAAACTGGTGCTGGTTGCTCCTATTGTTATGCTGTTGCCTTAGGTGGATATAAAAAAGTGGCATTTGTGACCCAGCTTAAGTGCAGCATGACATACAGGGGCGGTGGACATCTCTGAAGTTTACATGATGCGTCTCTTTGTCTCTGTGAGGACCTCAGTGCTCTTGCTTTGCGAACTGTGTCTTTTCTTCAGGTTCAGCGACGCAGCTATGCCTCACACTTCTTTTCAGGTGCTTCTGAGACCCACCTTCAGAGGTCACGACCCTTTTCATAGGAACCGTGAGCTCTCGCAAAGGCCAGGGTTCAGGGAAACTCTCAGTGATAGCCCAGGTGCACTTTCATCCGACACGACAAAAACCACCAGCTTCAGACGCAAAGCACACGTCCACCTGACTGAGTAGAATATAGCACACTCCAGGCTAAAACAAGCAACACAGACACACAAAGTGAAACAAAAGCTAGTGAATTTTGAAGAATAGAACGCAGTAAACAGTACTTTTAGTCATACCCTGTAACTAAGACTGCTACAGGATAAAGACAGCTGCTGATCAAGAGCACAGGTATATGAACATTAGCGGACATACATGTGGATCCAAATTATGATTTCACTACTGGGATTTGACCTACTCCAGGCTTTCGCTCTTCAAGGGTTTCCAAAAGTCCTAGTGATATTTTCTAGGTAGGATTCCTAGGTGGTGGCAGATGATCAATATACAGCACATAGAGTTCAGTCTGTGAGTAACTGGGCGTGACATGCTTGTTATTTTGGCTCTGTAGTTATTGGATTTATTTGCTGCTATAAGTAACTTACCAAATTAACATATTATTGCTGTTAGAACAGAACCTTAGATTAAAAATGGTAACTGTACAGAAGAAAGACAAAATATATGTGTATGTATTGGGGGTGCGAAAAAACTCAATTCTTAGATGCATTGCGATGCGGACCTGAACGATTCTGAATCGATTCACAAATGTCAAAAATCGATTTTCTAAATATTTAATTCATACCGTAATGTTGATGGAATGTAAAAAGCGGACCTTGGGAGTGGGTAAGTGCAGCACCCGGACAGTCTCTGATGGCACATAACAAAAACACAGCTGAAATTAGTGAGAAATCCGACCGACTCTACATTAAAGCCAGGTTAGATCAGGAGTCACAACCCAAATGTTTAAAAGAGACATTTTGTCCTTTCAACAAAGTCAAACCACCTTGGCAGCCACATTTAATGTCCAGTATGTCTCAGTGTGTGCAAATGTCCTAGTATAGGCTAAACAATATGAACGAAAACGTAGACTTACTTTGCTCTGCTTTAAGCTTTAGCTCGGCTATAGCCGCTTTCCTCCCCTTTCCATCAGGAAACTTTTCCTCAGAAGTAAAGCAGCTTATTGTAAAATGTCTCTCAATGTTCTGCTGATTTACGAGGCTGAAGTCGCTTCTTGTTCGAATGTTTCCATTCCACCTTAAATTCTAAATGAGGCGTCAAATGTAAATACGGCACCATTTAAGGTGGAACAGGGGAAAAGAGAAGCAACTTCATCTTCGCAATTTTTTAGTGTTTGACCCTCTCTCGTTGCAGAATTAACGTACCAGGAAACCAAATGCACCGCTCATAAATGCGAATAAGTCCGTTCGTCTCCAAATGTTCATCTTAAATCTCTTTGCATTTTTGTAGCTTCTAGTGAGGCGAGACTTTGTTGCTATGTGACCTGCAGTCTTCTCAGTCGTTGAGAACCAGGGCTTTCGCGCTATGTTGTACGCTTTGGAACCGAGATTCAGCATCCAGTCTCGAAGATATTTTACTGACACAGTGACCTTTACTGACCACTGGATCTTATTTCACCCTAATAGAGCATTTTATAGCAAATGAGTGGCAGCAGAGTCTCAAACAAGAGTAGTGAATGAGAGCTTTCTAGATAATTTCCGTTTGATTTATTAATAAAACATATTGGAAGTAAATTCATTATAGATCATTACAGATACTTTGCTTTAAAACAACCAAGTCCTCGCACAGTAAGAAAAAAGAAATCCTGTATAGAAAAAAAGATGCATCGATAATCGTTTTATAATCGCATCACAGCCCTCTGAATCGTAATCTAATCTAAACGTGAGGTACCTAGATATTCCCACCCCTAGTATATTTACACTGTGATGGCATTGTCATTTCCAAGTGAGTCAAGTCTGCTGTTGGCCTTACATGTCCATATCAAAGTGTATTATAGATGAGGCAGAGTGCTTTGGATCATGACCGCTCAAGCATATAATCTTTGGTCCATAAGACCTTGTCCCAGAACTCTAACCTGTAACCTCGTCTTTCTCCTCTTGAGGGTTGCCAGTTGTTTGCATTTTGCGGTAAACCCTCTGAGGTCATTTTCTCTTATTTTTCTCATATTTTTCTCTTGATGATGATCTTTGATGTATCTGCCCTCTTAAAAAAGGTTCCACAAAGGTTTTTTAAGCAGTGCCATGGAAGACCATTTTGGGTTCCCTAAAGGACGTTGTTAAACAAGGGATTTGTTAGTTTGAAGAACATTTCAGAGGTTTAAAGAACCTTAACATAATGTATAGCCGTGGTCACCAACCACACCCCTGGAGCGTTCTTCTATACATAGTGCAAAGAAGCCTTTTTGGCCCCTTTGAGTGTATACATACATTTGTGAGTGGTATTTATGACTTTTTTCATGATTCAAAGTCTTCTGAATCATCTACTACTGTAGTAATTGGTAGTCTGCCAGGTTGGTTGATGTTGCTAATCTTACCAGTGCATTTTTGCTTCTTAACAATGTACCAAACAGTTCATTTTGACTCCTCCAATGTTTTTGGCCATGCTTTGATTGATTTATTCATACTGTTTAGTCTTTCCTGGCACTGATTTGTCTTTTTTCCTCATGCTGAGAGACAACAGCACCACACTCCAGTTGCCAATGTCAGAAGAGAATAAATTCTAGACTTGTTTAAAACCTTAGAACTCTAGTTCTCCTGTGCTTGGACAGATACTGCATTGACACTCAGCTGGCAAAGAAAACCAACTATCCAATTATGTTCACATCTAACATGTGACAACAATAAAATTGTTGTTATTCACAAATTGCGGAAAGGTTATAAATGAAAATGAAGGCTGACAGTGTGCAGTTTAACTGGATAGTCATTCAAATTCAGCATGCTTCTGAACAGAGCCAAAAATCTATGCCCAATTACTTACAAATTGCTCTTTATCTTCTTTGGTCTCATTTGAGGCCTCAAATCTGTCATTTGTTCTTAATGAGTAAAACTCATAACATCTCAAAAAGATTTTAAGAATTGTGTAAGGTGTAGTTATACACTCCATATGCACATAGATGTTTTTCTTTTGTTTTGTTTTTTTCTTTTTTCTTTAAATGAATGCGTGTATGTAAATGTTGCATTGTGGACCGTGAACGGGTTCTTTGAGATCCCACAAAAAGCACTGAGGGGTGCCTATTTTTATGGGTTAATCAGGTCCCTATTATCTGTCTGTCTAGAGCTCTGCAGAGACTAGACACATCAAATGTAATTGAATGGAATTATAACGCACAGAGTTATTACAGAAATTAGAGGTGGAATATATTAATTATAATGACTGGCAAGAGTTTTGTGAATGTTAGATTATTGCAATGACAGAGTTAAGTAGTTTATGTAACAACTATATGTCATTCATCCTTGAAAGACTGCAATCAATGTTTTAAATCTTAGATTTTATTTAAGATTTTTTGTCTTTTAGTTTGATCTTTTCTTCTGGCCCTGAATTTTCTCATTTGATGTGTTCACTAGCTGCTGTGGTGTCAGATCGGGTGTGATTTATAATTGACATGCGTATGAGCCCCAGATTCTAATAACATCTAGTGTTACATCAAAAAACACATTTTCCCAATCTTATTGACTCTCTCATTCAGCAGCTGGGCTGACTAATTGAATGTACAGAAGAATAAGCACATGCTTAATCTACCTTTGAAAATTTAGAGATAATTTAATATGTCTGTATATTAATTTTTTTTTTCTGAAACCCATTATCTGATTTTAATATAGGCCCAGATGAGGCCTAATCGCTGTCCAGAAATCGTTCCATTAGAATCTATATCACCGCTATCATTTGGTGATTGTAAATGTATTTATAAAATGACTTTGTACATGAAAACAATTATAATCTAAAAACATTATTTAATGTGACTTGCATTATATCCAGAGGTATATCTAGACAGTATATCTACTGAGTGATTTCATGAGAGATATGTAGCTCCCACCCATCTCTGCACTGTTGAGTTCATACAATGAATGGATCTCCTGTTGTGACTGGGCCCTGAATTTGTGCATTTCCTGCGAACATACTCATGTGCTCTGCAACATACTGTAGATGGTGAATCCTTTCCACTCCATAAAGCTTTCTACAAACATATTACAAATTGATTTGTTGGCTGCTGATCATGACCAGTGTGATTAGAACCAGTGACCAGATCACTGTATTTTGTATTTAGTTTTTTTGTTTTTTTATTTGGAATTGAGCTAGAACCTGGGGTGACTTTCTCCAAAGCATGGGTAGCACAAACATCATTGCATTATATTGGCTTAAGTGTCATTTTGAACACTGTGTAATAGCTAAAAAGCTTAACACTGCATTGCTTTTGAGAAGCTGGATCCACACCTGCTCTTGTAATAAGCCAAATTATTACTTATGGCCTGTACAAGCACAGCTGCTTTTTGCTTTGCTACTGCTAAACAGGGTTAATATGGATGATATATTTTGGCACAGTTTTGTTTATGGGGAATCCTTTTTTTTAATAATGCCAGTTGTTCGCATTTAGCCCATGCCATGAAGCAAAAACATTGTAATGACAACAATTGTACAGTAAACCCATTTTTCTACAGTATAGTTTGAAAAAGATAATACCTTAGAGCATGAATGGCACACCTCACTGTTTCTTTGTGTTGAGTGTGCTTTGTTGTGGACATACAATGTCATTCATGCGCATCTCTGTTTCATCTGGTGCTGTGGAACTTTCCTGACCCCTCTGTGGACGTTTCAGTATATCCATGTGATGTGAAACCCCTCCTTCCTACTCAACACCAAAATCCCGGTTTTTAACGACTAGTTCTCTGGTGCAAGGCTCTGTAGAGAGAGGAGATATGGCTGAACTGAACAAACAGAGACTTTTCTTTTCACAGCCATCCTGGAGTCTCAGAGAGTGACGGACAGCTTTAGGTTCTATGCCTGTCCAAACTCTGAATTCACCTTGTATATTAACTGCATCAACCTGGCTGTTGCTGCCATTCTTAGTCGTTGTTCCCCATTTTTCTTCATGCTCTTCTTTTTTTGTACATTATATGATATATAAATATAAGTATTGCTTCAATACATGAGTGTCTGTGGGGAAAGAAAAAAATGTATGTCTTGGTACATATTTTGTTTTAATTATGTTTTATAAAATTCCTGTACAGCAATAAAGCACAGTAGTGTCCAATGGATGTCTCTGTCACACTCTCACTGAAGGCCAGAGGGCAAAGTATCCCTGATCATGTAATTTAATTAGAAGTGTTTTAACTGTAAGCAAGCTGGCTATATTTACGTAAGGTTTATATGGGGAGATGGAGTAATGTCATTTTCCAGCATCTAAAGGAATCTAGCTTTATGAAAATCTTTCATATTGGTGTCATTAGGCAAAGGCAACCCGGAGAACACAGCAGGCCCAGAGAGGCAGGGACAGTCAGGCAGAGTCTCAGGTATGTTTGTTGAGCTTTTGTTTATCAGTGTCATTAAATAAAGATTATTACTTTTAATATAAATGTTTGTAGCATTTGAACATGCTGATACAACTCGCTCTTCAAGTTCATTCTGTTTATTTTCCCCTACTACAGTGAAAAGAAGTATCTGCCAATGGAAAGTGGTGACACTTCTTGCAGAAAGGTGCACTGACAACAATCTCTTGCTCAATGTTTACAAAATTATATGAGCAGCTTTAAGTTCCTCAGGATATACATTACATCACATGGATAATTAACACATCACACTTGGTCACAAAGGTCCTGAGGAGGCTGAGGAAAATCAATCTTGCCTCTAAGCTTCTCATTAACTTCTGCAGGTCCACAGGGGAGCGCACACAGACCAGCTGCACAACAGTCTGGTATGGCAGCTGCATTGCCACTGATCACTGACCAAGGGTGGTAAAAAACTGCACAGTTCATCCCCAGAGATACTTTGCCACCCATACAAGGCACTTACCTTCTGGGACGTGGGAACGTATTTTAAGTTGGGGTGCTGAAATTTTAAGCAGCATATGCTTAAAATGTGTGATCATTTCATGCAACATTATTGTCCTTTATTAATTTATTTGTGATCATTTACATCAAACAGAACATGTCAAAACGTGCTATAATGAGGCAAGATTTGACAATATATGCATATAACAGGCACATCAGACTGCTGATGCACATCCCTTCTCTGCTCCTTCATTCTGGATGAACATTATGCAAATGAATTGTGACCAGTCAGATGTTGATGTGTGTGGAAAGGTAATGAATTGCATCATGCCTCCAGTCAATGGTTCTTAAAATGCCATTAAATTCGTTTTTTTTTTTTGTTTGTTTGTTTTTTTTAATCTTTGAAAACAATAGTAGCACTTAGCACCTCAACCTGCTTCTGTTTCAGCAACACACCCCCAAAGTAACCAAAATTTGTTGAGGGAAGCAGCTTGGCATCTGTATTTAAAAATGGACCACGCACTTAAACAGTGCATGGCTATTGCAGGTTTTGATCCATTCTAAAACTTCCACTCTAAAACAAGCACACATGGGTATTTACTTCAACTCAAATTATCATAAACTTCAGAACTTAGTATTTTTAGGAGTTTCAATCCTGAAACCTGGGGGTGCTGACGGTACTGCATTTCTCACATATGTGCATATCATAAGAGATGCTTGAGGTGAGCCAGCATCATCTGTGACTAAGCCTGTTCCACCCTCTGCCATGTGGGAAGCATCAGGCAGAAGATCCATTTCTACCCTTGTGCTGTGAAAATGGTAACACCTGCATCACTCACCTGACTGAACAAACACACACTCACACTGCTGACAATGTTTACTGACCATCACCCCACCAAACACAACCCTTAACTACTTACATTAGCTTCTTGCTACAGTGGTGAACCCTGACTGCTGGGGCTAGGCCTTCAGTTCAGGCCGCAAATGTCAGAACTCAAAAGCACCACTATGATAATTCTAATTACTGCTACTACTATTGAGATTTCCTTATTATGTTAGCGTTAAGCAGACAGTGAATCACATGACATTTTGCGGCTATCCTAGATTAAACTTAAATCTTTGAAGCTTGTAAATGGCATTTCATGTTTTATTTGAAGCTCGTTAAAAAAAAAAAAAAAAAAAAAAAAAAAAAAAATATATATATATATATATATATATATATATATATATATATATATATATATATATATACACACATATTTTAAAAAAAATTTGTAGCAGTTTTACAGTGTCTCTTTCAGAGCTCTGACATAGAGTTGCGCTTTCTTTCTGACTAAAACACACTGGTCAGGCTACCACTCATACTCAGTCTGCTTTAAAAAAAATCTGCTTTACTTTTAGTGTAAGTCAATGGAACCAGATGTCTTTCCAAGTAATTCTGGGTCATTTCTTTTGGTCCATTCATCATGGAATTTACACACAATGTAAAGAGCAACAGGCATTTTCAAATTATATCAAAAATTGAAAAATGACAAAAATGGAGATTTTTACAAGGTTTCGTTCCGACAGCAGTGATATGTATTCATCCATTTCTCTACACTCGAGGGTTTATGAAATGACAATTAATTTGAATTACACTGCATCGAAATTCAGATTAGAGAAGCGCTCTGTAATAATTTGTAGCTAGAACACCTGTATGAAAAACACCAGCCCTCTCAAGTGCCAGTGTGGATTTGCCCTCTGGTTCATATTGCTGCTTTTGTTACATAGAAACAGATGAAGCCTTCTGCTGAGCTGGGAGAGATATTTACTTGTATAGTAGCCGTGGTTATTCTGGGACTAACCCATGATTTTACAAAGCCAGATCAGCAACTGCATTGTGGATCATTATGTACCGTGTTATTTGATGAGCATGAGCATGAGCATATGGTAGAGTGTCATTCATAGCACACAGCTGATAAAGATCAGGTAAACATGAGATTTAGAGCATCCTTCCTGTGTGAGAGAAACGGCAAACATCCGGCAGTGTACAGAGGCCCTGCACAGTTTGTAATGGGTGTGTGTGTGTGTGTGTGTGTGTGTGTGTGTGTATAAAAGTGAGAGAGAGTGAAGGAAAGAGAGATAGTCCTGTTGCATAATGCAGGGATGTGAATGAACACCATGCGAGTGTGTTTACTGTGTGACAGAGCTGGGCTGGGTGCAGCGCTTGTGTAAACTGATTACTCTCTTATCGCTCACTGAGCCATAAAGACAAACCCTGGCTCGTAAATCACACCACACGATACAACACACAATGCAAACAGTGGGAGCTGACCATGGCTGAAAACACAGCTGCTATAAAAACAAAAATAAAACATTGATCTAAAGTAGCTCTATGCACAGTCACCAGACTACACACGTTCAAACTCTATGAGCAGCAAATTCACAATCAAAATAGAGAAAGTTTAGGACCAGCTTGATTTTTAAAAGGCTCATATCCTGCATTTTTCCCTGAAATCCACTTAAGACTCTTAAAGAGAAGTTCATTATCATGTAATTATCGGTTAGAATTAAACAGGCTTTTTTTTGTTACTGCACCTTTAACTGCTGTACTTTAATAACTCCTGTTCTGATTTGACTGCATTGTATTATACCTCATTCAAAAAGCATTTAAGGCTAAAACACCCCTTATAACTTTTATAAGTATGGGTGTTTCTGTAGCTTAGACTTCATATAAGGACTATGTGGATAGGAGAGTGAATAATACACATTTCAAGCAATTATTTTTTAATACTAAATCACACTTTTTCATCAAAAAAGGTAAGGAAAATCTTTTTTGTCGCATAGTATGGCCTTTTAAGGGTCTGAAAACAAATAAACCCTAACAATATCATGAATTAGGGCTATAGGACTACAGGATTTATATACTCATTTCCAGTTGTTTTGAAGCTGTACCATGGGAAACCCATTCTTGGTTTCCCGAAGAACCTTTCAGAGCATTTTAAAGATGCATCCACTGAAAGGTTCTTTAGGGAACTGAAAATTCTATGATATTGCTCTAAAGAACCCATTCTGGTGCCTTTACTTTCAACACTCCTTTCAGGTTCTGGGTCAGAATTGACCCTTTCAGCTTTCAGTGTCTCTAAAATACTATTGCACTTTTTCATGAAACTTGATGACTTTCCTCAACCGTGATAAGTGCATAAAAATAAAGATGACTAATTTGATGCTTTATAAAGTTTCTATAAAATTAAAAAGTTGTACCATTCAGATACAAAGATACTGTTTAGGGTTTAATTAGTGCCTTTAGTTCACAATGGCTCCAGAAGAATGAAGACCGGGTCCATGCCTCGTCCTTGTATGTTAGTGCAGTGCTTCTCTTTCACACACAGACATGGGAGCTAAATAATTCTCATGGAAAATTATAATCCAGGGCAATACAAAGTTCAGATCAAGTGTATGACAATAACAATAACACATTTTTGCACAGACACACACTCAGTTTCTCGCTCTCTTTCGCTTTCACACACTCAGGCTTGAAAACTGATATAAGGGTCCAGTGCAAGCCCACATTTCTCTCTGATATTTCAATCTGCTGCCACTATAGCAACTAAAATGTTCACAGTCTGTGAAATCCATGAAATTTTTCAATACAAATTTGGCCATGATTTACAAGATTCTGATTATGAAATAAAAATAGCATGGTCTTCACCCTGGTAGGGTAGAATGGGACTTTAGAATATAATCAGATTGACCCCAGTGGCCATAAGATCATCAGGAAAAATTACTCTTTTGGTTTAATTTGTAACATAAGGGTCAGGTTTAACCCATAACAAAAAAGTGAATTATTCAGAACATTATATCAATGCATATAAAATATCTATGAAGCACATCCATGATAATGAAAGAAAGAGATAATCCAGTAGAATATTTGGCTCATACATCCAAAGTAGCAATTCAAACCCATTAAATGTTTAAATGTGTGTTTTGCCATGAAAATAAATGTACTATTTTAAGGTAAAGAAGGTGATTCTCAGAAGTAAAATACAATAGAATAAGATCATCTGTAAGTTGTTAAGGGTAAATAGTTGGCAAGTAGTATCAAATGAAACTGTAGAGTAATATAATATAATATAAGTTCAGAGAATATAAGTTCTAGGGCTGTTTTAAGCATATTTAAAAACACAAAGTCAAAATTGATCTGAAAATATCAATGAAGTAACCAGTTTTCAAACATAATGGCAAGGCTAAAAGTGTAGGACCACTATCTCTCAAAAGTTCATTAAGCTTTATGGAAAACCTGCGAACTGGTCAGCATGTCCTGGAGCTATAGCTGCATCCATTGGCGGTAGTAAATATATGAGATTATATGCAGGCTACATTAGGTAACAGCTGGAAAAAGGTAGTTTAGAGCTTGGCTCTCCTCCTGCCCTGGGCTGTCATTACCCATATGTCACTGTCCTTTTTAAAGGGAATATGCCAGACTCATTAGTGTCTCTGGGTCACTACAGATAGAGGCAGAAATGAAGCATGCAGGTGTTGAATATGAATATGATATTATTCTATAGTAGTTCTTCTCTGTAACTAATGAGTATCAGATTGGTGCTGCTTAATAATGAGTTTCTAATGGCATGAAAGAAATGAACTGAGCAATGAACTTCAATAGAAGGAGGAATAGTGCGAGTGAGTGCACACAGAGGCCTGAGGTCTTTCATAGGCCTGTCCATTGTTATTGAATGTTATAAGTAAGTACTTTGTACATATCAGATAAAACAGCTGTTCTACTGGCAGCACTTTATTTTGAGAGACCATTGTAGACGCACTGGAGAGACTCGCTTTATCTAACTGACATTCAGCTAAATATCTATATCTGTGAACTGTAACTGAACTTCAAGTTGAATGTAATAGATTTGATTAAATCTAAACCTAAGCCTAAACTTCACTTCAATCTAGAAGTTAAACCTAATCCAAAAACATGAGCCAGCCTTAATCTAGCTGGTAATCAGATGATCTGGAGTTTTGTTAGATAATTTCACAGTGTCATGTTCGCTGTGCATAATCTATATCAGAATAAGTGAGAGCAATAGTTAAAAATAGTTTAGAAATACAGTACTTTGAAAAGATATCACAGATATTGCCCTTCAGGTATTTACAAAATAAAAAAACAGCTTTTTTTTTTTTTTTTTTAGCATCAACATAAAAAAGCAACAAAAAACGGAAAACACATTTAACACAAAACTACACAGAAGCCTCAACACGAAAATAATATCTTTTTTTTGTCTATTTGCTTTTCTCAGTAACGGCTTCTTGACACCTACAAATCCTTTCATACTCATAGTGTTGAATTGTCCTCTCACAGTGGAAGGATGGACAAAAACACTTTTTTCATATCTGAAGCAGCTTGATTTTGTCCTCTCTTTCAAGGATGAAAGTGCTGTTATCTGTGAGTAACTATCTGTTACAGTTTTGGAGGTGTACCAGGTCTTGTATGGTTGTTAGGGGTCCCATTTTCATAATTGTTGGAGCTCCACATTTGGAAACTCCTATTATGTGGATTATCTTACATCTAATCTCCTCAGAAACATTGTGTACAACACTGTGCAGAAGTAATAAAATAATAATGATTTATTTTTGTAATCATTTGGAAATATTCTTGAAATAAACCAGTAAGAACAAATATTAGCTGTGTTGAGTGGATTTAAGATGATTTCTCTTGCCGAGATACGGGTTCTTTCTGCTATACCTTGTATGTGTGTGTTGTGAAAGAGCATAAGTGAAACAAATCAGTGACAGGAAAAGCTGTAGTTGTGGGTGGAGCACTACGATATGCTTTGTATTTCCTAAGCTTACGGTGACAAGAAAAACTTTCTTGTCAGTTTTCTGGGTGGTTGTTTCAGGCTCTCATAAACTGTGGGATGAATGCACATTTGAAATAAATTTGCATTGTCATTGGGGTCACTACAATTTTCAAGTGATAAGAATGTGATCATCTGATGTTTTGTACTGAATTGGAATGTTGTTTACATGCTGTAGACAAAGAAATGTTGCGTAAAAACTCAAGAAAGAATGTTGCACGTTTGGTCTGAAAATCACTGAAGGAACATCACTTTTACTCTGGAGTGCATCTAAGAATACCACTGCTGTTTGTCTGTGGAATGCTCAGCAGTCAGTAGCAGTTAATTGCGTCTAATGTATTTTATCCAAAGCTTTGACTTGTAGGCCTGGATTCCTTTGTCTCTGGAAAGATGCCACTATTATTCACTCTTTGCTGTGCTGTTTAACCCTTTGAATCTTTGTCTAGATCACCAGCACTTATCCAGGAGGAACAATTCAATCACCTGGAGGTTCTCCTGAGACAGGGGGATTGTGGAGAGGGGCTAAGAAGGATTGAAGTGGATAAAAGAGAGCAGAGAAAAAATGAAAAGCTCCACTGCAGGTGGGAGAAGATGAGTGGAGAGTAGAGAAAAGGATGACTGTCAGGGCTTCAGGCTATGTGGGGGAGGGATAGGGTTACAGCCATCAAAGGAACTAAGCTCCTTTACTGTATATGAGCTGCTTACATACATCATATTTAGACACATTCAAGATGCAGAGAAGTTTTTATGACAATAGGACATTCCACACAATTTTACCATAAATTTGCTTTGCTGTCAGCAGTTATGTCACATTTACAATGTTAAAGAAAAAGCCCATCCGCTCCATGTCAAGGGAATCAAACAATACCTGGATTGATTCGTGTTTGTGTTTTATCAGCATTCTGTAGAAAGTTGAACCTGTGTGCAGACAGTTCAGTGCTCATGTAAGCATTTTGATTCATGGTAGCTTGCTTTCGAAAGATTCTGCGATTGTCTGTACCGTGAACACTGATTTAATCAAAGTGATAGTAGCTAAAAACCTACATGACTAAAACGATTGACCTTTCTGTGCAATAAAAAGAGGAATTAACGATGTGAAGATGCCTCCATCTCCACCTAGCAGCACTGCCATAGGATCACATTTGTCATAATGAGTTAATCTGATGATTGAGTTATAGTGAGCGTTGTATGCTTTCTCATGTGCTGTGTTTCAGTGCTTGAAATTGAATGAGGTTTGTGAAATGTGCTGTGGAGGAATTCAGGAGTAGACATTATTAGACTCTCTAGTCTTGCTTCTGCTTGACTCCAGACAGGTTTGTTATTCTTGAGTGGACATTTTTTTGTCACTGGTTTGACAAGTCTACTTAATCAGCATTGGTACATCTCTTGATATGACCTCATTTTCTCATTGTTTCCTACAGTTCATACATATGGATCACATTTCCCTCCACTGCTTACGTCATACTGTAAACCCCAGCTGCAATGTGATGTAATTGTTGCCTGAATTTTATGGGCTGAGGAAGACAGAACACAGGTAGGCCACATGAGGAGAAGTCTAGAGAAACATTGATGCAACATTTCATGAAAACTGAGAACACACTCACTACCCTTATCTAACTACCCTATTACAATACACTGAGGAACAAGCACTGACCCAAAGGATTATGGCACACCAGCCATTTTCACCTGGAATCTTCTGGGATATGAGAGACAGAACATCTGAGCTTATTAGTGCTCTTAAATAACTACTAAATGGGTGAGACAGATGAACAATGTCAGTTTTATAATATCTGAACTGTGAGTGAAAATGGTTTAATTCCCCAAAAGTTTTTTTAGCGTATGGATCAATATAAGAACTCATTTTTAAAATTTTTGTGTACATCACTAGTGGCATTTTACATGTGTGAACATTTCATGATGAATGGACCAATAAAAATAGTCCAAAAAACACAAAGATTATATCCTTGTTTGACATCAAGGGTTGAGTTGGGATGTCAAAGGTGGGGGAGCCCTATTTTTCCCAAAGGATTTCAGTAGTATAGTAGCAATTTTGGTCTGTTTATGTGGTTTTTTATTATTTTATGTTTTTTGTTCTGTTTATGTCATTTAATATCACATAACTGATGTCAAAAATGAATCAAAAACAAAAATAATACATCTATTTGTGTCTTAATGACTTGAATGACAATGAATGTACCTGCCTGTTTTTTGGTACTCTTTGTTTGTCAGTTTCATTGCTGCTGGAATGATATCAATACACATGATTGATCAATACACATCAATTCCACATGATTCTTTTCTGACATAGATGAACGTCACACTAAAGCCTTTGAACTAGCAAAATAAACAATTCTAAACATTAATACTGAGGTCAAGAATGCATCCTTGGAACAACTCCTCCTATTTTTAAGAGACTGGTGGTGAAAACATTATAATTTATCCATAAAACATGTCCAATGGTTCACCTCTGTGTAACACTTTATGGTCAATGTTCAATGCCGTCCAGTCAGATTAAAAAAAACAAACAAAACAAAAACAACATGACTGAAACTACTGCACATCCCATCCTTCATACCTAATATTGCTAGCCAATTTAACTGATGGAGCTGAAGAGTGATGTTAATAAACAAATACTATTGCTTTGTCAGGAGTCGGCAACTCAGATGTTAAGAAAAGCCATTTTGTACTTTCAACAAAAAATCAACCACCTTGGGAGCCACAGCATTTAACATCCATTTTACCATCTTGACTGTAAATATGTCTCAGTATGAGTTAATGTAATTTGTACATTAAATGTATTTTGGCTGGACTAATTTAGCTGTGACCCTGGCTGGATCAAGTGGTTTAAGATGAATGAATCATTTATTTAAAGTGATGCTTACTGAACCATGTAATAATAGGAACCAAACCAGATCCAGCAAAGATAACATGAAGTGTGTATTTGATGTAAAAGCGGCACATGCTTGTTTATTCCAGTCATTGCCCACAATGATTCTGCACCATTAGATTGCGGCTGGACATTTCCTCAAAAAGCATCCTCTCCCACGCACCAAATCTGGAGAGCAGATTGTTTTTGACCACATGTGGTCATATGGGGCACAAACACACACATGCAATGTCCCCAACACTGAATTCAAAACAGCATGTCCTCCGGGGTTGTTTTTAACATTGTGTATTTGTGTGTTTGAAGTAGAACTAAGTGTCCTTTGTGTGTGTGGGTGTGTGTGTGTATGTGTGTGTATGACAACAGCAGATCTAAAGCATTAAAAGACACTCACTGCTCAATATCACCCTTGTTTCATTACCAACACCTAATAGCCAGTGTTTGTCAGCACACAGGGTTCATTGACCAAAGGCTTTTATCAATACTCATGGCACAGTATGTATCTGTAAGCCCTACATGTCTTTTATTGTTTGTAAGTTAGTTTAGGCAAGGATGTTTATTGTCATGTGTGAGAGGAACCATATTATCAAGTAGAAAGTGATGACAGAAGAGAATGACAGGGGAGAGGGAGAAGAATGAATGAGGACTGAAAAATGGAAAAACAGTTGGTAGTTAAAGACTACACACTTATACTTACCACCAAGCATCAGCAATGAAATTGGGTTTAAAACTAAAGCAATAAGCTACATTCTATTCATAGAATAATCTTTGGCTACATTCACTTTACTTCTCAATGCTCAGTGTCTGCTTTTTGCTCAAATCCTATCTTTCTTCCTTGATGGTTTGCCTATTTGTTCGTAGTTTGAATGAACCTATGAAAACCCATGCTCACATCCTGATCAATAACATCATGTGGATGATCCATATGCATCATAAGCAACAACAGCAAATTAACAAATGAGCAGCACAAGCCTTCATTGCAAAGATCATTAGCTCTGATCAGCTCACAGCTGTTCATGGTTACAGGAAAAGGAAAAAAAGCCAGATGTGCTGCAGCATTTGCTGGCAGAAGCTTTAAGTTAATTGCTGCTGCCACAATGCCAACACTCGAAGATGAGATGCACATCGGGAAAAAACACGACTTCCAATCTGACCATTCTCACTAATGTCACATGGCCACAAACGTGTATTTGTTCTAGGACTAAATATGAAAGAGAAAAAAAACATATTTGTGTCACACAAAAGCAAAAGTGCATTTATTGCAATGTGAATGTAACCATTGACCCTGTTGCTTGGCAACTGTTGATTTCCCTTAATGAGCTACATCACTTGGCAGAAGAATGGCTTTTATGGTAATACGTGATATTATTTATCATATTGTAGTTTATCATCATTTTGCAAAATCAACAGACTTTGCTTTGCATTTGCTTTGTTTTAAAATCACTGTAAAGCACGTCTGATGGTTTATTGTTTTATGTTACACTAGCATTCAACAGAGCTCAACCAATCAGATTTTGGAAATATCAATTTAGGCAAAGTGTTAACGTTATGCTTATCCTCACCTCTAACCCTAGACTCCATACAGCATAGCAGACAAAAACATCCTGAGGGAAGCAGTCAGCTGGAGAACTGTAATTTTTACAATGGTTCAGAGTGTTTGTGCCCTTTATTACAGTTTCCCAGCAACAGAGAGGGGTCATTTACATAGTGGACTGTGAGCTAGAGCTTCTCTCTTGGGGCCAGGAAGAGGATGCCTGGCCGCATTTCTCCACTGAACTCACATCTCCTTGGCCAACAAAATATGCATGTAGACCAATTTAACCCCTTAAAATCTCATGCTTATTGCATACTAAGGCTTATTCTTCAGTAACTACAGGGAATTCGATGCAAACTGGGGGATATATTCCTAAATTATAGAGCAATAAAACTTTGGGCCTTCCAGTGGGTCGAGGCCATTTAAGGGGTTAATCCAAGCACCACTATCCAGATGATCAGGATAGCATGTGTCAGGAACTAAACATTCCTCTTATCATTGTTTCTTAGTCTAATAATTGTAGCATACTTACTGGCACCACTAAAGGGTTTGTTTTAAGGAATTCTCCATTCTCTTCATTTGGTGGAGGAAAGAATGGTTAGAAATGATTGTGATTGTCAAATGGTCACTTGTGTTGATGCTATTTATGTGGAAATGATCAGGTTGATTCAGTGCATTACATTTGTCAGTGCACATTCACATGGTGGTATGTGCGTGTGCATATAAAGACATGGCTGTAGGAGAGCAGAATACACTTTGTTTACACAGTTAGCATCATTACTCATTTTTAAACAGGCTTTCTATAAGAAATCAGACTGTTTTGACTCTCTGCTGGTGATTTGTAGCCTGTCACTTCACTGTGCATGATTTATGAGATTTTAAGCCTTACAGCAATACTGTATGTTTATGTATGTGTGTGTGCGTTCATGGGTTGTGTGTAAATGAACTTGGGAAGCTCTTTGACGTGGTTTCTAGGCACACACAGGCTGCCTTACAACTTTAACCACACCTATTACGCACAAGTGTTGACACTGTGATTAAGTGTGACCACAAATGATTACACACACACACACAAACATTCACAGTTTGTGCATCTCCATGTATCTGTCCTAATGCTCAACCAAACTCAACCAGATACACACATTCAGATCAATTTGATTAATACTGATGAACTGAATACTAAAGTAAGAGACATTTTTCTTTGCATATATATATATATATATAAATCTTTCTTAATCTTTAGTATTATGTATACATACATTGTATAATTACATTAAATTAAACCATGTAAACAAATTTAATAAATTCAAAACTGCCTTTTTTGACTTAGTAGGCTTACAGTATTAGAGTAAATACAGATTTTCTATATTAAATTTGAGTTCAGACTTTCAACATATGTTTGAAGTATGAGAAGAGACTATTTATACAATGTTAGGACACGAGGTCATACATATGTGTTAATAGTGTTATATTGTCACTGTCATAACACAACCTCATATTTCTCAACTGGTAGCATTACAGAAGAAAAAATATACTTTAATAATTAAAATATTTTAATGGTTATATTTTATCTATCTATCTATCTATCTATCTATCTATCTATCTATCTATCTATCTATCTATCTATCTATCTATCTATAAATAGACTGTACATATAAAATGATTATATGACTATGTATATTTACGTATCTCAAAACAAACTTTTGACTATATAAAATAATCCAACATAAAAAAAAAATATTTTCCTTAACATTTTAACTCTGCTAATATATGCTAAAGAAACAGTTACACGGTTGTGATAACAACAGTATGTAATTAAATGTATTAATTAATATGTAATGACAGTGAGAAAGCCTATCCTTAAATCTAACCCCAACCTTAACCTTTCTCTATTTCCCCTTTCACGTTAATATGAAATACATCAAATAAACCTGTTGCTTTTGTAAACAACACATTTTAAAATCATGAGTATTCTGCTGAGCCTGGCATTGCAGGTTACTTTCTTTCCCTCTAAGTTTCCTACAAATTTGTCCAATAATTCCTACAAAACAGAATGTATGAAAACAAACACACACAGATTCCTGTGGGACGTATAAAGGGATTGAGGTGTGCACAGGGCAGGAGGTTCAGAGAGCATGCTCTCCATTACAGTGCGGTAATAACAGGCAGGCTAAGGGCCGGGGAGGGGCCTCTTAAGCATGGCTGCCCTGCTGCTCTCTGCTTATTGGTGTTAGGAGACCAGTAAACACTGCTGACCCTTTTCCATGACACACACACACACACACACAAACACACTCAGTTCACCTTGTTCATCCACAGTCAATATATGTCCACCTCACACACATCACAACATTGCAACACAAGTTCAAATAAACATCCAGCCTCATTCAATTTCAATAAACCTCACTGACTCTAATTGCCTGGGTTAACCAGAGGAAGCAAGCAACAAACAATGTAATGTTTTCTCCCTCACATCAGACTGGAAGGGAACACCATGACCCTCATCTAGGGTTCATTTTTTCTTTCTTTCTTTTGATGTACACTCTCTCTTCTTCTCTGCAGTCCTCACTTGTTCTCAGCAACAGCCACATAACATGTGAAGCACAGCTGGGCACTGGCAAATAGGATTAGCCCTTTAAACACAAGGCCATACAGCTGATCGTAATAAGATTGTGGGTGTGGCTGTACCAACAGCAGTGACTAAACAGAGTCCAAATAGAGAGGGAGGGTAATGAAGGAATGCATCAAGACAGATGTGAAATATAGCAGGACTTTGCTGACCAGAGAAGCAGCATCACTCACTAACGAACAGTGATGTCATTGATGAGGAAGGCCTGACCCTGCCCAGGATGTGCGATTTGAGGAATTACTGAAATACATGCTCTGCCCACAGCTGTATTCTTCAGTTGCAACAAGCCCTATAGAACATAGTCAAAATCTTACATACTACTAAAGATTGCTCACAAGATGATTTATGTGAGTCTGAGTCGAGTCTCAAGTCTCTGAGGTTCAAGTCTCAAGTTTTTAGTAGAACATTTTAGTTTGGTCTGCAGGTTTTGCGAAGTAAACCCCTACTGAAACATCAGGTTTGATATGACCTCAAAAAGAGCCTTTTACTGTAGAAGAACCTTCAGTCTGAAGGACAAAAACTAAAGCGCTGCACACAGTAAATGCAGTGTTTAAAAGAAAAGAAGCAAAACTATTTGAAACAGAGGTTAGTCTGTTGTTTGTGTAGCATGCTAGGCAGTGTAGTAGCTAATCCAGTAGTTCTAAATGAGTGTGCTCTGAAATGTACAAGACCTTCAGCTAGATTTACTGACAACTTCAGCTAAATTACCTAGTGTGCTATCTAGCACACCTTCTATGCAAACTACATGCTAGCCAAGTGTTTCAAGTTGTTTTGCCTTTTTCTACTGCATATGCTGCAAGTAGATTTGATCTATGCATCAAAATGAAGGATTTTCTATAACAAAAGGCTTGTTATTTGAAGCAGTGTTAAACTTGATGCTATGAGCTGTGAGCTGTAAGATAATGGCATTGCAGTAATAACTGCACATGACTGTGGCAAAACTGACAGGCAAAGTCAAACACCTAAGGTTGGCAAATGAAGGTGTTATTTATTGAGTGCATTTCGGTTTGCAGTCCTAATTTAATTCCTTTTGCTTATGCTCATTTCTCAGTCACTAAATTCTAGCATGATAGCAAATGTTGCATTTAAACTAGGGGTGTCTAATCTTATTCACAAAGAGCCAGTGTGACTGCAGGTTTTCATTCCAGTGAAACAGAAGCTCAAATGACCCAGTTGTTTGAAATCTTGTTTAGAGTGAAGATCTGCAGCCACACAGCCCTCTGTGAATAAGATTGGACACCCCTGAAGATTCTGAACAAAGTGCATTACAGTTTCTCATTAGGTGAAACTTTTTTGTCAACCTTCTGTAAAGCTTATCTAGCTTGGCAACAGTTGCTATGACAGAACACATTTGCTGGTGGAGCATGGAGAGGTCATTAAAGAAAACTTTGCAGCTCAGCTAATAACGGGGACAGTCTAAACACTGTGTTAAACTATAAGTGTGCTATAAGTGTGTAATTGCCCACTTTTCTCTTTTAGAAAATGCATCCTCTGCAGAGGCTTTGACCTTTGACTGTAAATGGCAATAGGTGTGTGGCTTTACATCATCCCTGGTGGCTCAGGTGACATTTCAGAGAGCACAGTCAAATGAATGCAAAGCAGGTAGAAGGTAATGACTTCCCTGGTAGAGCAATTGTTTTTCTTCCATTTGAAGGTGATTTCCGCCAGCGTGTATTTGCATGGGTGGCATTTGACTGTGCACATAGCCCCGTGTGTGTATATACTGCCCTTTGATACACTGCTGGGACATCTTGTGTGTGTTGGAGGAGATATGAGTAAAAGGTGTGTCTGTGTAGGTTTGTGTTTGTACATTTTTAGAACGCCTTTTTAGGAAAAGTGGAAATAATCAGGACAAACCTTTTTAATACCATTTTTTTTGCAAAAAGATCACATTCAATCTTCTTAATGTTTTCTTTTTTCTTTTATGGAAATTTTGACTACAAATTAAATGCTCAAGTCAATAGCTTTAAGTGATTAAATGATAGCTTTTAATGAAAGAGGAAACAGGATCCATGGAACAAAGCTTTGTGGAGGATTAGCAGCACTTGTTGATGCTTAGGTATATTACAGTCATCAGAAGAGAACAAACAACACAAAGGACAAGATTGTTCATGCACACGGCCACAAAAAACAGACTGATGTGGGCGTGGTGGGTGATCGCTTGTTGCAGCAGGCCTGCACTCGCCTGCTTTCAGTGACTGTGTGATACCACCTTGTTCCAGAGCAATAGCTGTTAAAAGAGTTGCTTATTGTTCGACTTAATAGCATCATTGATCTTGTCCTTTCAAGTGTTTCCCTCAGGAGCGTTAGTGTTTTCAGCAGTCCTGGGAGCTGCTCACAAAGAGATGGTTTCTCAAGTTCCCTCTTGATTCATGAGAACAAATACCAATCAAAATATCAGTAAAATACATGAGAACAAAATTCCTATCAACTTTTAAGCTCTGTTTGTCAAATAAAAAAAGTCAAAAGGCTATTTCTTGCAGTCCTTTTCTTCCCATGGCATTTGAATATGTCAAACAGAATATGATGTTAATGTAAATTTAAAGAATCTGTATAATTTTATTTATTTGCTAACTATGTAAGCAAAAGGGAGTGGCTATAAACAGCATGAGAACACCATCAGAAGATGAGAAGAAGCCTGAGCTTGTCTCTCTAATCACTTGTTTGAATCTTTCCTAAGCCTTATCCTAACATCTCCTTGCTGGTCTTAATAGCAATTAGATCCCCCCAGGTACCCAGCGGCCCTGGCCCATTTTATGAGCACTTCCTCTGTTCCCTTGGGGAGACTCGTACTGTTTTTTTTCAATGGACAATAAAGCAAACACACCCATCCATAAACACATATACTGGACTGTTGAGATGTTGCATCCTGTCCTTTCTGTGATATGTTAATACACAAAAAGTCCACATTCTCTAAAGCACTTCTGCACAGATTGATTCACAGTTATTGTTGATGGTCTTGGAAAAAAAATATGGCCTGTTTTATAGTTCATGTTTTATATGTGTTTCCAATATGTTAACAAATAGAAACTGCACACTAGCAATTGCACCAAAAATGGCTTGTTCTCTATAGAAGATGCCAATTTATTTTCACTTAGAAAATCAATAAAATATGTATTTTGTCCAAGGGTGTTATACATGTTTGCATACGACTATATAAGCACATGAAAGTTTGTACAGTAAAACACTAATTTTACGATAAATGTGAATAATTGTAATATAGTAATTAGTATTTTTATATATATCAGTGTGTTTATTGAACTACTTCCAAACCTGTCCTTATGGCAGGCCAGTATTATTTCTCGTCATCATCCAATGCCTGGTTTGGCTGATCAATACATTGTTACATTAAATCAGCTATGCTGGTGTGCTGGTCATGAAATTTTAATATGTGGCAGCTGCTGGTGTCCAGAAGAAATCTAACTTTGTTTAAGGAGCTAGCTCACAAAGTATCTCATATATATATATATATATATATATATATATATATATATATATATATATATATATATAAAACATGATAATTAATTTTGTTAATTAATTCTGTACTAATTTTGTGCCTTGTTTCTTTTCATTGACGGTGCCATTTAGTGGAACATCAGGTGGATTTAATCTACTCATCAGAGGCTTTATCGTGCCAGCTCGAGTGCACGGTCATTAAAGCACAATGTGGACAAATAGTAAAAAATTCTACTGTTCACTCTGATCGTTATGCATTTGTGTGTGTGTGTGTGTGTGTATGTGTGTGTGTGTGTGTGTCTGTCTGCGCGTGCGTGCGTGAAGGAAGAGAGAGGCTGGAAACAAAGGTTAAAAATTGCAGAAACAGGAAAAACCAGACAAGAAAAAATCAATATGGTCTCTCAAGGCCACCCCCGGGGATCACGCTGGGTGGGGCAGCTTAGGGTCAAGAAGAAGAAACATGTTGGACCCATTACAAATACTGGTCTAACCTCTACTTCTCCTTTCCCCTACACTTGACCACTAGATTCTCCGTTTTCATATAATGAGTTTATAGGAGAGTTTCCTAACTCCAGTCCTGGACGCCGACCTGCTCAGCGAGGTTTGTGTTTACATACTCTAGCACACCTGATTCAGCTCTAAAATCATTTAGCATGATCATTAGCTGCTGGTAAGACTCAGGTGCAGAGAAACCATAAACCTGTGCAGTGCAGGTGGATTACATGACAGGAGATGGGAAACACTGATTGAGCAGCAGCGGGATGGATGAGGGGTTAAATCACTGACCAGAACGGATTAGCAGAGACACTTAAGCTCAAAAAACACTTGCTGCCTTCAGTACTATTTACTAATGTTCTTCAGGCATTATTTATCTGTGTCTCTGAAAGGTGCAGTCATGTGCAAAATTCAAACACCCTCGGGCAAATGGCATGTTTTGTGGATTTTCAAAGTGAAAATCAATGAACACATCCTCTAAACTAATTTAAATATGGCATTTTATTTGCATGTTTTCATGAGCACTTTTGATTAATTTGCGATGTTTAACATACTGGAAAATAAAACATAAAACAGAAAATGTTCCATAACTTTCATTTGTTTATGTTCAGTTTCATTAAACCTTTTTCCCCAATATGTTAAATGCAGCAAATAAACAGTAACTGTGCATTAAAAAGTTACTAAACTGTATTAAACTGTGCAGAAGTGTGTTCCCTGTAGAGGGTGTATTCTTTTGCATAGAACTGTATCTGCCTTACTGATGAATATGCTATTACAGGGATTCATTTAAAACTAGTGGTTAGAATAGTTCACTAATTAAAATTAAACTTGCCAAGATTGAGGACTGTATAAAAGACATAAAAGATTGGATGTCAAATAATTTTCTGTTACTTAACTCAGATAAAACAGAGGTCCTGCTTCTTGGTCCAAAATTAGCCAGACACAGACTGTCTAACTCAACACTAAAACTTAACAATCTCTCAGTTTCATCAAGCCTATCTGTTAAAAATCTTGGTGTCATGATAGACGCTGATCTGTCCTTCGACACACATAACTAATATCACTAGAACAGCCTTCCTGCATCTCCGCAATATTGCTAAATTAAGAAATTCATTATCTCTACAGGATGCAGAAAAGCTAGTTCATGCATTTATCACTTCAAGGCTAGATTATTGTAATGCCCTGCTGTCTGGATGTCACAGCAAAAGCCTTAACAAGCTTCAGCTAGTCCAGAACGCTGCAGCCAGAGTGCTCACAAGAACTAGGAAGTTTGACCATATTAGTCCAGTTTTATCAGCCCTGCACTGGTTACCAGTTAAATTTCGCATTGATTATAAAATTCTATTACTGACTTATAAAGCTCTAAACGGGCTCGCCCCTCAGTACCTGAGTGAGCTCCTCTCCTACTATGAACCATCACGCCTACTTAGATCACAAGGTGCTGGCTTACTACTGGTACCTAGAATAAATAAAGCTACATCAGGGGGGAGAGCTTTCTCATACAAAGCCCCCCAGCTCTGGAATAATCTTCCTGTTAATGTTCGGGAATCAGACACAGCCTCAATCTTTAAGTCTAGGCTAAAAACTTATTTGTACAGTCAAGCATTTGGTGACTAGTCTTCCCTGTCAGGTCTAGACCTGGAGTCTACACTGCTCTGTTTTACTATAATCTGTGGTCAGCCACTCTTTACAGTACTAACTCTGTTTTTTTCTTCTCCTTTCTCTGCCGAGCTGATCAGCTGCCCATCCTGTGCGCCTGATGCTGTTGCCTCTACTGCCTTGATTGGTGCCGCTGCTCACCAGCCTTCTGGACCGGTTTGACCACCACTGAGCTTCTTGCTGTACAGCGCTGTGCAGTCCTCACCCTCAGATCTCTCTCTTTCTTCTCCCACTTTACTATAATACTTCATACCAATAATGTTTGCTGTCCGGTGTCGACCATAGGAGGATGGGTTCCCCTTCTGAGTCTTGGTTCCTCTCAAGGTTTCTTCCTCTTTTAGGGAGTTTTTCCTTGCCACCGTCGCCGCTGGCTTGCTCATGGGGGCTCGGACCCGGATTTTCTTTCTTCTTTTCTCTTCTCTCTGTAAATACTGATTGTTCTGTAAAGCTGCTTTGTGACAACACCTGTTGTAAAAAGCGCTATATAAATAAATTTTGCTTGCTTGCTTGCTAATAATTATTCATCAGCCTGCTGGGAGGTAATAGATTCAACAGTCCACTCTAAATATTTGTACTATAATATTTATTATTAGCAAAAATAGTATGCTCATACAATACTTTCTCAGACCTTTTCATCTTATTAGCTATTATGGTGTAACCAGGAATGTGGCACTTTGCTAAATATTTGAACTGGGCTTTGAACTTAACACAAAGATGATTCTTAAATGGTAGAGTAAGCATCACACTGAACACTACCTCTGAAAACAGAACCTACCTCTATTTTCCTCCCATTTTGTAGAACAAAATTGGAGTGCTTGTGGGAAGTACTGGGCAAAGATAACTCTGCACGCACACTTCCAGCAAGTACAGCATGAACTTTATCTTGGGAAGAAAGAGAAAAGCTCTCTGTGATCTATAGGTTGCACCCTACAGTGATAGCCAGTCATTTGGCTCAGGCAGAAAATGAGTGGGCTTGTTTTTACGAGTCTGTCTGTTGTTTCCCTTCCCCTCCACAGGTTTTGATTAGGTCTTACTGCAACCAGAGGACCAATATGTTCCCATCACACAATAAGAAAGCAATATACAGCCTTGTAAAATTAATCATAGAACCTCTTCCAGTACACCATCTCCCAACCATGTCCAATAGGTGACCAGTCAAATCTATTTGTCCATCCAGATCCTAGCACTCTCCAGTTATCTCCTAGCAATCATACACATGGACACACACACCCTGCATGGGGTGTACAACTGCTGTGCATCCCTTCTCCTGATTTATTTCTGTTTTCATGGCAATGGTGAGGAGGCCATTTTGTGCAGGTTGAAAGGTCCTCCATTACAGCTGTTTGGGGACATGGAGGAGAGTTATGGGCTTGGGATGTAATCGCTATCAAACTGCCCCATGATGCTGTAGTAATAATGGCCCAGGCCACGCTGGTCATCCTGACCTCTCCCCCAGCACAAAGCTTCTTTTCTAGGTCACCTTTGCTCTAAATTTGCCCCACCTCACTTGCTTTTGTCCATCAAGACCCTCTCATAGCTCTTATGCCAATCATGCTACGGGGGGCTGTTAACAGCAAATGTGTTTGGTGGTGATCACCTGAAAATGTTAGATCATCTGTAAATGTCAGGGCATGAAAATATAGGCACTTTCCAGCATCACTGAGAACAGCACCTTTCAAGAACAGTACACTACCACACACACACCATAACAGACAAATGAGCGTTCACCCACAGCACAAACAGGTAAACACAGCTCAATACGCAACAAAAGGAAATCAATACACTCACTGTGGTTGAACAATGAACGCACAGAAAACATAAATATGGCCTCTGGACCTCATGGTCTCTGGTGAGAGGAACTTTGAGAGAAGTTGTCTGATGAGTGTCTCCCTGAAGAAGACAAAGATTTCCCTACACTAATGAGGAGAGTGAGAGAGAAACAGGAGTTCTGTAGTCTCTCCGTTAAAGACTCTCCACAGGACAGTAATGAAAGACATCTTCAGTGATAAAACTGAGAACAGGCACAAGGAAGAAGAAGATGAGAAAGAGTGGTGGAAGATAAGACCATAGAATGAAGATGATCATGAAGAGTGGAGGAAGATAAGACCATAGACTGAAGAAAACGATGAAGAATGGGAAAAGATGAAAAGTTGAGAGGGTAAGACCAGAGCAGAAAATGGTAAGACTATAGACTGAAGATGATGAAGAGCGAAAGAGGATAAGATTATAGACTGAAAAAGATAATGAAAAGTGTGAGAAGATAAGATCCGAGAGTAAAGAAGATGATGAAGGGGCAAAGACGATCAACTGAAGATGATGAAAGTGGGAGGACAGAAGACCATAGTCTGAAGAAGAGGAAGAGTGGATAAGGGTAAGACCACAGACGGAAGAAGATGACAAACAGTTGGACAGAATAAGACTGCAGTCCATGATGAAGACCATGAAGGAGATTGTGATGAAGCTCAGTGTCATTGAATGACATGGCAGTATAAAACATAAAGTGTCAGTCTTCATATCAATCCACAATGTACTTGAATGTTCATACAAATCACAAATCAGCATGGCACCCAAGAGTAGTTTGGATCCTCCAGCTTCTCTGAGTCAGTAGATGGGAATGAGAAGAAAATTACAATAAACTCCAAAGTGTAGCACTTTACCATCATATTTCTATATTGACACAGTCAACACCTCCTCGCAGCCTTTTATATTGACCACTACTATTTCAAGTGAAATCTTACTTTTTACCAGTAAAAATTACAGTAAAATCTTGTTACATTTACATACATTAAAGTCTCAAATGTTTGTACCTTCTTATTACAGTTATCATTACAGTGAGAAACATCTTATGGCAGTGACAAAGAAAAATCATTACAGAATTATTATTATACACTTCTTTTTTGCTGAGCCCTAAAATACTGTTTAAGTGGACATTATTGCTTCACAGTTTTCTCATTTCTTTCCTCTATCAACTGTTTCCGTGTAGCTCTCATTCCTAGACTGACTTAATAAAAAGCCGTGTTAAATTATACAATGGTTTGTCTTCCTGTTTACTATGGGTCCAGGCTTAAGTATGGTATTGATCTGAGCAATCATTTTTAACAGGTTTCAACAGAGGCCTGTTTATCATGACATGTTTTTCTTTCACTCCATTATGAAACTCTAAGAGGTTTTAAAAAAGGCACGCCACAGCGGCAGGCCTTGCAAGTGGAGCAGAGCATGCAGCTGAGGTCATGGCTGCAGTTTCCTTGGAAACAATGCAACTGTTATTGACTGCGTTTAATGAGCTGCCTGGAGATTCATTTTATATCTTTCCAAGCGCCACAGCTTACTACTACTGCTGAAAAGGAGGAGTTAGGATAATTTCTGCAGTAACCCAATGCAGCACTAGAGATGAAGAGAAAATGTAGCTCAGAAGAATAAAGCAAGCTGCTCCTCCCAGCATGTGGGAGTGTTTTGGGGCTGTGTGTGTTGATTATCCTGGTAACACTTGCAGCGGGTTATTAGACCTCATTATGCTGGCCTCTCATGTGTGTTCTCAAAGCGTCAGACAAAGAGCTCCAGACTCCACTGCCTGCTCACCCTCAGCACCATCTGATCATGCTAATCCCTCTGTTAATTAGTTTGATTATTGCAGTCATCTACAGTTCATCTGAAAGGCTGCTAACAATTTAGAGCTTGCCTAAAGAGAAAGAGTGGCCTGTCAATCAACTGTTTCTGAGTTAAGGTGATCAGAACATCATCAACATCGTATGCGTTTCAGACTTTTAACTGAATCAGACTTTGGACTGAAATCAGAGTGACCTAATATCTTAATCAAGTTTATTTTATGAAAACAAATAATTGAACACACCATTTTGTCACTACCAATACAATAATAATGTCTTTGATATTTTAGCAAATGTTTCAGTAGTGACTGTTTCAGTAAAGGCAGTTTTCACAAATTTCACAGCTGTACAGAAATAAAAGCAGATTAGTCTTCATTAAAACACAAAAATGCTGACCTAATTACAGAAAATATGTGTTTGGGTAGTAGTGATTTTTCAAGTTACACACTGAGACTGCTCACCATGTGGCCATGAGGGACGGTGATTCAGTCTGATTTACTGCTTTAAAATACACGGCTGAGGCTAAAATAAGGCTCCACCCATGGAGTACAACTCTTTGTGTTTCAGTAGTGACATTTAATGTGGGACAGCAAGTTTTTTACTGAAACATTTAACTCAATCAGTCTAAATATTTTAAAAAATCTTTTAAAAACAATGTCAAAAAATGAAAAAAAGTAAGTATCATTTCACAAGTTGAGATTTGGGGTTAGGGTTTGGGAGAGCCAAATATGAAATATGACAGAAGGGAACAGGTTTCAGTTTACAAATGCAGAAATAAAAACATTCCTGTGTCTTTTCAAATAAAAAATAATGATCATATTACATATGAATTTAATTTAATAGCTGGATAGAAACCTGGCTACTATCCAGTATATATGCCAATGTCTTATTTACACTGCAGCCATGTGGAGTACATTGGAAATCTCTCATATGTATAATGTTTAACAGTCAAATTCAGCTAAACATGCTGTGCGTCTCTGCTTTAGTGGCCTGACCTGTTCTCTACTGTCTGTTTGATAGGATGTTCTTTTTTAGAGTAAGCCTCTGTTTTCCAGAAGCTACAAGAGATGAAGTGTGATCATAAACAGAGAGGGCACGTGTTCCAGCAGGGACCGGCTGGGGCCGTTTGATTGACGGTGCGCCGGAGTGGTCTGCAGAAACTGTACTCATCTTTAATTGAAAATTGAGACAGTGTAGAAATGAAATTATTGATTTGTGCATTAGCCAGGCTCAGGCCTGGGCTGCATGGATTTGTGGGATGCAGGAGGGCACTGGAGGAAGCACAGGGAAGAGGGTGGGGCTCTGATGAATAGGCAGGGTCCCACAGAGAGGGGATTGGGAGTAATTGGGAAGGGGGCATGGATAATGTCAGAGGCTGGGAATGATATTAGATTCATATTCTCATTGGTCTGACTGTCAGTGGGGGAGGATCAGAATATTGGGAAAAACACACACAATATACTCATGAAATTGGCCTACAGCATATTTGAGATCATTTTCTTAGCCTGTTTGTTTTGCACATCAGTACTAATCAGGATTAATTAAAACATAGTCTGCATCTCACATTGTTTCATACAGCTAAAGAGAAAAGGGGCAAACCTGTGTCATCTTAAATGAACACACACTATTCGTGCTGCCGGTGGTTCTGGCTGCTTTAAGATTTGCTGCTCAGCACTGTTATATCTCACTGGTATAATCAAGCATTGGCAAGCTAATTAAAACTCATAATTGATTTCATTAAGTGCTTAATGGGATTTAAGAAGAAAGTAGCAATAGGAGATGATGTGTTTGGAAGGCGTCCAGGAGAGGAACTTAGATGAATAAAGAAATGAAAGCAAAGTAATGAAATGGGTAATGTGTTAGCCGGCAAACGAGGCAACACATTTAACAATACATCTTCAAACCAGTAAGCCATTATACTTTAAAATCAATAGGAGAGGGAGCAATTAAAACATGATCTACTGCACTCATAAGGTAATGAGCCAGTAAATACACAAACTCGCAGCCAGCACACCAGCAGAGCTGAACTTCAGTACTGTTTATTCACTAAACTGATTATTCTACTCACTTTAAAATTGTGCATTTAGGAATGTTCGTCATCCATTTCCAACCAAGGAAATAACTGCTTAGATCCCTTTTAAAGTGAATTTTAAGCTTTGACATGATGCATGAACTTTTCTGTGACATAGTTTTGCTCCAAACACTGTCACATTTGATAGATTGGCCTTGTTGTGTAAAGCCCTCCAGCACAGAGACGTCAGAGAGGGAAATTTAGAGGGTCTTTGAGTGGAGCTGGTTGTTTTTGCAGACTGCACCTGAGAGCACATATACAGTCCAGCTGCATTCCACACTCAGTGAGGATATGCTGGAAAAAAAGTAACTTTAAGAAGCAGTGTTTTTCCCAGAATAACTACTTTTGGAGTAAATACATCAGAGAAAATACATTTTTTTCAAGAATGAAAAAAAAAAAAAAAAAAAAAAATATATATATATATATATATATATATATATATATAGGAAATTAATTGTATTATATTTTTGTTACTAAGTATGTTTTAAAAATATATATCCCAGCATGTCTTCATATTATTACTACATGTTTCCCTCCTTTTCAGGTATAGATGTTTTTTGTTCCTTTTCAGTATCTACAAAGGCAATAACCATCCATTACAACTCCAAAATCTGCTATAACGCAACCCATTTCCATCATAATTTATTACACTCGCCATCCATTTCTTATGATTTCTTTCATGGCTCAGGATGGAAATAACCATGAGTTAAAAAACAAATAGATGCTGTGCTTTTATAATGTATTTGGGCTGTAACCGACACTAGTACAGTATTTTATGGCCCGTTGTCATGTTCATGGTCATTGTAGAAATGGGGGAAGGAGAGATATGGAGAAACACTATGCTTTAAGACAAGCCTGTTTGTCTTCACGACTGCATTTATTCTCTCTGCCTGGCCACTCCTACCCATTTGGATAAATACACTCTCCTAATGCTCCAAACTCACAGGAGACGGGCTTAGTGGAATTTTGCACAGGGTAGATACTCTTTTTGGATCCCTTTGAATCAAGCTCATTCTCTAATTAAGAGTCTTAATTGATGTAATTAATGAATATGCAGATTTGCTCATGGGATTGAGCAAGTTGGCTTGCCCATTTACAAAGCTGTGGATCCAGCATCTCCTGTCTACTTCACAGATGTCTTTCCTCTTTTTTTCTTACAGTCATACTTCAGTAATTGAACTGTGCATTTTTTGTTCTTGACATAATGATGAAGAAGCCAAAGTGTGATATATCAGTTTTAATTAAAGAATATTTCCAGTTGTATATCAGACAAACCTTACAAACATCAATTTATTTTATATATAATCTTAACCTATTAATGTCCATATATGACATATTAATTTTCATTAGTTCATATGTTCTTTGAGATTTTAAAATTAGTTTTTATTTTTTAATTCATCAAATTAAAGCTAATCCTTAACAGATTAAAGTTACACTGCTGATTTTCAGCAGATTATATTTAGAATACAATGTACATTACATTCTTTCATCCTGTCTTTCATGGTTCATCAGGTGGGTTTAGATATGATGGCCTCAACTGCCTCTGACATTTTCATCAATTCATTACCCCAACATCAGGTCTTCTTTCGATGTTTTACACACTATGGATCATTCTAAAAAAGCTGAAAGAGGACTGTAGCACAGGCAGCAGTAGCAGTGTAAGGTCAGCTTTGGACACAGTCTTTGTTCTTTGTTAAGCTATACCATCATTATTCTGTCACTGCTCTGACAGAGACATAAAACAGCAGCCCCTATTTTGAAGCTGGCAGGTTGAAAGGAAATGTAAATTGATGCACTCACCCTCTGTCTTTCACTTTGTGTGTGCATCCATGGAATATGACGGTGTTTCTTGTGTTTTATAAACTGTTGCATGAAAAGGCACCCCTGGCCAAATAAGATATTTTGTTGATTTTTGTTGTGAATCACAACCTCTGAATCAAACTGTTAAAAAATTACATTTTCCGGCAAATGTTAATGTGCAGTTACTTTCTATTTGATTCATTTTATTTTAAAAATTTGGAAAAAACAGAACAGTGATTGGGTCATGTACAAAAGCTTGGGCACCTAAGTCTCAGAACTCAATTAACTCTTTAGGCCTTAATCTAATGAGTTAACTTCAAGGTTGCAATATTCACTTTCTGACATGTCATTAAAAATGGCAGTTGGAATTGCGGAAGTCAAAAAGCAAAATATGGAGACGAAGAGAATTCTCACATGAGACTGTTAGTTTTCTACAGAAAAGCAAAGGTATTATTGTAAAAAATGAGCAGTATTTGATGAAAAGAACACCATGCCAGCTGTTAAAATGAATAAAACAGGAATAGTAATATTACTAGCTTGCTAGAATAAGCATTTGCAAGCTGTGATCTACCAAAAAGGGTGCTACTAAGTATTGACTTATTAGAGTGTCCAAATGTGTGAAGATATTTTTTTCTATTTTTTAAGGTATTCACCTAAAAAGTAATGGTGTATTTACATTTGTCATGCAAATGTAATTTTTAAAACAGTTTGTTGTGGAGATTAGGTTTTTTTTTTTCACTTAAACATTAACCAAATATGCAATTAGTAACATATCCCATTTTTGATCATATATAGGTATGTATGTATATGTATGTATGTATACATATTTAAATCCTCCATTAAATGCATTTACTTCACTTTAGCCCCCTCCCTACCTCACTTTCCCTGTTTGCCCCTTTTTCCTTGCAGTTGAATGAACAGAAAAAAGAGAAATAACCACAATCCCACAAGCCCTGTTCTGTAACAATAATATACAACAGCACAAACACCTGGGGTAGGTGTGACTACAGGGGATTCCCACACAAGAGGAACAGAGAAAGAATGAGGAACACACAATGATGTTTATTTCAAATGTGCCCTTGCTTCCTGCATAATACAAGCATGTACCTGTGCAACATGGTGCAAGTCGTTATTCTGTGTGTTTGCATATGATTTTCAGGTCTTTACTGCAGGTGGAGAATTTGACATTAACCCTGCACGGCTGACATTTATCCTGCCCTAATCTCCACCAAGGGTCACTGATGTGTTTCTCTATAAATGATGTGCTGTAAAAATGACACCACCCTTCTCCTCTCTGCCACACTTTAATGACCCTTTGTCTCTTTGAAGAGGATGGTGACTCACCAGCATCCCTGGTCACCTTTCACCTGTCTAATTTGAAGCACATGCCATATGATTTTCACACATTTGTTGATCTATATAACCTTTACTGCAGGAGTTGCGTTTGTCTGGTGTGGCTTTGTGATATTTGCTCATAATTCATATGACTTTTTTCTAAAGTGTAGTTTAGCCCATTTATGACCATGATCTTCATACAGTTCTACAGTTCTAAAAATGGTTCTCCTATGCCATCCCTCTGAAGAGTCCTTTTTACAGCCTCTATGTTTTAGAGTGCATAGTGGTGCATGCTGTTTTTGTGATATTATCAAGATAGGTGGCATCAAGTACACTTAGATTGGTTCTGTAGCGGCTCGGAAGATGGTCTTGTATTGTGATCTCAGTTGGTTTAGCAGGAAATGTTGCATCAATCTTCAGACTGGGATTACAGAACCATCAGAATAATCTCATAACCACTATTTTCCCTCTAGTCTCCCTCTGCCTCTCACTCCTCCCCCCTCTGAATTCTGTATTAGCCTGACAACACGTTACAACTAGATTTGAGTTATAGAAAATAACTGCTCCTAGAAAATAAAGGCAGTATCCTATATTCTTGTATATATGCATGCATGGATGGAAGGATGAATGGACAGACAGGTGGATAAAAGAATGGGATATCTTTTCTCGCTCATTGTCAGCTATGTTCCTTAAATCCACCTACACATTTGTGGAGGAACAAGAGAAGGTTAATGTGTTCCTGTCAATCATACTTCACCCATGCTTCAAACACCTTCAGACATACACCCAAATACCTTTATCTATTATTTAGGGTTTTAAAAAATCAATTTTCCATGGATGTATAGCATGTCCATTTTTAAATCTGGATCTGCAGATCAGACTGGTTCTTTTATCCTTCCTTCCTTGAAACATTTACAGGCTACTTTTAAATGACATTTAAATTAGGAGTTTAGCTTTAAATTAATTTGTTTAATTAAATAATTTTTATTAGCTATTGAGTACACTGTAAATAAACAGAGAAACACATCATTTATAAGTATGAATATATACATGAACAACCTAATGAACTATCATATATGAACATTTGCACATATTTAAATTCTGATCAACTAGTGATTTGTTCACAGCAATTATTGGTTGGATAGTTCACTTTAGATACTTAATTTACTTTCAAGTTACATTTAAGTAAATACATTATATTTCCAAAAGTATTTGGTCATCTGCTTTCACACACATGTGAAATTGAGTGAGATCCCATTCTTAATCCATAGAGTTCAATATGATGTCGGCCCACCCTTTGCAGGTATAACAGCTTTAGCTCTTCTGGGAAGGCTTTCCACAAGGTTTAGGAGAGTGTTTATGGGAATTTTTTACCATTCTTCCAGAAGCACATTTGTAAGGTCACACACTGATGTTGGATGAGAAGGCCTCCTGAGAGCGACCCATTCTTTCTCAAATGTTTGTAGAAGCAGTCTGCATGTCTAGGTGCTTGGTTTTATACACCTGTGGCCATGGAAGTGATTGGAACACCTAAATTCAATGATTTGGATGGGTGAGCGAATACTTTTGGCAATATAGTATATCTATTAACTTGACCATCATTTTCTCTACTCTAGCCCTGGCTCTAATACTAACCCTAACTTTGATCATAAACCTAATCTCTCACCCTGGTCCTAGCCCCAACCCTGGTCCAAATCCTAATCCTAACCCCATCACTGTTTAGAATCAGCTAGAGCTTCAACAGATAATTTGTAAGTATAAATGGCTTATTGAACAAAGTTATTGTAAAGTGTTATCTTTAGCTCTGATAAAATAAAACAGTAGCCTCTTAAATCTTCTGATGTGACAGGATTGCCAGTAAGGAGATGTAAGGAGGCAACAATGAGGCATTTATTAAAATCATATTACAGGCTTCAGAGGTGCTGAATTTGTGCATGCAGTCATAAAGAAACTTCTTCTATGTGTCATAATACTGTAATACAATCGGTATCTTCTAAAAAGCTCCTCCACCTGTCCAAATCTGTAGTTTTTTTTTTTTCTCACTGAGATGATATCTCTCTGTTCAGTGTTTCCCTCCACCACCCAGCACCACAATATCAGCCTGGCCATCACATGCAGCTATATAGGAAATCTTTCTCTGGCTTTAATGACCTTATAATGGTGTCTGTGGAAAACAAATGATCCTTCAGCGCGCGTTAATTAAAAAAGCCCCCTGGGAACTGTCTGTAATTGCCTAAGATATTTGAAGAAGCATTTCTCCACAATCATTCCTTTTGTCAGCAAAGGATCATGTTTGTTGTAGTACATTCATGTCATTCCCTCATTCATTACATTAGTTAATGATCAAAATTTTAGAAAGTCAGAGAGAGAGAGAGTCTTGATGATAAGTGGCGGTGTCTCATTTTCCACATGAATTTTCTATTTTTTAATTTATTTTTTTAGACAGCACACAAATATAAACCTTTACATCGATTTGAAAAAAAATGTGGCATTAATCTCCTGAAACACACCTTCTAAACACTTTTTGCATAACTGTAAGCACAGTAAGTTTCAGGGTCATTGCAAGTGTACTATGTAGTTACCTGGGTGATGAAGGTATTTTAAATTTATGAGTCTGTTTTCTATAAGCTGTCACTATGTTTTAATTGTTTTGCACAGTTATCCAATGAAATTGTGTGCTGTTAAATGAGATCTGTGTTAAGCGGCATTAAGCAGTTGTTAATGGACTCCAGAGCCAGAAGCTCCACTACAAGTATGTACATTTCTTTCTTTCTTTTTTATATCATCTACACAGTGTCAATCATGGTATTGCTAAAAACATCTGTATCTTATGAACACTTCACTGAACATGAAGATATAAAATTATTATAAATGAAAATTATGCACACATCACCTCTTGTGTGGTCTTGTGGTGAGGTGGACTAAGCCGAGTGTGATGCCGCTAAGGTAATGGTAAACTGAATGTTTTTTCTCTTATTATTGAATATCAGAAAAACTTTTAAATAGAATGAAACGGTCCTTTATCTGCACGTTTAAATAAAATATGTTCGCTGCCAGTTAAGGATCTAATTTATCTTTCCATTAATTGGATGTTATTTATTTGTTATTGTTCATTAGTTCCAAAATCCAAGCATGTCCTGCGTGCAGATCAGTATGTTACTATTACTATGTTTTCATTTAATAATAAAGTGGATGTGTGTTGTTTGCTTTGTATTCTGATGACTTTAGGTGGTGATTCTATGTAGAATGTAAAAAAGACTATCATTTGCTTCCAAGAAGTACAAGGCAAAGTTGGACTATGAGTGTAACATAAGAACAATTAACAATATTTTTGGGCTTTAAAAATGAATTTTATTTAAAATATATTAAATAATGCAGATGAAAATAACAGTTTTTCTTTGCAAAGTGGTTGAACCATCACAAAACCCTAAAAACACAACACAAAAACAATCAGACACTACAGCTGATCATCAGGAGAGTAAATTCCTTCAATCACTTGCTAAACAACAGCCAAGTAAACAAAACAGGAGAGAGAGAGAGAGAGAGAGAGAGAGAGAGAGAGAGAGAGAGAGAGAGAGAGAGAGAGAATGGGATGGAGATACGAGAGAGCAAGAGAGAGAGGGAGAGAGAAAGAGGAGACATAATGTGAGAAGAAGAGATATAGGGAGAGAGAGAGGAAAAGAAAAAGCTTAAGAGAGAGAGAGAGAGAGAGATGGAGACATGACAGAGCAAGAGAGAGAAGGAAACATGAGAGAGAAAAGGAAGGTAAGAGAGAGAGAGAAGAAATGGAGAAATAAAGAGTGAGAGCAGAGGAAAAATAAAGCACTTGTTGTTCTCGGTCCAGCTGCTGGAATGGCTTTTGAGATTGATGGGTGTTGCTGGTTTGATTTGTGGCTAGAGACATGAGCTGTGGCTGCTGATACAGAAAGCCTGAGTCCTCCACTCTTCCTTCTCATTCCCTCCATCACTCCCCCTTCTCTTCTCTCCACTGTGTGACAGGCAGATTGGGTGCGTAACATCTGGGACAGTATCATTCCTGCAGACAGGGTCCTTCACACACAAACCCACTCTGCTCTCTGTTAGCGTCTGAGTTACGCACACACACACACACACACACACACACACACACACACACACATACACACACACACACACACACACACACACACACACACACACACACATACACACACACGCCACACACGTACACATTCATACAGCAGATGCATTAGTATGCAGCAGGCATCTCAGTTACGACTGCTCCAGTCCACTATTACACGCAAATACAGGCACAGGCTGGTGGCAGAGTGTCTGCTCAGTGCTGTCTGAATCATCCGCTCATTTTCCACTTAACACCAGTTGCCAGGCTTGTCTGGAGTGGATAATAATGTACCACGTAAACTGAACACACACAGAGATACTTACATACTCCCAGGCAATCACACTAACTCTCTGGTTTCACCACATAAAATGGTCCCTCCTCCTTATTGGTTTGTAACATTTAACTGCATGATTGAGATTGACTGATTTTCTTCAAGAAGCGCTGTTATTTAAGTAATTACTGGCAAGATCTGTGATTTTAAACCAGTTTGTATCTGCCACATCCACCCACAGTAATGATTCTGATGTCAAGTTCCTGGATCTCAATAAAAGTAGTCTTGTCCAGTAAAAATCAACCTATGGATCATGGGTGTGTATATTGACAATAAACTGGACTGGGCTAAGAACACTGACGCCCCTACAGGAAGGGCTAAAGTCATCTCTATTTTCTGAGGCGCCTGAGGTCCTTTACCATCTGCTGGACTATGCTCAGGATCTTCTATGAGTCTGTGGTGGCGAGTGCTATCCTCTATGCTGTTGCATGCTGGGGAAGCAGGCTGAGGGTGGCAGATGCCAACTGATCCGCAAGGCCGGTGACGTTGTGGGTGTTTAGCTGGATTCGCTGAAGGCAGTGTCGGAGAGGAGGAAGTTGTCTAAGCTGAAGGCCATTATGAACAATGGCTCCCACCCACTCTACAACACGGTGATGAGACACAAGAGCTCATTCAGCTCAAGACTCACTCTACCAAAATGCACCACAGAGCATCACAGGAAGTCATTCTTACCTGTGGCCATCAAACTCTATAACTCCTCCCTCAGTGTATGACTCACAAAACTCAATACGGAACTGTTCATATGTGCAATAACAACAATTGCGTGTGCAATAACTCAGAGGGACACTAACTTAATTTAAATAATTTAAATAATTGTAACTGCTTTATACCTGATGTTTCATATTACTGTCAAAATCACCGCCTCCTTACTATATTCTTGAGTACTTAAATCTGGTGTACATACTGTAAATTTCTCTATATTGTCTTAAATTATTAGTAAAGTGTTTATTTTTACATAAATGGCTGCAACTGTAACAACTGCAATTTCTCCCTGGAATCAATAAAGGAATCTGAATCTGAATCTGAATGCAATAACAAAGCCTGTTAATTGTTATTGAGTGTGGAACCTGTTGCATAATGCCATGCTGTGATGTTTCAGTCCAGGTTATCTATTATAATTTGTGAGAAACTATGCGAATGTACTATTACTAAACTATACCTCAGATGTATTGGCCAATCAAATCCTTTTAATCCCCTTAACAATCCAGGTTTATTTCAAACAAAGGTTTATTATTCAGTAACCATGGAGATTTCAATGCAAACTAATGGAGTTGTTCTTAGGTTGTAGAAGTGTGTAATTAAACTTTTGGCCCAGCGGCAGGCCAATGGCTTGTTAAGGGGTTAAATGATAGAAACTCCACTGACAGAATATGTCCAGTGCTTTAGAAATGTTACATGTAGACATAAGTACCTCTCTTCATTGTGTCTGGGTATAATTTCATTTGCTACTGTCATTAAACATCAGTATATCAGAGGTACCCTTTTCCTCAAGTGACCCATAACATAAGCTGTTGTTGACAGTGACTTTGTCTTGAACTATCTACTTTTCAAGCTTCTTCTTGGAAGTGGCTGCTTTAGAATATGCCAGTATTTACTCTCAACAGAAGCACAAAGACAACTGGCTCTCTAGTAGTCTCCCAAAACCAGCTCAGGTGATGGACAAACAACTCAGTAGTACATAGGTCATATTATGAGCACACATGCTGGTGTGGAATGGGACCAGTCTTGCAACTGCAGAAAAATGTTTAAACAAACATCTGTTACATGTTTATAATATAATAATAGACAATAGTAAACATCTTGCAGGTACCTATTATATGTTATTCGTAACTGAAAATACCATTCTAATAATAATTCTAGGCAAAAAGTGGACGTTATATATAATTGTTGTCAACCATTGTGTGGTGTTAATGTTTTTGTAACTCAGTGGTCTGGTGGACCCACTTTATTATTATTTTTTTAATTAGTACAGCCATAGTAATTCATGTAAAAATATCAGATGTGTAAAATATCACAAGTGGTAAGTGTAGGTTTAGCAGCTGTAGCCAGTCAGCAGCCTATCCATGTTGCCCACTCTCACGAACACATATACAAACACATACACACACAGACACTCACTAACTAGTAGCAGGCCATGTAGGAGGAGAACAGGGTGAAGTTGAAATAATAATAAATTGCAGATTTTTCTCTTTTGGTAAGCATTGAAAAACCTAAACACCACACAAGGGTTAAAAAGAACCAACCTAAGAACCTTAAACCTCTTTGGTAAGCATTGAAAAACCTAAACACCACACAAGGGTTAAAAAGAACCAACCTCAGTGAGTTTACAGTGAAGACTCTGTAGTTACTGAATAATAAGTCTTATTATGTAACAAACCTGGGTTTTTAAAGGGTTAAATAACCATTTTTAATGAGATGGAAGTGTGAGGCAATTTTAAAAGTTTAACGATTACACATAGCCACGTAAATGCTATATACAATTGAAAAGCATCAGAATAGATCCCTTAACTCATTCTTCACATGCTTTTTAACAACCGAAACTTTTATAGACAAGACTTATCTTTCAAGGCCTATTTCCATGAAGATGACAAAACAATTTGAGGGTATGTGATTGTCTGAGCCCAGGCACAAGTGAATTACTTCACTATCACAGACCAGCTAGTCTTACAGCACTGTTACAGAGTGTGCTGTTTGTTACCCATCATATCCTACTTAATGTAGGACAAACTCAACAGACTACATGGGAATAATTGGATAAACATCTGGTTTTTATCACCAAGAACAAGCATACACAGTGCAATACACATACCACAAAAAACAACCTTGAAAAGCAACATTTCTAGTTCTGCTGACGCAGGCATGTATGCAACAGCTTCGAATGCCATTAAAGCACAATGATTTACAGATATAACATCACAGAAACCAGAAAAAAGTATTAGAAATACACATATTTATAAAAGCTTCTTTCAGTCTTTCATTCAATGTGCACAACTTCATTAAGTGTTTTGATTGTTTATGTTTATTTTCCTCTATTTCCAGCTTCTACCTGCGCAGGTTGCCAAGAATTTACGTTTGTGCTGACGTCCGTGATGTGAAAAAAAATGTCTAAAAATAATCTTTTATTATATTAGTAATATATCAGTGTGCAGTATATCACCCGCACACATTCATGCTTGATTTCTATGTCTTGCAGAACGACCTTGAGCTGGTGGAAAGATGGAAAACAGCCTGCAGCCTCAGAGATCTTTATCCCCTGTGACTGTGTGTGTGAATGATTTCTGAACAATGGCAGTGATTGGCAAGCAGCAGTAGCATGATGCGTGTCTGGTTATATGAGTGGGCCAAACACCTCCACTATTGCCAGCTGGCACAGCAGCACCAAGGTCATTTGTCCACAGAAAAGAACATGAACAATGACTTACAGAGTGTCACTGTAGGTCCATGAGCTCTAAAAGGCTTTCTTGTCTAAAAGAGCCTTACCTGTCTTAAGCTTGTCAGTGAAATGACCCTGCTGCAGCTACTGAGGAATGTGTGTATGTGTGTTGGCTCTCATACACTTACAGGACAAGCTGTCCTGAAAATGTAGGAAAACCAGAGTAAAACAAGACTAACTTACTAATAAAATGCTCCTGTTTGTAAATTGCTTTAATACAAGTGCTACAGGTTTCATTTTTTAACTGAATGAATGAAACTATTTCTTTTTGGTTGCTGAGGTCAAGGTTAGGTTTAGGATTAGGCTGTTAATACAATTGTTATGTATGTTTCCTTACTCTGTTAAAAATACAGGTAATGTGCAGGTACATATTTCATTCATCAAGGTACAGACAATGTAAAAGTAACCTTAAAAGTACAACAGTGGTTGCAAGGTCCAATTTTGTACGTTATGTTTTCCCAGTGGAAAAGTGGGACAACCTAATGTTTTAAAATAGAACAGTAAAATAAAAAGCCTAGAGACGAGGTGTGGTGTGTGGAGTCAATACAACTATAATACAAATACAACCCCATTTCCAAAAAAGTTGTCGCTGTACAAAATGTAAAAATAAAAACAAAATGCAATGATGTGCCAATCATTTAAATCCTATATTTAATTGAAAATAGTACCAAGACAATGTATCAAATGTTAAAACTGAGAAACCTTATTGTTTTATGAAAAAAATATGCCCATTTTGAATTTGATGGCAACAAAACGTTCCAAAAAAGTTAGGTCTGTGAAAACTGATAAAAATTGTTTGTCTCTGAATCCACAACTGCCAGTTAAAACTCCAAAAGAAGAAACTGTACATAAACAGGAACTAGAAATGCTGTCACTTTCTCTGGGCTCAAGCTCATTTAAAATGGACTGAGGAAAAGTGGAAAAGTGTTCTTTGGTCCGGCAAATCGACATTTGAAATTTTTCTTGGAAATCATGGACACCGTGTCGTCTGGGCTAAAGACCATTCAGCTTGTTATCAGCACACAGTTCAAAAGCTGGTATATATGATGGCATAGGGCAGCATTAGTGCACATGGCATGAGCGAGATGTATTACAATATTACATTGCTCTGTATTAAAAGAGTCTGGGTGCTAAACTGGCTTGCCTGCAACCCAGAACTGTCACCCACTAAAACATTTGCTGCATTATGAAATGAAAAATAAAACAAAGGAGACCCTGAACTGATGAGCAGGAAAAAATTTCACTTTCAGAATTACAGCAGTCAGTCTCCTCAGTTCCCAAGCACTTATCATTGCATTCTATTTTTATTTATGGTACAATTATGATAAAGGTACTGAGATGTACCTTTGAGGGTACAACCCCAGTGACAAGAGGGGTACCAACAGTTTGGTACCTTTTTATCTGAGAGTGTACAGGTGTTGGGGTAGTTATTCCAAAAAAGTAATCCATTGCTGATTACTGATTACGTTTGGAACAATGAAATTATTTTAGCTATTACTTTCTCTCCACTCATTACTTCTCTGTTACTGTTTAAAATCTATTCAAATCTGTACTAACTGGAGAGTACAAAGGAAAATCTAACCGTTTTTTTAGTGCAAACAGCCGGTCACAGTAAACATAAATTAAAAAGTATGTCACTACCCCTGCTTTTGACCAGCATAAAGGCAGTTTTTGAGAAAAATGATGAACAACCAGAAACAAACCAGTAGAAATAGTTAAAAATGGCCTAAAAATAAAACCTTTATGAATTAATGTGCATTACAGTTCTGTTTCAGCATGAAACTCAAGTCTGTCTAGGTGAAGATGGATCTCTCTCTTTTTCAGCATGGAGAACTTCATCCATTACTTTCATATTAGCATGATTAGAAGCTTTGACAAGCTTGTTCGTTGAGTTGATGGTGCTTCCTGTGCATGTGCACTACTTACATTCGCTATTAACTTGCAGTCAGCTGTTTCAGGTAGCACGCGTACATATTCTGTTCAGTAAATATATGAATACAGGAAGGATTGATCTACACAGAAGAAATCTACAATTTTAATGCATCACAACTATTAATATTGTTCTCTTAAGCTGTGTTTGATTAGTTTCACCTGAGCAGGTGCTGTAAATGGAATGATCACAGGTGAGATCCCTGATATTAACCCAGTATGAAGCTGCAAAACTCAGAGTTCCCTCAGTAATAGTGGCCCTGTTCAAATCAACACAATAATGCAATAAGCTGGATAACCAAAAATTTTCATGCTGAAGACTACGCTTACTGCTAAAATGGAGTTAAATTTGACCCAGTTTAATAATTCTCAAGTTTATGACAACAGCCATCACTGCACAATGAGATGTAAATTCTCCTCTTTTCTTGTGTCATTTTTGCCTTTTAGCCACACTAGCAGCTGTTTCTGATGAGAATGTCCACATGATGACGTTTTGATCTGGGCTACTTGAAGTACTCTGGGGAAATTACACATATCTTTTGTCCCATGTGAATGTACCAGTCAAATCAGGCACAGATTACATTACTGGACCTCCTCTGGTAAAAATGATCCAACTAGGCCTTTAGAGACACATGAGTAACACAGCGCAATTCTTATTAAGTCAGTAGCTGTTACATGATGACAAGATTTTTTACTGCAGTGCTTCAGGTACAAGAAAAAAAGAATCACATTATTGTAATCTGTCATTTTGTACCATCTATAAACACTATATTGCCAAAAGTATTTGTTCGTCTGCCTTCACACGCAAATGAACTTGAGTGAGATCCCATTCTTAATTCATCCATCCATTTTCTAAGCCACTTCTCCCTCAAGGTCGCGGGGGGGTGCTGGAGCCTATCCCAGCGGTCATCAGGCAGAAGGCAGGATACACCCTGGACAGGTCGCCAATCCATCGCAGGGCAGACAGACAGACACAGAAGTCACTCACACACAGGGGCAATTTAGCATGTCCAATTACCCTGACTGCATATCTTTGGACTGTGGGAGGAAACCAGAGAACCCGGAGGAAACCCACGCAGACAACACGCAAACTCCACATAGAGAGGACCCTGATCACCCGGCCGGGGAATCGAACCCAGGCCCTCCTCGCTGTGAGGCGAAAGTGCTATACACCGTGCCACCGTGCCACCCCATTCTTAATCCATAGGGTTTAATATGATGTTGGCCCAACCTTTGCAGCTATAACTGCTTCATTGTCCAAAATCTCTTGGTCTGTTAAAGCATTAAGAATTCCTTTCACTGGAACTAAGAACCCAAGCCCAACTCCTGAAAACCCCACACCATAATCCACCCTCCACCAGACTTTACACAATGCAGTCAGACAAGTACCGTTCTCTACAGAAAGTTAGCAACCTCAGCGCACTATGTGCCTCAGTATCCGCTGAGTTGCTGTCATTCCCAATCACTTCCACTTTGTTATAATACCACTGACAGTTGATTGTGGAATATTTAGTACTGAGGAAATTTCATGACTAGACTTGTTGCACAGGTGGCGTCCTATCACTGCACCACTCTGGAATTCACTGAGCTCCTGAGAGCGACCCATTCTTTTCCAACTGTTTGTAGAAGTAGTCTGCGTAAATATTTGGTTTTATATAACTGTGGCCATGGAAGTGATTGGAAAACCCGAATTCAATTATTTGGATGGGTGAGTGAAAACTTTTGGCAATAAAGTGTGAGTGTGTGTGTGTGTGTATATATATACACACAATATATATATATATATATATATATATATATATTTATACTGATCAGACATAACATTATGCCCATCTCCTTGTTTCTACGCTCATTGTCCATTTTAGTGGACAATTTTAGTGGTCCAAGTTAGTCATGTCTATAATATGTGCTGTTACACTACCTCATACCACTCAGTGCCAGTGTTTCAGAGGCAACACATATAATTACACACAAACTTACATAAACTATGCAGAAAAATACAAAATAGAAATAAATATAGACATAAGTTGAAGTACAAGAGAAATAAAATAAAGTATAAAAGTATATCTATTTACATATTTACATATCGTATGAGACTGTATTTACAAGTCTATTTACAAGACCGCAGGCACTGAGTGGTATGAGGTAGTGTAACAGCACATATTATAGACATGACTAACTTGGACCACTAAAATTGTCCACTAAAATGGACAATGAGCGTAGAAACAAGGAGATGGGCATAATGTTATGCCTGATCAGTGGTGTGTTAGTGTGTGTTGTGCTGGTACAAATGGATCAGACACATCAGTGCTGCTGGAATTTTTAAACACTGTGTCCACTCACTGTCCACTCTATTAGACACTCCTAGCTTGTTAGTCCAACTTGTAGATGTAAACTCAGAGATGATAGCTCATCTGCTACTGAACAATTTGTGTTGGTCATCATCTAGTCCTTCATAAGTGGTCACAGGACGCTGCCAACAGGACCCTGTTGGCTGGATATTTTTGATTGGTGGACTACTCTCAGTCCAGCAGTGACACGGAGGTGTCTTAAAAACTCCATCAGAACTGCTGTGTCTGATCCATTAAGACCAGCACAACACACACTAACACACCACCACCACTTCAGTGTTACTGCACTGCTGAGAATGATCCACCACCCAAATAGTACCTGCTCTGTGGGGGTCCTGACCACTGAAGAACAGGGTAAACGGGGGCTAACAAAGTATCAGAGAAACAGATGGACTACAGTCTGTAATTGTAGAATTACAAAGTGCACCTATATAGTAAGTGGAGCTGATAAAATGGACAACAAACATAGAAACAAGGAGGAGTCATAATGTTTTGTCCAATCTGTGTATATATACATACATACATGAGTCATATGGGTCATATGTGACTTCACATCCTGACACTGTATAAAAACAAACCTGTGTGTAAGAGAGAATAAGAATGTTGCCTGTGGGTTTTCAGGCTTCTGCACATGTGGTTTGCTCAAAGAAGTGTCAGTCACCAAGCACCACTTTCCTCCACTTTAGCTGTGTTTTCCTGTTTCCATTGAGAAAGTTAAATGAAAAGGCTGAGCTGTGCTGGCAGGCCTGGGAAGCTCCGCTGCTCTGCTGTGTTTGGAGCGCAGTTGGCCTGTCTTGTTACATTCCATCACTCTGTGTTCCGAATAGTAATCTTTACTGGGAAGCTCCCTGTCTCTATCTCCACACAGACAGGGGTCAAACCTCGGCCTCCTGCTTATTAGATCACGACAATAAGGATTATATTTAGCACAATGTGCCCAGGCCTAATTGGAGCTCTTATTAAAAAGTAATTGATTCTTCTCTTCTGAGACAGGCGAGCGATAAAAGCAGGGAATGGAGTGTCTGGCAGGAAGAGGAGATAGAGGATGAGAGGGGATCTACAGAGGCGGCTTTCCAGAGGTCACTTTCTCACAAATACACACGCACACTGACTGAATCAGGTATTTCCAGGAGCACTCAAGTGAAAAAACTCCCAAGATTTTTTTTTCATATTCTATTCACTGCAATGTAAATGCTGAATAAACCTGTATTTCATTGTTTGCTGATGAGTCAAATACTTGTTACAATTATTACTCACATTAATGATTCAGACTCATATTAATGATTTATATGCCTCTCATATTGTAGAAATAACAATAATAATAAATGTGAGGAAAAAAAACAAATGATATGGACCACCAACATCTGGCCAATCATGGAGGTTTATCTTCTTTCCTGTCAACTATTGTATGCAGCCAGAGGAGTGCACAGACGCACTAGCATATACAATTGGTGCTTTATTGTATTGCATTATTGTAGCAGATAAATAAAAGCTAAACACTGCAGTGAAATGAATGTAGGCTGGTGTAGATTTATGATTATATGACAAAAAATACCATACACAGTCTTGTTAATGGTGACCAGGGCTGACCGGTCAGTTCAAAATTTTAATTTAAGTGCCAACCTGAACTATAAAAGCTCTTGTAGCATATAGGCTTGCAAAATATCAACAACATAAGGAGCGTTTAGTTTAGCAAGTTGAGGCTATTTAGAGGTAAACACTCATTCATTTAAGTTCTAGTATTTTGAAAAGTTATCATTGAAAATTTCTGTTCTTCAAATAGCTCTAAATTTTCTCTCAGGATCAGTGTAAACCCAATGCTGCAATCAACCTGGCTTGGGAGTGAGAAGGCAGAGCTTAAAATTTTCAAGCTCAGCACATTTGAGCTACAAAGTGAGAAAACATGGACATCTCCATGAAAGTGAGTATTGTTAGCAACAAGTTACCCAGCTAACTTTAGTGTAGTGATAAGAGTGAGAACTGTAATGCTCATTACGTATTTTCATTCTCAAAACAGAGAACTTTATTGTCAATCTTACAGACTTATTGTGTGTCTGTGTTGGCAAACCTAAAGCAAATATCATTTAAAAGTGGAAAAGTGGTTCATTATTACTGCTGAAGGTGTGAGCAACCAAGTTGATTTGACTACATATGCTGAGCTTGAAGTTGAGAGGACTGTCCCAACTTTGCTAGAACGAATTCCTAGTTGTGGGGAGTTTTCTTGGAAGCCGGAGGTGGGAAATTCAGACTGACGGGCTACAGTGTAAGTTGTCATAATGTAATACTGATTTGTCCTATTCACAGCTATTGTCTAGGTAAAGCATACGACAGAAGGCAGCCAAAATAATACCAGAGCCATTCAATCACTGTGGAAAGAACAACAGTAGAGCTAATAGAGTTTAATTCATTACCTTCCTGAACATTATGCTGCTGTTACACTATGAGCAGTTGATAGAGAACGTCCTTTGTTCCATCATACGCTGTTCACTCCCCTCACCCACACTTTCCCCACTATGTGTGCTTGTCGCATCTTTCTGTCAACAGGAGCATTTATCAGTGACAGAACGTCCAGAGCTGGGCAGAGGGCACGAACATTTGAATCATTTGATGGGTCGGAGAGTAAACTCTTAGCACTGTCAATCAAAGCCAGAGATGTGGTGAGCTGGAAGCTGCTAGAAGATTACACAGAGTCCACGATGGGTGTGCTGTGCCAGTTAAAGAGTGGACAATTATGCTGTTAAAATATAAGAGGCTGAATTTGCCCATGTGACTGACAGATGTGCAAAGAGCCAAACTTTAGACTAAAGGACTTTTTAAGAAGCACTCTTGCGCCGTATGCAGCAGCTATGGGAGTGTGAGTGTGAGGCTGTGGCTGATTTATGCCTCACTGGGTCCCAGTGTGCTTGTCAGGGGAACATTAAGACTCTCTCTCTAAACTCGCCCTGAGCTGTGAGGGCACACCAACACCTTTAGTCATTTGAAGTAGACAAGGTATGAATTACCTAGCACACCAAGTAACTGAAAAGCAGCTCCAGCCTGTTCCATCATCTGGCAACCATTTTACTGTGTTCCCTGCTCAGGAACATAACACACAGCCAATAAAAGCTGCTGACATTTCTGCTAAATTCTGCAGCAGCATCTGCTCGCTGATACCACCTGTTCCTCAGATGTCAATAAGCAAAGTTTGTCTATTGAAATTTAAATTACAAAGAGTAAAGAACAGGTTGTAAAATAAAATTTTTTTCTTAAACTAGTTTAGTCTATTAAACTTTCATTATACAAAACAGTATGTCTACAAAATATAGTTTAACAGTATAAAATAGCAGTTTAACAGTAAAATATAGTTGAACTTACTCAGAAAGCAACAGTAGATGTAGTTGTAGATATAGTAGATATAGTCATATGCTTACATTTCTTGGTTGCATTTTAACTCAGACCATGCCCCCAATTTAGTTAGTTTGCCCCTCCTTCCTGCAATCTACAACTTCTCTCACACAGTGCCCCCAAGCCTGTGGCTCGCTCCTCTCAGACTTCTTATCACTGAGGGTTGATGCATCACCAGGATTTGAACTATTGTCTCTTGATGATCAAGCAGTCACAATACTCTGTGATTTTTAACGCTTTGCTCAATTTAAATGATTGATTTACACATTTAAATATTCTTTATATGTGCATAGGTACCTGAGTACTTGGTTAACCGTTCAAAGTACCAGCATTTGAACACTGAAATAACTATTTAGTTAGTCATTGTAGTTCATTTGGTGGCCATTTTGTAGCTGAGCTGTTGTTCCTTCTACACAGTTCTATTTCATAATAATAGCACTTACAGTTGACTGGGGCAGATGTGACTTGAGCCAAAGGTGGTATCCTATGACAGTATCATATTTGAAGTATCATATTTGCCAGTGTTTGTCTGTAGACTATGTGCATGATTGTACACACCAAATAGCATTGAGTTTAACTGCAACACATGAACTGAATATGATGGAGAGATGTCCACATACTTTTGGTAATATAGTGTATTTCTCAGATAAAGAGATAAAGCCAGAGAGGCCAGGTTGAGATGGTTTGGACATGTGTTGAGGAGGAATAGTGGATATATTGGTCAAAGAATGTTGGAGATGGAGCTGCCGGGTAGAAGGAGAAGAGGTAGACCTCAGAGAAGGTTTATGGATGTAGTGAAGGTGGACATGGAGATGGTTGGTGTGAAAGTCGAGGAGGCAGTGGATAGGGCAAGATGGAGGCAGATGATCCACTGTGGCAACCCCTAAAGGGAGCAGCCAAAAGAAGAAGTAGAAGAAGAAGTGCATTTCTCAGACAAATTATTGTGTTGGAATATCCAGTGAGGAGAAAAAAGAAACAGCTGTGGAAAATTTCCATCAGCATTCAGTGCTGTACCTGGAGTTTTAGTTCATCTGAGACATTCTCTCTTATTGTTACTCATCTGACATGAGAACATACCAACTTCCCTTGGCTGTTTTTGAATAATTAAACATGTTTTGAAATCAGCAAGGGATCATGAGATTGCAGGAGTTTGTGAGGAGGAAGCTGTCACAGCCTCCAAATTTTATTTCTATTTTCAGGATAAATTCTGACTAAACTACATTCATAGAATGTTGACTTAAAAATTAAGTAGACCATCCTTCCATTTTTTTTACAAAAACATTTTTTTTACAAGAACATTACACGGATCCAGAGTGGTTTTGCTTAAGTATTGAAAGGCACAGAGGAATTAATGCAGCCTTCACATGCTTTCTGCTGTAAATATGAGATCTTGATCTGAACGTTATGCAAGAATGTCCATTCAAATGGTAACTAAGTCAGAACTTCAGAAATCCAGCTTTCTGAACAGCCAGTAATAGTACGTTTGAACAGGTCCTTGTAAACTTGTGAATTTGAAGTTCCACAAGAAAAGCAAAGTCAGACTGTAAATACAACTGGTAAATAGCAAGTTTCACGTTCCATCACATTGTATAATATAAACCTACAAGTGTTTGAGCTCAACTCCACTGTGTTTGGAACGCAGTTGGCCTGTTATGTTCTATCACTCTGTGTTCTAGATAATAATCTTTCCCAGGAAGCCTCTAGCCTCTGTCTCAGCACTGGCACTCCACAGCACACTCCGTCCCTGAAAAGCAGCTCTGGCCTGTGCCACCAGCTGGCAGCCATTTTACTATGTTCCCTGCTCAGGAACAGAATGCAGTGCCACCGAATGCTGCTGTCACTTCTGTTAACTTTTCACCTATATGCTGGTACCATCTGTTCGTCAGATGTCAACAAGCAAACTTCTAGAAATCTTTTATATATTACAAAGAATGTGGCACAGGGGTTTGGAAAGAGAGTTTTCCTTCAAACAAGGAAAGATTCCAATTAGTTGCATTAGCTACTTTTTATGCATTACCAGACACCACATTCTGTAATGCCACATGGACACAAATAGGCCAAGCTGGTGATGTATATTTGATACGTTTATTAGTTGCTGATTACCACACAAACAACTGGTGACATGACAGTTTTTTGTCTTGAGTTGAAAAGAATCACCCGCATGCACCATAGTTCTGCCTTTATGTGCTATCAGTATTATGGTAAATGCAAGTTCCCTGTGTCAGTTACATAGAGAGGAAAGAGAAGTTACATGTACATTTCCAATGCAAGTTACCCCTGCTTGAAGTTTATTACAGTTCTCTACATTTCATATCCAATTCATTGTCAGACAACACTGCTGCACTTTACAGAAAGGGACAGAGCAGACTCTACCTGCTCAGGAGACTGAGGTCATTTGGAGTGCAGGGGCCACTCCTGAGGACCTTTTTTGACACAGTGGTGGCATCAGCCATCCTCTATGGAGTGGTCTGCTGGGGCGGCAGCATCTCCACTGCAGACAGAAAGAAACTGGACTAACTGATCAGGAGGGCTGGCTCGGTCCTAGGGACTCCTCTAGACCCAGTGCAGGTGGTGGGAGAAAGGAGGATGCTGAACAAGCTAGCATCCATGCTGGAGAACTACTCCCACCCCATGCATGAGACTCTGGCAGCACTGGGCAGTTCCTTTAGTGACCGGCTCCTTCACCCCAAGTGTGTGAAGGAGCGCTATCGCAGGTCCTTCCTTCCTGCTGCTGTACAACCAGCACTGCTCCCAGTAGACCACACACACATACAATATACACTTACATTCAGAATGCGAACATTTTTCATTGTGCAATATGTTAAGTGCAATACAGATTCCTATGCAACTCTTATTTTATTTTATTATTATCCTTATTTTCCTGTAAATAGCCTAGAGATATAGCTTTAATTGTTATTATTTATAATGTTGACAAGGTTTATACTGTTTCCCATTTCTATTACTGAGTGCCTTACTCCTGTTACTCTGCTGCTGCTGTACTACTGTGAATTTCCCCATTGTGGGACTAATAAAGGATCATCTTATCTTATCTTATCTTATCTTATCCCAGATATACACTGTGTGCGATCTGGTTTCTTGGCCTTCATTAAGCCTAAAGAGACAGCAGCACTGGTATATCTTTATTTGCTGGGTAAACTCCCTTCTTATGGTATAATTTTCTATCACATATTAACAGCTGCTATGATTCCCATTCCTCTAGAAGGCTCTTCAACAAGGTACCTAAGTTTAGTTCTGAATTGGGGAGAAAAGCTTTCTTCTGTTTTGCACTTTGATCATGAAATGATCAGAATACCATACATCCCGGTGATTTTGTCTCCTTGTGTGAGTCTCAAGCTTTGATAAAAACTGTAACAATTGCTATTCCTAGGCTGGATTTTGTGTTTTGTGTTATGTATCTGTTGTTTTTCGTCCATTTTGAACATGTTACATGTTCATACGTGTTGAACATGTTTAAATTGTTCCATGTCTATTTTGTTATGCTCAATGTTATAGCTCCAGTAACTGGAAACTGTGTTCTATCTTGGCCAGGTCTCTCTTGTAAAATAAATTTTAATCTCAAGGGACTTCCTGGTTAAATAATAATAATTAAAAAAATAATAATAATAAAAACCACACGAATGACCCGTCTAGTTCAGATATAGGAATTCTATTAGTTTTGGCTGTTTTGGATTAAATGCAGGCATTCACAGACATTCCATCTTATCTTGAATAACCTTGTAAAATGCATATTAAGACACATTTTGCCCTATAGCAGCTTTACAGTGACTCTTTCAGTAAAGAGTTACAGCTGCCTCTGTTTTCCATTTGTGCTTGTAGTCAGTGATACATGTAGGAATTCCAGAGGGCCTTGAGCGAGGTGCTTAATCCTGGTCCTGATGCAGATAATGAAGGGCATCTGATTATCTGAACTGTCCACGGTGGTAATTCACCAGGACCAGGATTGGGCACCCCCTAGAGTGATGTTTTTCTGACAAAATTTGATTTAGGAGATGAATTTCCATTACGAACTTAAAGTTTTCCTCTTTTATTTTCAAGCAAGAGATTTGAGAGATTTCCTCCTTCTTGCTCTGTGGCTGGGGGCAGGGTGCTGAGATCCAGTGCGCTGCGGAGCATGGAGGATAAATCCTCTTTTCTCTGCTTTATTTTCTCTGAAATCAACATCTAGAGAGCAGGCCTGCGGTTTACGGGTCAGCCAGATAACGAGGACAGCCCGGCTCGCCACGCTCCTGCTAACACACCCGTAGCCATGACAACAGGTGCAGTGCCACTCGCCCCGCAGTTAATGCAAGTGTTTACTGTTGGAAGAGTACTACAATGACTCTCTCACACGTGGTCTTTACACAGAAACTGCTCGTTTGACATGTTTGTGTGACCTGAGACTCAAAGTGACCTCCAGCACACTGACTGTTCTGGGTAAAGTTTACTTTTACCTGGTATAGTAGGACATGAAAAGGTTCATGCACTTAAATATACTGTTGAAACACTCCTACCTTGTGAGTACAATAAGCAGTAATATCACATTACATTGCAAATATAAACGATTTGTACGTCCTTAAATGGCCCCAAAAATGTGATTCAAGCATAACCAAAGACAAAAACATTACCCCACGTGGTACCCCCCCCCCTTTTTTTTTAGAGAATATGTGTCCTATATACTGTATGTGTGGAATGTAGAGGAGAGTTGTTTTCGTATGCGTCTAGCTGACGCAGGTGCCTGCAGAGACAGCTGGCGCCCATCCAGGTATGGATTACATGAATCACACTGGAGCAAAACAAGGGAGAGTCAGGCAAAGAGAGAGAGAGGAAATGAGGAAGAGAAGGGATGACAAGAGAAAGACAGAGAGAGAGAGAGAGAGACAGGAAGAATAGATTGATGGTCTAGATGTGTAATGGAGGGAAGAGCTATTTAGAAAAAAAGCATCATATGCACAATAACCCCCCCCCTCCCCTGCCCCACAACACCCCATCCCAACACACACACACACACACACACACACACACACACACACACACACACACACACACACACACACACACACACACACACCTCTTTCCTCTTTGCCAGGGCTTGGCAGACGGACTGAAATGCATTAGCAGTCTGGCTAAAAATAAAGGACTACTCAGATTCCAAGCCTGTCCTCCATTTAACTATTCATTGTATTGACACCCGCAGTCACAATGAGCACATAGAGCTACACTGAGTTGAGCTCATCTTCATCTTATTTAGTATAATAATCTTCTTCCTCCTCTCCATCTTTTCAGCATCACTCTGTATTACTCAGAGCATCACAGTGAGATTAATGTTTGGGAGATTAGACTAGAGCTCTTATTCTGAGTGTTCAAGGACAGTGCAGTTCAGCATTTCATCGCTGTCCAAAGAAAAACATGTCCATTCATTCCAAGATGAATTGAACCGAAACGGTTCTAAATTAGTAGCAATCAAACCTTGTTCCATTAAAGGGGAATATCATATATTTTTTTAGATAGTGTTTTATTCAATGGTTATGATGTAAACAAAGTGAGTTATAGTGGTTTGACGTGAAATGCTCCAATCTAGAAAAAGTCTGAACTGTTTACAGAGGAGGTGATAGGAACCAGATATCTGAAACATTTAATGGCTCATTATGAATATGCAGCCTGTTGCCTGAAATGTTGTTTTTCATAGTTCTGACACAGTAAGCAGTTTCATGGTGGAGAGATGCATGCAAAGCATTGCATGAAAAAAATACCCCCGACCCTCCAATAAATAAATAAATAACACATTTTCTACTATAATCATTATCAACATAAAATATAAGAACAGAAAACATGTACATTCCATAAACATTGCCCCCCAGGTTCCTATAACCACCAGTGTAAAGACATCTGGCTCCATAATACTCTCTACCATTAACCACTGAATGACTTTACAGCTCAACCACTGGATTATTTTAAAATAATAGGAGAAACTCCCCTTTAACATACATTAAAAGTTTCTTCAACACTATGTCTTTTTAACAACATAGATGACGTACGTGTGATAGCTTGTGTGAGTTATTGCTTAGACCTAACAAAAGCAGGTTAATTTACTTGTGACCAAGCTGTAGGTTTCTCTCAGTGGAGCTATTTCAGTGAAGGCAGGAGAGAGCTAGTGGTAAACATTGGAAATCAATCTGGTCTCATAAAGCCAAGAGCTTTTACCAAGGTCCAAGTGCAAAGGAGACGGGGTGGAGTGGAGCCTGAGAACAAGGGGAGACAAGCAGAGCAGCTAAAGAATTACAGACACATGGATATGGGAGGTCAAGAGAGGAAGGGTTATCAGCACAACTTTATTAGCCCCATCAGCAGTGTGATCACTTGTCCAGCCAGTGTTGTAAAAGCAAGAACAAGCCTGCAATCAATCAGAGTGGTGAAATAAAGCTTGGGTAAGCCATCATATAACCATCAGACACTGTTAATCTAGCAACTGAAGCTAAGGAAAACCAACTGAGTATGCATTGTGTAAAAAAATACATAAATACATGGTGAGGTTCATACACTAAAGACTACATGACACAATATACATGATGCAAGTTTTGATTTCCTCCATGCTGATGCTGTGAGACCAGGAATGAAGAATGAAGCCTGGGCTATTCTTCCATCTCCTATCTCTCCCTATCCAAAGCATGTTCTCTTTTCTTCCCACTGGAAAAGCTTGTGTTAACAGCCTAGTGAGGCACCGTTCCAATACACTACTGCTTATTATCTGTCTCATAGTCACACGACTGAGATCACCATCATGAACGGGAAGGGGTTATCAGTGTGGTTCAGCTGCACCGCAGGAAACTCCAGCACAGTCTTGGGAATGCCATGATGCCTCTATAAGTGTCTATTGCCTTTAGAGTCAGTATTGCAAACCATACTGGATAAAGGTATAAGAAACTGTATCTGTCATAACAGCATGAAGGTATCTGAATTAGAAAGAATGAATTAAAAAACATTTATTTTTTCAATTTTAAGAGTGGAATAGGAGATACGCATATCAAGGCCTTCAGGGTGGGGCAATTTGATAGGTTCATTGGTGCACTGGATGACTTGAAAAACAGCTAATATTTCTGTTCTAATTGTGCAGATAAATCTTTAACTGCATTACTGAGATTCTTGTGTGGACATGCTGATGGTGTTAAGCAGGCAAGTCACCCAACTGTTTTGGATGTGACTGCTTTATATGGAAATTACCTTAGTGTCCCCTGTATTATAGTCACTTAATCCAGAAAGCATGGCAAATGATCAAGCTGTCAATGCAGAAAATACGTCCTGCTATGTTCTGCTTATTCCCAAGTACTTGGTACAGATCTCGACTCAGTGCTGTGGGAAGACTTTGTACAAACTGTATGACATGCTCTGTTGGACTGAAGTCTTTTTTAGCTTTGATCCTCATGTCTGTCCTGAGCTCCGTGTGCCCTTTTCTGACAGACAGGAAGGTCTTGGATGTTTACATAAGAGTTGTTTGCTGCTAGAATAATACCGTAAGTGGCATGCTGCTGTCTCCTTAGCTCCTTTAACTCCTGCTGTGATCCAGCAGTAATGCAATAGGGCTAGCCTGGCCAACAAGTGCCGCTGGAAAGGACAGATAAGCCAGACAAATTAAAATTTGCTGTACCAGACAACCAGGCATGGGTGAGGGAGGGCACTCAATGACAAACACAAATGACTCCCAAATGTCAGACATTACGGCACAGGTCAGATGACTCTGATATAAAGATTATTTTCTTGACTGGTTAAAGACTCAATTCCAGGGCCTTTATGGATAGTTTAAAAAAAACTGACACTAATAGTCACACTTGTGCATCTGGCTACACAATTGAATGCTTATCTCAGGCAAATCAAAAGCCCTGTACTATTCATGAAATCAAACCAGTAGGACTAGCCTAAATAGGCAACAAGAGGAATTGTGTGTGTGTATACATGCATGTGTCTTCCTCTTGCTTTAAAACTAACTTTCTGCCCATAATTAGCATTTGACATGATATTTGCCATATTATGCAGCATTGAGGAGTGTGTTATCTCAGGTTCATTGACTTAAGGAATTCATGGTTGTATATCATGTTTTCGCTCATCAATGTTCTTACATTATAAATCCCAGCATGCATTATGTAAACACATCATACTAGCCTAGCTAGTGAGCTATAGGCCAATAAATGCAACCAAGCTAGTAATGATATAAGTTTTACCTTAGACGTCAAGCAAAATCATAAAGATTGATTCTATTTCAACAGAAAACAAATGGATGCCAGAGACAAGTCTGTTACTCTTTCAGCCAAAGAAAATAAGTCAAACTTAGCTTAGGTATCCAGTTGAGTTATTTCTATCATTTGAGTAATCTATGTTATACAATTATTTTTGGCTGTCCTGAAATTGCATTGACTATCGCTCTTTGTTCTACATTTAAAAGCCAGTAAAAAAAAAAAAAAAAATCAAAAACAGCTCAGAACAGCTCTATACCCCAAAGCAGTTTTTTTTTTCAAAATATCCAGAAAGAGGTTTTCCTTGTCTTTAACCGGGAAAGCTTGCTCTAGAGCACCGCTATAGGATGTGAGTAAACATGTTTACGACAGATGTAGGGATGTTTACATTTTTTTATCCCTTTAAGTTAAACTTGTCTAATCACAATAAACGTAGCTCCCTCCTTGTCATGGATCTGCAATAGGCACTTTTACAAGCTCTGTTTCAGACACACACACACACACACACACACACATGACGCAGGCCCACACAAGCAGCATTGTGTATTCTAACAGACATAAATCACAGAGATAGCACCTAAGATTATTACTGTAGTATCTCTACTCAAAGCTGACAGCTTTACTGATTGGATGTAGAGTCTTAAAAGCATTATGGGTTTGTGTGATTAAAGGCTAACATTTGCTGTTTTTGTATTTGTGGGTATGTGTTTATGTGCTGCCTTCCTTAGCAGCATTTGAGCATTCACAAGGCCTACTCTCATTTGGTGATTCATTCTTTCCATCTTAGCTCTTGGAAACAAAGTTATGATATTTCAGGGGTTATGACATTTTATGCATTATTGACTAAGCTCAAGCCATTCTCAGAAGATCAAACCTTCAGCTATGTTTGATAACAGCTACGTCAGGGCTTTGTTGCCACAGCAACGAGTGGTGCGTCTATCTCGCTCAGTGCTGGCTCAGATCCATCCAGAACACAGCACACAGCACCACAGAAACGCTGGTAAAACACCATAGTAACACTATGGCAACGGCAGGGCAGTGAGGCTTACAGTGTCAGAACGTGATCTCTCCTTAACGAGCTGGGAGTGTTATGTTGATGTGTGCTCTGACGCATATTAAGAATGTGTACACACACTGGGACATAGGTTATCAGTCAACCACGGTCAGGGCTCGTCATTCTCAGTAGGAGAGGTCATAGCTGGGGAGTTAGAATACCATGCGAATTCCTGTTTTTTCATCCCTATGTTACAACATGCCAAAAACTACAGTTCATTATGAAAGGTCAAATCTAACAGAGTCACCTCATGTGCAAAAAATGAGGAAAATATAGAACCATGTGTTCTCCTGTAAGCAGAACATCCTTCATAATGGAGCTGCAGTATGAAGTGTTGAATCCAACTTAGTCCATATGCTCACTTTCATGAGTGTCTAAGTGAAAACCAAATGGTATATACAGTATAACTAAACACTGTCTGGCTAATTCTTCATGCAGTGACTAACAAATAGATTGTGTAGCGCAAAAGGCAAGAGACAAAATCACTAAGACATTAGGTGAATAGACAGGGAATACAGATATGTGCATGAGCAATAAGTGTAGGTTAGAAGGCAGAGGTTTGGAAATAAAATATCTAAGACTGAACCCTATCTTTTGCACAGTACTGTATTCAAGAGATGAACAACTGACATGTAAAGTACTTACAAAAAAACCTTTTTTATTTCTACAATAAAGGTGAAATCAATTATTAAATTCTTCTGTGTAAACTTCACCCCCAACAATGTATATCACAAATTCACAAAAATGGCATACAATGTGTTTTGAAACAAAACCCACATATATTATATGTGGGACAATATATGACCCCATGTCCTGACATCATGTTAAAACTAATGTGTATATATGTGCAGGTGTGTGGCAGTGTGAGAGCAGTAAGTGGTGTTGTTCTGGAGGCAGGCCAATTCCCTACAGCTCACTTTCCTCTCATTATTCCAATTGCTTCCTCCAGATGTGTTGAGGGAAAGAAGGGAGATGGGGTGTCCTTGCTGCTCCGCCAACACAGGCACAACACTAATAGCAGCATCTAGACACTAGGCCCACGGTCCTCTTAATGCATCCTAGCATGATATTACATTACATTACATTACATTTACATTTAGCAGACGCTTTTATCCAAAGCGACTTACAAATAATGAGGTACATAGAACAAACATAGTCAGGCCTTAAAGGAGGCCAAAGGGTAATAGCGGGGTAGAGAAGGGAAGGAGGGCAAGAAGGAGATGAGGTTGGTAGTGGTTAGATTTGCAAGAGGCGATTAGAGTAAGTGCTCCCTGAAGAGCTCTGTCTTCAGGAGTTTCTTAAAAATAGCGAGGGACGCCCCTGCTCTGACAGTGGAAGGTAGCTTGTTCCACCATTGGGGAATCAAGTATGAGAACAGTCTCGATTGCTTTGTGTGAATGTTTGGTCTCAGCTATGCTACGTTCATTGGAGGATCGCAGCGGCCGGGCGGTGCTGTAAGCCTATAGGAGCGAGTGCAGGTAGGAAGGAGCCTGCTCTGTTAACACCTTGTAGGCAATCGTAAGAGTTTTAAATTTGATACAAGCAGCAACCAGTAACCAGTGGAGCTCAATGAGCAGTTGGGTGACATGCGCCCGTTTTGGTTGGTTAAAGACCAGACGTGCTGCAGCGTTCTGAACCATCTTCAGTGGTTTTACAACACAGGCCGGGAGGCCCGTTAGTATGGCATTGCAGTAGTCAAGGCGTGAGATGACCACGGCTTGTACCAAGAGTTGGGTGGCTTGTTGTGTTAGAAACGGCCGTATCTGTCTGATGTTGTACAGCGCAAAGTGGCAGGACCGAGCCTCCGATGCAACATGGTGCGTAAAGGAGAGTTGGTCATCTACCATAACCCCCAGGTTCCTAGCAACCTTTGTCGGGGAGAGTGAGAGTGAGTCGATGGTTATGGTGAAGTTGTGTTGAATGGATTGTTTAGCTGGTATAACCAGAAGTTCAGACTTGGACAGGTTTAGTTGAAGGTGGTGTTCCTTCATCCATGCGGATATGTCCGAGAGGCACTGCGATATCCGCACAGAGATCAACGGGTCATCAGGTGGGAATGACAGATAGAGCTGGGTGTCGTCAGCATAGCAATGGTACGAGAAGCCATGTGTGCGGATAACCCGGCCTAGAGAGGTGGTGTAAATAGAAAAGAGAAGGGGTCCCAGTACCAATCCCTGGGGAACCCCAGTGGATAGCAAGTGGGCTGAGGAGAGCTCTCCATGCCATGACACCTTGAATGAGCGCCCAGTGAGGTACGATCTGAACCATAGTAGCGCATTGTCTGAGATACCCATGTTTGATAGAGTAGATAGGAGAAATTCATGATTGACTGAGTCAAAAGCAGCTGAGAGGTCCAGCAGAATGAGTACTGAGGACTGTCCTGCAGCTCTGGCAGTCTTTAGTGCCTCAATCACAGATAAAAGAGCCGTTTCAGTGGAGTGCCCTTTTTTAAAACCTGATTGATTTTGGTCCAGGAGGTCATTCTGGGAGAGGAAACCAGAGACCTGACTGTAGACTGCTCTTTCTATAGTTTTGGAAAGAAAGGGTAGTAGTGAGACTGGCCTGTAGTTATCAACCTGGGCAGGGTTGTAAGAAGGCTTTTTAAGCAATGGTGTGACTTGGGCTTGTTTAAAGACAGTTGGAAACACACCAGTAGTTATGGAAGCATTGATGGTGTGTGTGATAGCTAGGATGATAGCAGGTGCAATGGTTTGTAGTAGGTCGGTAGGAATCGGATCAAGTGGACATGTAGTAGGACGGCTACATGTTACAAGAGTCAGTGCCTCGCTCTCAGTGAGAGGAGTAAACGAGGAGAAGATGGCACCTTTGGTCGAGGGATACAGAGGAGCAGAGCATGTAGTAGGACCGCTACACGTTGCATCAGTGAACTGGCTGGGCATTGGCAAGGGCATTGGCTGTAAGGCAGGTAGCCAGAGGTGGAGGTGGAGGATTGAGCAACGTATTAAACGTTGCAAATAGTTTCCGGGAGTCAGTGAGAGAGTTGATTTTGCTGTGATAGAATTCAGCTTTTGCAGTAGTGAGGCAGGTTGAGAACGAAGCCAGGAGCAGTTGGTAGTTCTTTAGGTCTGCATGTATACGTTTTTCTTTCAGCAGCCTGGAGCCTGGAGTGAGGAGTACTGGTCGGCCGAGAGGTCTCTAAGATTGCGGCCGAACGAGACCATAGTTGGAGCAGCTTTTGGTTTTTCCTCAATACGCACATTTAGTTATATGAATTAGTGATCCGAGAGGTGCAGAGGGGTGACAGTTAGTGAATCAGTGTCACAGTTGCGAGTAAAAATTAAATCCAGATTTTTACCAGCTTTATGAGTTGGAGGGCTTGGAACCTGCTCCAGATCGAAAGAGTGCATGAGGGATATGAAGTCTGTGGAGCACGGACTGTCAAGGTGGATGTTCATATCACCTAGAATGATATTACCAACAGATTCCTCTGTAACAAAGCTTGTGTGAATTATATGGTTGTTTTCATGCATTTTTCAGTGAATAAACACTGTTAATGTTTAAGCATTAGTTCAAAATAGCTCATGATAGCAATGTTTTTGCTCTCTCTCTCGCTCTCTCTCGTTTTCTCACACTAATGAGTCAAATACCCAGTATGAGTGTGAATGGTACTTCATATCTGATCCCAGACTTGGTGATTCATCTACCACTGTAATGGAAATTCCACCAATCTTTCAAAATTTCTGCAGAATTTGATCACTGAGATGTAAACAGGGTCATTCATAGTGGTTTGATGTGAAGTGGTTCATTGTAAAAAACTTTTCTGACTCTGTGGTGCTGATAAGAACCAGGGGTCACTGCAATGCAAATACAGCCAATTTCTTTTCTATCCAACAAGTGAACCTAAACATGTGCTCTGAGTTATGTTGTTTATTATGTTGATGATGGCAAAATAGAGGTAAATCTGGAAAAAAAAGTTCTCATAATGGAATATTTTCCTCATAATATACTGCATGGTCCTCTCTGTCGTGAAAAAATGTAAAAAATACATTTTAGTCCAAAACTTTAGTTTATGAAACAACATCTCAGGCATCAGGTAACGTATTCATAAGCATTTCATGTAATAACTTGTAACATTTATTACTTGCTTCAGTCACCTGGTACCCTGTTACCACCATTGTGACCAATTCTGACTCTTTAACTTTTTCACCTTTTTCAACTTTTTTATCTTGATGATTGAATTATGGAGAAATGAGGAATTTCCATTTACATTATTGGGATCTCGTGTACATTGTTCCATTTAATCTGTCCTTATTCTTCTCTCTCTACAGATAGTAGAAAGGACTAGTCAGGGTCAGTTAATGAGGAAGTGTGGCGTATCTTCTGAAAGCAGAAGAGAGAATAAAAGAGAAATCATAGGAACTGAAATATTTATAGTATGGGGGAAGGCTGGGGTGGCTTGTTACCCCATCACTCAGGGGAGGTAGCCGTCTTTTTTTCTACAAAACTATCGATACATAGTAAAATTTCTGGATGAAAATGACTGTGAAGCACAGCTTTAAATAATTCACAAATGCAACTTGTCAGAGTGACTGAGATTTACAGTGGGTGCACTTTCACTTCTCTGGCTTTTTTCTGCACTTGTCCTCCTCTCATACTGTTTACATGCTAAGAAATGCATATCGTCACTGTCAGAAGAAAAATGTATCCATTTTTTTTTGCCTTTCTACATCATTTGAGCATGACAGCTGTCATTTACAGTTTGAAAAATGTATGATGACTGGACAGTGAAATGGGCCAAAATTGTTTGGAATAAAATCTGTTTACATCAATTTTGAAAGTAAAGAATGTTTTTAACTTCTTCTGTATTTTGAAGATACTCGTTTTGTTTTTTTTTGATAGCAACAATGCACTTGTGGGCTAGGCTGTACTGTGTATACAGTGGGGCAAAGAAGTATTTAATCAGCCACTGATTGTGCAAGTTCTCCTACTTAGAAAGAAGAGAGGTCTATAATTTTCATCATAGGTACACTTCAACTATGAGAGACAAAATGAGAAAAAAAATTCAGGAAATCACATTGTGGGATTTTTAAAGAATTTATTTGTACGTTATGGTGGAAAATAAGTATTTGGTCAATAACAAAAGCTCAACTCAATACTTTGTAACATAACCTTTGTTGGCAATGACAGAGGTCAAACGTTTCCTGTAAGTCTTCACCAGGTTTGCACACACTGTAGCTGGTATTTTGGCCCATTTCTCCTGCAGATCTCCTCTAGAGCAGTGATGTTTTGGGGCTGTCGCTGGGCAACACAGACTTTCAACTCACTCCACAAATTTCCTATGCGGTTGAGGTCTGGAGACTGGCTAGGCCACTCCAGGACCTTGAAATGCTTGTTATGGAGCCACTCCTTTGTTGCCCGAGTGTGTTTGGGATCATTGTCATGCTGGAAGACCCAGCCACGATCCATCTTCAATGCTCTCACTGATGGAAGGAGGTTTTGGCTTAAAATCTCACGATACATGGCCCCATTCATTCTTCCCTTAACACAGATCAGTCATCCTGTCCCCTTTGCAGAAAAACAGCTCCAAAGCATGATGTTTCCACCCCATGCTTCACAGTAGGTATGGTGTTCTTGGGATGCAACTCAGCATTCTTCTTCCTCCAAACACGACGAGTTCAGTTTTTACCAAAAAGTTCTATTTTGGTTTCATCTGACCACATGATATTCTCCCAATTCTCTTCTGGATCATCCATATGCTCTCTGACAAACTTCAGACGTGCCTGGACATGTACTGGCTTAAGCAGGATTTGAGTCCCTCTTGGTTTAATGTGTTACTGAGGATAGCCTTTGTTACTTTGGTCCCAGCTCTCTGCAGGTCATTCATCAGGTCCCTCTGTGTAGTTCTGGGATTTTTGCTCACCGTTCTCATGATCATGTTGACCCCACAGGATGAGATCTTGCGTGGGGCCCCAGATCGAGGGAGATTATCTATGGTCTTATATGTCTTCCATTTTCTTACAATTGCTCCCACAGCTCTTTGGTCCTGGCCATGGTTGAGTTTGGAGTCTGACTGTTTGAGGCTGTGGACAGGTGTCTTTTATACAGATAATGAGGTCAAAGAGGTGCCATTAATAGAGGTAATGTGTGGAGGACAGAAGAGCTTCTTAAAGAAGTTACAGGTCTGTGACAGCCAGAAATCTTGCTTGTTTGTGGGTGACCAAATACTTATTTTCCACCATAATTTACAAATAAATTCTTTAAAAATCCTACAATGTGATTTCCTGGATATTTTTTTCTGATTTTGTCTCTCAAAGTGTACCTATGATTGATAAAAATTAAAGACCTCTCTCATCTTTCTAAGTAGGAGAACTTGCACAATCAGTGCCTAAATACTTTTTTGCCCTTCTGTATGTATATGCATGTGTGTGTGTGTGGGTAATAATCAGTAGGGAATCAATAGGCCTTATATTTTAACTATAAGTATTACAGTAAACGTCTTATTTCAAGTTTTGGTTGGAAACAAGAGTTAAACACTTAAAATGCCTGACAGGAAATTATCCATTCAGGATTTTTTTTCACTGTGGTATCTAGGTAGATGCAGCCAACCAAGCTCTTTCATTAGTTAGGCCTTCAGGAACTGAATAGAAAGCCTAATGTGTTAGATTTACCGCCAATATAATTAGAAACTGACAGTGGAACCAATCAGTCACGATTTGGTTTATGAGATATCTACAGACAAAACGTCAGTCTAAGCCCAGGTCCTAGATATTGTCGTTTTCCTGATTAACAGTCCACTAGAAATGCTTTGAAGTAATGTCAAGTAAACCTTCTTTACATTAACTTGCATTGAAAGTTGAGATAAATTTCGTCTTTCTTTCAACAGCAAAAATATATTAATATACCTGTTATAAGCTTCAGATAAAACATGGAATGGCTTTTACAAGTTTCAAATATCTGTGTTTAGTCTAGAATAACCAACCATCAAATGTGAAACAGTGTTAGTTATCTAACATAGCATTAGAAAACTATAGGGGTGCTAGCACTAACCTCCTACAGTGATTGAAAAAAGGATTTGGTATCTTTAAGTAAATTATCACTTTCCAAACAAACGTTTGCATCTCCATTTTCCCTTGCATTTCTCATTTTTTCTCATTGAAAACATCAGATACTTTTTACTTTCATGATGAATAGACTAATAGACACTGTCCAAATTTGCTTAACAAATTTCATATTTAACTTAGGAATATGTTAAAAGTGTATTAAAGAGAGTAGAGTGCTAGAGATGTTTTCCAAAAAGAAGCTAAACTAGAATATGAGCTCTCTCCCACACTTTGAGAACACATGTGCATACCCGCACAGAACCATAAGTGTCAAGTTAAATAATAAATGTGGATGATGATGTTTTTATTGCCCTTCATGCTGTTTTTCCTGCTTCAGGAATGCTGAGTGGAATTTGTTTGTGATCTGCAGACTCTATAAAAGAAACTCACATTAAGGGAGAGAGAATGATTTCGTACTAAAATAAATGAAATTATATGGACCAAGTCTGGGACAGTGATCAAAATAACCCATTAGAGAGAGAGAGAGCGAGAGAGAGAGAGAGAGAGATATGAGTATCTGTGTGAGTAGATGTGAGCGTATGTGTCTTTGTGACTGAGTGGAATTCCAGCTGCACTTTTCTGCTATCTGCTTCTCATTAAAGTTTGTTTTCAGGTCGGACAAAGATATTATGCAATTCTATTCAACCTGTTGCGATCACATATTCTCTCTCTCTTTCTCTCTCTCTCTCTTTTTTAGGTTTGGTCCACTGGACCCTTCTGCCCGAGAGATGAAGCAAATTGTTTTCAACCATCATTGGAACTGAGGTTACATTTTACTACAAATGCAGAATCCTTTTGTTTGAAGTCTCACTCTCTTTTTCTTGTTTCTGTCCATGCTCCGTTCACTGACCTGCACTCAGAGGATGGGAGTGTGAAGTGGTGATCTTAGTTCAGATCAGGGTCTGCAGAATTGAGCACAGGAGAATTAATTAAAAGGAGGTTAATTCTAACCCCTTTTACTTCATTAACTGGCTTAGAGCTGAAATTCAGAACTCTTGTTTAGACTAAGCTCTGCTAATATAGGACACATTTTGGATTCTGGAGGCCAGACACTGTTAGCTCCAAACTAAGACATGAGTTCTTGGGCACAGAATCTGTCACCTCCACACACACCTGCCATTACTCTGGTTGTTTTCTCCTAGATTTTCCTGGGCTTCTCCATTTTTAACGCTACTCTCATCTGAATGGTTTCTAATGGTTCTTGCAGATTTCAGAACAGCTCACAGTGAAGAGACTGATACCCAATGTATATGTATAGCAAAGTTAAATGTGGATAATTGGTCCATCCTATCTATGAAAGCTAGCAGAGCAGCCTGTTATAAACCTCACAGCATTTTGTTTTGTATGTGTTCATTTCTTTAATGTAGTTAATCTATTTACATAAATAACATAGCAAGCATGAAAGAAAGGAGACATGGAGAGCGAGAAAGAAAGAGAAAGAGAGAAAGATAGAAGGGGGGACGTGCTCTGCAGGTCCATTAGTTAAAGGTGAGCTCAGCATGGGTCTATTCTTCACTCAGAGAGCAGAGCGAGTGATTTGTCCCTGCCAGGTCTGGACGGCTGAGGAATGGAGGCGTACGGTCGGCCTCTTTTGTCTGCCACCCCACACAGAGGACAGTGCAGATGGACGAGGCAAGGGGGATGGGGGAGATAGAGGCTGTGTGTGTGATCAGTAAGAAAGGAGAAGAGAGTGAACTTTCATTTGATCCATCATTCTTACACCATTAGAGCATTTATAATCACGCACCGACGTGTCCGTGTATGCATATATATGTTTTACTTCTTTAAAATGATATGATTAGTGACAACAGTAGATTTACATTTAAATTACAGCGTTCTGTAAAACTTTACAACGGTATCTTGCTATGAAGAGAATGCATTTTTGGGCGAGGCATTTGTGGATAGTTCAATAATTTACATTTATCTGCAGCCAAATTGGTTTCATATCCATTAAAACACTGATTCCTGACTTCTGAACTGTTATGTACTCCCAGCACCTTCAGATCCTTCTCTTCTGTTTGATATTCAGTTTGTGTTTGAGCATGAGCATCCTGAAGGAAGTGCTAGGAGATAAGAGTGCGATAAGAGGGAGCAGATGGTCTTGGCGGCTTTCGCGGTGTGTGTGATCCGGCCTTCTCAGCGGTGCTGGAGTCTGTGTGTGGAAATAAATACGCATCTCTTTATTTTGCTTGTTCTGCCCCATTTGATATCCAAACATTGGCAGGTGACCCCCCCCCCCCCTGTGAGCAGGGCTCGAGAGAATGTCAACAGCGACATGGTGTTGTGTCCACAAAGAGCAGTCAGGCGAGCAGTCCACACCCTAAACCTGGCACACATTCACAATAAACACTCCTGAATACACTAAAGAGATGCGACAGGTCAATCCGTCATGAGAAGTCTGGCAACAACATGTTGAAAATGACAGCAGCTGAAGGTGATAAGCAAGAAACAATGAAACAGAAAAGCCCAGTAATGTGTATTTCAATCAAAGGTCCATGTGGATAATCTAATTTGTAATCTAACTGTTAATCTATAATCTAACTGTTTGTATTTGATATATGTGGTAGCACAAAGTGATGATTGTTGATCTGTTCTATTAAACACAGAAACTTGATGTTCCTGAAACTTCTTGTCCTTGTTCTTGTGGCTTGGTTTCATTTCAGCTATGGGACAATCATGACATTTCCCCCTGAAGCAATGCAAAATCACTGAATCAAGGCCAAATCTGGTTAGAACATCCAGATCTTTCCTTAGAGCAGCGTATGGGGAAACTTTCATGATGGAAAATACTCTTTTAGCTCTAAAAGCTTGTTTATACCATTTTCTAAGAAAAGCAGAAGTGTGATCACTTTCAAAGCTGAAACTGGTAGACGCAACAAAATACTGATGACAGTGATATCCTGATTGATGACCTGAATAGTGAGGTATCTTGAAAAGTGGATATTGATAAATGGTGCTTTTCTATTCATTCACTCCTTCCTATAACAGAGTGTAGATGTTGTTATGTTCTCCACTGGGGCAGGCTCCTCTGTGCAGCTGCAGGCTGAGTTTACCTAATTATTTATTTAGCCCCCTTCCCCCTCCAACCACGGCCTCACACAATAAAACATTAATTCCCCAAAGAACCTCATTCACCCAGCCCCCTCCCTCACTGTGTGTACGTGTGTCTCCCTGCCTGTGAGACTGCTTGTCTCTCTGTCTCTGGAAGTCTATTATAACAGATGACATCACTTCCTGTAGCGAATGTAGGTGTATGTAGTTGGAAAACTGGCTGTGGAGATATACTTCCTCAGTGACATGTGTCCATCTATCTGTTTATATCTATCTCTATCTGTCTTTCTATCTGTTTCCCTGTCTGTTTTATGCCTATCTGTCAATACATATTTCTCTCCATTTGTATGTCTGTCCTGTCTGTCTGTCTATCTAAGATCACAGACTACATTAGTGTGTGTGTGAAAGCTCACAGGCTGAGACTTCTACTGAGCTGCAAAACACCTTAATGAGATGTGGGTCATCAGTTTGGCAGGTCAGCTCTTACATAATCAGCTATTGTGCCACCCAGACTTACATATACATGATTACACTGACTCACACTCATCCACAAAAGCTGCAGTGAGATGGATGAGTGCTGTTTGTGCTGTCTGTACCATGCAATGAGACATTACTGTAGCACGATCAGTACTAGCTGGTCTAATTGACTGTCTGGTAATACATGGCAATATGCACCTTTCAGCTATCAGAAATAATACACCCAGATGACATAATGTCCATTTAAAAGCACATGACCACTCATGAGCCCTCATCAAATCACAAATCATTGCTGGATGATTAAAATCAGTGTAGAAGAGAGGTGAAGCCTGTACTCCTCACAGGGGCTGTGACCTACATTCTTTTCCCCCTGAAATCCACTTACTACATCTGTGTGGGTTTATGTGTCAAAACAGTCATAGTTCATATGTACATGACCATTTTCCAACATCTCTTTATCCCTTATAATTGAACAGGCTGTATTTGTTACTGTGCCTTTAAGAGTGGCATATGTAAATCTCTTGTATGATTGGCTGCCTTGTATTGTGCCTCATTCAGAAAGCAGTCTTGACTGAAACACTCCTTGTAACGTTAACGTGAATAAGCAGGGCTAAGCTGTTCTCTGTCTCTGTCTCTCTCTCTGTCTCTCTCTCTCGTCTTTGTCTATGCCTCTTTTCATTTCTGTCTCACAAACACTTGTCCGGCTCCACGTTACACAATCTGACCCAGATGCTCTGGGCTGTCTAGGAGGTACGCGCTGTGCCGAGGGCTGGAGGGGACCATGAGGGGGTGGAAGGAAGAGGGGAATAGATTAAAAGGAGAGGAGCGAAGTGCAGAGAGATGGAGATAGACAAGATTGTGGAAGGAGAGAGAAATAAGGGTCAAATAGCAGAGGTCAGGGAAGTATGGAGACTGTGGACTCATGAATCTCATGATTCTTTAGGCCTTATTAGTACATGTTCTTTGCTGGATGCTAAATTAAGAGGAACATTCCCATAAACACATAAACACACACATACACACACACACACACACTCATTGATACCATCAGTTTTATTTGACACTGTCAGAGTGAGAAAGAAAAAGAGAAAAACAAAGACAGTGCCTTGTGCTACAGTTTCACAATCTGTCGGCTCAAAGACCATAGTAAACAACAGGAACAACATCACTTTCAACATCCTTTCATCTGTCTCTTTGGCTTATGGTCCATCTGATAGTACATAAACAAAGGAAACACTCACAAAAGCTTCCTTTCTATTACACACTCAATGAAAATGGAAAGATTTCAACCCCCAAAAAAGAGATTAAAAAAATTGAAAGGGGGGGGGGGGCTTATTTTAAACAATAACCATTAAAATATGCTAAAATAAAATAAGCTGTCAGAAAGATTCATGAGCATTCAGCGATACTGAGTATCCATTTACTGTTAACACTAGGTTTAAATCCATATTCTTATGTGTATTCAGACATATCAAATAAAAAAACTTGATAGAATTAATATTGAATCAAATCAAATTTTCACTACAGCTTGTAGTGAAACTCATTTAAGGTGTGTAAAGTTTTTGCATGAGTAATTGTGATGGAAATGCATTTGCTAAATAAATAATCAAAATGTGAATAGTATAAAGGCATGTTATTGATCAAGTAGTCTTGTTATAGCCCAGCCATAGCTACAAAACATGGCACAAGGCAGCAGGTACAAGTGGAATGACAAGAAGTTATAAAATATATCTAATAATGGTTGATTAAGGGAATTTTCTGTGCCATAATGTTTGCCGGATCGTTCAGTCTCTGTGAGCTTATGATAAAAAAATATCTAAACTCTGAAACTGAAACGGTGTAAATCTATTCTGTGGAGTGATGAATCACGCTTCTCTATCTGGCAGTTTGATTTGGGTTTAGCAAATTGCCAGGAGAATGCTACCTGGTGGAGGAAGGATAATTATATGGGGTTGCTTTTCAGGGGTTGGCCTTGGACCCTTCATTCCAGTGAAGGGAAATCTTAATGCTTCAGCATACCAAGACATTTCAGACAATTGTTCTCCTTCAACTTTGTGTGAACAATTTGGGTAAGATAATTTTCTGTTTCAGCATGTCTGTAACCCAATGCACAAAACAAGGTCTATAGATGCATGGCTGAATGAGTTTGGTGTGGAAGACCTTGACTGGTCCTCAGAGAGCCCTGAATGCCTGTGCCTGACCTCTCAGATGTTCTTCTGGATGAATGGGCAAAAATTCCCACAGACACACTGCAAAATCTTGTAGAAAGCCTCCCAGAAGAGTGGAAGCTGTTATAGTTGCGAAGGGGTGACCAACTTCATATTAATGACTACAGACTTAAAATGAGATGTCATAAAAGCTTCTGTAGGTGTCCCAATAATTTTGTCCATATAGTGTATTTGCAGAGCTAATGGAAACAATTTAATTCAGTTTTTTTTTTGACATTTATATTATTGGCTTGAAGTCAATTTGACATCTGGCTACTGTTATGTTATTTGAGTCAAGTTTCTATCTTGAGACTGTACATTTGCAGTCTCAGTGTTCATTTAGTCTCATCTCAGTCGTGGGGTAAGGTGGACTATCTATCATTAGCAAATATCATAAAACTTTAAAACTGAATAAAACAGCCTTTTTCTACAATATTCACTGCTTGTTGAGAATTGAATTGCTCCTATTGATGACTTAACTGGTTGTTGATGTTCACTGATTCCAAAACTCAAACTAAATATCCTGAGAACAGAGCACTATGCTATTATTACTACACTGCTCAAAAAAATAAAGGGAACACTTAAACAACACAATATAACTCCAAATAAATCAAACTTCTGTGAAATCAAACTGTCCACTTAGGAAGCAACACTGATTGACAATCAATTTCACAGCTGTTATGCAAATGGAATAGACAACAGGTGGAAATTATTGGCAATTAGCAAGACACACCCAATAAAGGAGTGGTTCTGCAGGTGGGGACCACAGACCACTTCTCAGTACCTTTCTGCTTTCTGGCTGATGTTTTGGTCACTTTTGAATGTTGGTGGTGCTTTCACACTCGTGGTAGCATGAGACGGACTCTACAACCCATACAAGTGGCTCAGGTAGTGCGGCTCATCCAGGATGGCACATCAATGCGAGCTGTGGCAAGAAGGTTTGCTGTGTCTGTCAGCGTAGTGTCCAGAGGCTGGAGGCGCTACTAGGAGACAGGCCAGTACACCAGGAGACGTGGAGGAGGCCGTAGGAGGGCAACAACCCAGCAGCAGGACCGCTACCTCCGCCTTTGTGCAAGGAGGAACAGGAGGAACACTGCCAGAGCCCTGCAAAATGACCTCCAGCAGGCCATAAATGTGCATGTGTCTGCACAAACGGTTAGAAACCGACTCCATGAGGATGGTATGAGGGCCCGACGTCCACAGATGGGGGTTGTGCTCACAGCCCAACACCATGCAGGACGCTTGGCATTTGCCAGAGAACACCAGGATTGGCAAATTCGCCACTGGCGCCCTGTGCTCTTCACAGATGAAAGCAGGTTTACACTGAGCACATGTGACAGACATGACAGAGTCTGGAGATGCCGTGGAGAGCGATCTGCTGCCTGCAACATCCTTCAGCATGACAGGTTTGGCAGTGGGTCAGTAATGGTGTGGGGTGGCATTTCTTTGTGTGCTCGCCAGAGGTAGCCTGACTGCCGAGATGAGATCCTCAGACCCCTTGTGAGACCATATGCTGGTGTGGTTGGCCCTGGGTTCCTCCTAATGCAGGACAACACTAGACCTCATGTGGCTGGAGTGTGTCAGCAGTTCCTGCAAGATGAAGGCATTGAAGCTATGGACTGGCCCGCCCATTCCCCAGACCTGAATCTGATTGAGCACATCTGGGACATCATGTCTCGCTCCATCCACCAACGTCACATTGCACCACAGACTGTCCAGGAGTTGGCGGATGCTTTAGTCCAGGTCTGGGAGATACCCCCTCAGGAGACCATCTGCCACCTCATCAGGAGCATGCCCAGTCGTTGAGGCCACACACAATACTGAGCCTCATTTTGACTTGTTTTAAGGACATCACATCAAAGTTGGATCAGCCTGTAGTGTGTTTTTCCACTTTAATTTTGTGTGTGACTCCAAATCCAGGCCTCCATTGGTTAATAAGTTTGATTTCCATTAATGATTTTTGTGTGATTTTGTTGTCAGCACATTCAACTTTGTACAGAACAAAGTATTCAATGAGAATATTTCATTCAGTCAGATCTAGGATGTGTTATTTGAGTGTTCCCTTTATTTTTTGAGCAGTGTATTTCCATTGACAATAAAGTGGATATTTGTTGTTTGCTTTATATTTACTTGACTTTAGGTGGTGACTCTGAATAAGTGTTAGAGAAAAAGGGGCAGATCATCATCTGCAATCATTTGCTTCCAAACGTTACAATGCAATGTTGAACTACGGTAAAATAACGTAAGAATAATTAACACTATTTTTAGTCCATATTTAATTTAACGTTATTTTTGTATATACTGTATTAAAAATTTTGCTTAATGAATCAGTTTTTTCCTTTCTTTAAATTTTTATATTGTGAAAAAAATCTTAATGATCTCAGTCTTACCTCAGATTTGACTACTTCAAAGCCTTAGTCTTCCCCCAATGCTCCAGGTCTTAGTCCTGGTTGCCTCTAGTGGTCTTGACAACACTAATATACATGAATTATGAAGTGTAACCAGCAAGTAAGCAAAGCAAATTAATGAAAAAAAATGTTTTTCTTTTTTCCATAGTTGCCATCAAAGAGCTAGCTGGCAAGAACCTGTAGCAAGTTAAATCTGTAATCAATCTATTAGCTAGCTAATAACCTAACACCCAACTGCTCCCTGGGCACTGTGGATAGGGCTGCCCACTGCTTCGGGCAAGTGTGTTCACTGCCCCCTAGTGTGTGTGTGCTCACTAGTGTGTATGTGGTGTTTCACATCATGGATGGGTTAAATACGGAGGTGAAATTTCCCCATTGTGGGACTAATAAGCGTCACTTCATCAAATTAATTAAACATTTAAGGAACAGCAGCACAGGAACCTGCCTAGAAAATCTGACCAGTGTCCAAGTTCAGTTCAATGAAGTTCAGTTCACTTCATCCATCCATCCATCCATCCATCCATCCATCCATCATCTTCCGCTTCTCCGGGGTTCGGGTCGCGGGGGCAGCATCCTAAGCAATGAGGCCCAGACCTCCTTTTCCCCAGCCACTTCCACTAGGTCTCCAAGGGGGATTCCGAGGCGCTCCCAGGCCAGCTGGGCGATATAGTTATGCCAGCGTGTCCTGGGTCTTCCCTGGGGTCTCCTACTAGGTGGACTTGCCTGTGACACCTCCCGAGGGAGGTATCCAGGAGGCATCCTAACCAGATGCCCAAACCACCTCAGCTGACTCCTCTCGACGTGAAGAAGCAGAACTTCTCACCCTATTTCTAAGGGAGAGTCCAGACACCCTGCGGAGGAAACTCATTTCAGCCGCTTGTATTCGCGATCTTATTCTTTCGTTCATTACCCAAAGCTCATGACCATAGGTGAGGGTGGGAACATAGATTGACCGGTAAATCGAGAGCCTTGCCTTATGGCTCAGCTCTTTCTTTACCACAACAGACCGGTAAAGAGCCCGCATCACTGCTGACCCAGCACCAATCCGCCTGTCAATCTCCCGCTCCCTTGTACCATCACTCGTGAACAAGACCCCGAGATACTTGAACTCCTCCACTTGAGGCAAGAGCCTATCTCCGACCCAGAGAGGGCTCTCCACCCTTTTCCGCCTGAGAACCATGGTCTCGGATTTAGAGGTACTGATTCTCATCCCGGCCGCTTCACACTCGGCTGCAAACCGATCCAACGAAAGCTGAAGTTCGCGGCCTGATGTCCCCAGTAGGACCACATCTGCAAACAGCAGCGATGTGACCCTGAGGTCACCAAACCGGACACCCTCCATCCCCTGACTGCACCTAGAAATTCTATCCATAAAAATTATGAAAAGAATTGGTGACAAAGGGCAGCCCTGACGGAGTCCAACTCTCACTGGGAACGAGTCTGACTTACTGCCGGCTATGCAAACTAAACTCCAGCTTTGTTTGTACAGGGCCTGAATGGCTCGTAGCAAAGAGCCATGTACCCCGTACTCCCGAAGCACCTCCCACAGAATACCCCGGGGAACACAGTCGAATGCCTTCTCCAGATCCACAAAGCACATGTGGACTGGTTGGGCAAACTCCCATGAACCCTCCAGAATCCTGGAGAGGGTGAAGAGTTGGTCCAGTGTTCCATGACCGGGGCGGTTCGACTATAAGCCGGACTCTCTTCTCCAGTACCCCTGCATAGACCTTACCAGGGAGGCTGAGGAGTGTGATTTAAAAAGAGGCACCCCAGTCTGCCAATCCAGTGGCACCGCCCCCGATGTCCACGCAATGTTCAAAAGGGGTGTCAGCCAAGACAGCCCCACAACATCCAGAGCCTTGAGGAACTCAGGGCGGACAACTCCTCCCATACACAGGTTTTTGCCTTGGCGACGACTGAAACTGGAGATCGCTTGGCCTGTCGTTACCTGCCAGCTGGCTCTGGTGTCCCACAGGCCAACCATGCCCGGTAGGCATCTCTCACCTGGGGTGTCCACCACCGGGTTCGAGGATTACCGCCCCGACAGGCACCAACTACCTTACGGCCACAGCTACAGTCAGCTGCTTCAACAATGGAGGAACGGAACATGGCCCATTCTGAGTCAATGTCCCCCACTTCCCCCGATATCTGGTCAAAGTTCTGACGGTGGTGTGAGTTGAAGATCAATCTGACAGGTTCTTCTGCCAGACGTTCCCAGCAAACCCTCACTATACGTTTGGGCTTGCCTGGTCTGACCGGCATCTTCCCCCACCACCTGATCCAACTCACCACCAGGTGGTGATCAGTTGACAGCTCAGCTCCTCTTTTTACCTGAGTGTCCAAAACACATGGCCGCAAGTCCGATGACACAACTACAAAGTCAATCATTGAACTGCGGCCTAGGGTGTCCTGGTGCCATGTGCACTTATGGAAATCCTTGTGTTCAAACATGGTGTTCGTGATGGACAAACTGTGGTTTGCACAGAAGTCCAAAAACCGAACACCACTTGGGTTCAGATCAGAGAGGCCATTCCTCCCAATCACACCCCTCCAGGTCTCACTGTCATTGCCCGGCCACCAGACGCTCGCTGGCGAGCCCCTCCCCCAGGCCTGGCTCCAGGGTGGGGCCCCGGTAACCCTGTTCCGGGCAGGGTACACAAGTCCTGTTCTTGTCTTTTCATAGGGGTTATTATGGATCACACTTTGTCTGACCTGTCACCTAGGACCAGTTTGCCATGGGAGACCCTACCAGGAGCTTTTGCGCCAGACAACATAGCTCCTAGGATCATTCAAGCACGCAAACCCCTCCACCACGATAAGGTGGTGATCCATGGAGAGGTCAATGAAGCTTATATTTTGTAAAATCACTGTATAACCCCAGGATAAAATCCCAGGCTTCTGACATAAGTCTCATTACTCAGTAACTACATTCAAACTGGCTGAGCTATTCTTTAGTTAGAAGTGTTTAATAAAACAGTGCCCTGGTCATTTAAGGGGTTAAGTAAAAGTTAAGTTACGCTCTGCCCACTAGAACACTGAAAAAAAATATTACATTGAATTTTGACTGAAAGGTGTACGTTATTTTCACAGTAAAATATATTACTTAATGTTACTTACCTACTGATAAAACTTAATCAATCTTTTAGTTCACTTTTGCCAAACTTGTGTGCTTTAGGCTGCGATGATGTTAGTTATTAGGCGCTATTTGCTGGTGGACTGATTTGGTGTGTCTCAATCCATTCCTTTTTAATGAAAGCGCTTACTTGGAAACAGCATGAGTAAGTCTCAAGATGGTTATGCAAGACTAGAGGCTGTCACACTGTAGGCTTGGGTGCTTTTATTCTGGTATGATGTTGTTTATCAGAGTGGACTGGCTTTCATGAGAAGGTGGTGGTGTGGTTGCGGGTCATCTGCATTGTTCCTTGCTGAATTTGGCTTGGTGAGGTGGAAAAGAAGCTCCAATTTGGGCCTTATAGCCCCCCAGGAAGCTGTAAACATTACCTCAAACCTCAGTCAAGTTAACCTCTAGCTCCGGCTTATGATAAACAAGTGGGAAACACTCAATTCTGTGGAAGAAAGAGAATACATTCCAAGGCTTGTCTGAGCAAGGAGGGAGAGGGAGAGGGAGAGGGAGAGAGAGAGAGAGAAACAGATAATGGGCCCTTTTCACAGAATCGTGATTACTTCCAGTTTAAGCGTTAGCAGGGTAAAACTAACTTCCGCTGAGAACAGAAAGTGAATGGAAGCACTGATTTAACTTTAAACATAGTTAAACAGCAGTCTCTCCGTTGTTGTACAACATGTCAGCGATTTCTGTAATATTTCTGTTTTCAAAAGAAATAAAAGCTCTTCTGTGTAGCATGAATTTGGTAGATGTTGTCTGGCTGTAGCTAGCTGGCTATGCTAGAAGCCATTTCTAACTGTAACTGTATTCCCAAACAAGGAAGCTAGCGTTCATTAGCTGAACCGGTTCTGTGACACATTTAGCTACAGGATGCCAGAGACCTCTGTGACTTAAACGCAAACCAAAACTTTTACATTTAAAGTCTGTTTGACAGACATCTTTAAACTCTCTTTAAGCTTATGGTAGGCTAGCAGGCTGGAGGACCATTAACCGTTTGAGGACCACTAGCTTCTTATGAGTAAAGAGTATGAGTTCTACTTATGAGTACTATAAAGCTAGCTGGCTAGCTATGATAGCGATCTGCCAAACAGCATTATTCTTATAGTTTAATGGCAATTTTTGAAGCAGTACTTGGCATAACATCCAGCTTTCACTGCGCAATCAAAAACGCGACTCCTAGCTAGATAACTGGTATGTTAGCTCGCGGTTATGCTGTGACATTTGAAAGAAGCAGAAAGTTGCTTTATGTTACTCAGGCAGTCTAGTTTGGTTGGCAATAGCTTCTAGCCAACATAGCTAGCTTAATATACACAGAGTCTATAAAATTCATGCTACATATAAAAGTTCTTCTTTTGGAAACAGAATATTACAGAAATTGCTGGTCTGTTGTACAAAGACACGGGCTGTTTGCTGTGAGCAGCTGCAGCAGACTGCAGTGAAAACACGGCTAACCCACACATACAGCATTTTAGCTCTGTTTAAAGTTAAGTGCTTCCGTCCACTTCTTATTCCCGCTGTTTGTGCAGGAAAACTACAATGTTTGAGCATTATACTTCACTACTAATACATTGTCATCGCTTCTGCGGAAGTTAACATGGAGAGGAAATGAGTTTTACCCTGCTATTGCTTAGGTTAGCTTGTTTTTGTTATTGTGAGCTTCGCAGAAATCTTTGAGAAAAAAACATTCTGTGGCTTCTTCAGCTCAGCTCAGCTCATGTTTATCACGCACAGTCATGAATGCTATTCCACTCACATAAGCCATTTTTTGCTGTCCTAACCCACTTGGTGTATGTTTATTAGTGGATATTTGTTTTTGTGGTCGTTTGTTGTGGTTTATTTGTTTGTGTATCGGGGTGGATGTGTGTGCCTAAATGTTTTCCAGCTGTAGCAGGTAAGTCTCTCACCATTCATAGTGTTCCCACGATCCATCCACATCAACTGGGCCAAAGGGTGGAGACAAGCATGCACACCTGCGCACACACAAACACGAACACCTGCACACGTTCATACTCACACATGACACAGCGGTTGTTTGTGCGCTGGCAGAATAGGTGAGGTATGAGTGGATCCTGGCGGAGCCACGCCCCTTCCTGCTGCTGATGCTAACTTCTGGGAAAGACAACAAAGAGCAGAGAGAAAAAACAGGGCAAAGCAGGGAGAGAGAGCATGAGCTCACCTTCTGAATCCCTGCCAAACGGACACTGACTCATCCCACACAGGACCTGCGCAGGTGTGTGTGTGTCTCTGGAGGTCTCTTTGTACCTGTCTGTGGAGGATTTGACTTGTCTCTGTGTTATTGCCGTGCCTCACTTCAGAAGCACTGTGTCTTTATAAAAGGCTCAGCCCCCCTCAGTAACTTAGTTTGACCCCTCTGAAGCTCTCTCTCTGGTTGTGTGTGTGTGTGTGTGTGTGTGTGTGTGTGTGTGTGTGTGTGTGTGTGTGTGTGTGTGTGTGTGTGTGAGTGGGGGGGGGGGTGTCGTGTCAAGGTGAGGCAGAGGACAGAGAACATGTTACCTCAGGCCGAGAGAGAGAGAGAGAGAGAGAGAGAGAGAGAGAGAGAGAGAGAGAAATTGTCACTTTTGGAATAAAAACTTGTATCTACATTTTTGTTATTTTTATGTTTTTACATAATTCAAAAATACCAGCTTTACATTTCATGAAAAATATGTGCCCATTAACAATGCATTCAAAAATGGAATTTAGTTCATTTTCAGTGAAGCTAGTTTAAAAAGGGATTCCACCAAATGTTCAACATATTTCTGCATAATTCATTCGATAAGATAAATACTCATTCAAAGTGGTTTCCTTTGAAAAGCTCAGTTCTAGACCAACTAAATCTTACAACCCCTGGTCACAACAACTTTTCTGTGTATCTGTCTGTGGCTATTTTGTATATTTTCCCTCTTGTTACATCATGTGCAGGTCACTGATTGATGAACTGTGTGATTTCTATGAAAAGTACAGCATGATTAACTTTTCTCGTGGTTTTAAATCAGAGAGATAGGTTAGCTTTTTGTATTTCAGTGTGCAGTCCTTCTGCCTCAGTCAGCGCAACAACACCCAGCATCTCACACACTTTCATCTCCATCCCAGTCTACATTCAGTCACCTCACTTCATCCCAACCATTATTCATCATTCATTTTCATACGCTTCATAAAAAGAGCTAGAAGTTATAGGTAGCTGCATGAGAGCTGTAATCCACCACTCTATTCAAATTCAGCTTTAATGTAATTGAGGCTTCATGGTAAAAATGATTGAGGTCTGAATTTTTGACCCTTTGAACTTATAACCGGCTAGAAGAACAATAATGCCATTGGAACTGTAGATTTCTGTGAATGCTGACTGCCTTCTTTTTATATTAAATCTACAAAAGATGTAGTTGCATTAGAATCAATAAAGATGAAAACATTAAAGTTGCAGTTAAATAGAATTCTTTTCATGCTGTGTTTTGACAGCTGTTTAATATGATATTCAGGGTCAGCACTCTTCTCTTTCTGGAGTGCAGCTGATTATTATTTGTTCCTCAAGCCACTATTGCGCTCACACAGACACTGCAAATCCTCTACTTACCTCCGTCAAGGGGGACAGAGCGCCTACTGAGGTGAAGCCACATATTTCCAGTAAGGTGTGTGTGTCTGTGTGTGCATGCATGTATGTTTGTGTGTGTTTGTGCACCCCAGGGACATAGCTGTCTCCATGGTGATGATGTGGCTTCTGAGCAGCAGGAACAGTGAATAAGTGAGGCAGGCCACACACACACATACAGTCCTCTTCCACTTCAGCTTCACTCCATCACCATGTGCTGCACACGCACATACTGCCACTCTAGTTTAATAAATTCAAGCTCTCTCTAATTTCAGGAAACATCCCATTTCCTCGTGTCTCCTCCTCTGCTGACAGCTCCTGAATCCCCAGAGGGAAGAGATCCCAGCTCTCTGTCTCTCTCTCATTGTCTCTCTCTCTCTCTGTCTCTCTCTCACACACACACACACATCTGCACAGCTCACATCGGTCTGAGCACACACTTCATGCTCCACAATGCCGGTTCCAAATTCTGGTCCTAAACATCCCAATTCCTGCATCTTTGGTGTTCCTGACTGATGCAGCTCATCATAATTAATCAGCCTTTCCTCAGTTGAAGTGGGTGTGTTCAACTATAAAAACAATAAAATATTGTTACTGTCCCAAAGAAATGTGTATCTCCAAAACAGTAACTTTGTAAGAGAAGGCAAAAATATTCTTAACTTTTAATCTATGTTAATATTTTAATATTAATATTTTAAGTTAGTATTTTATTCACATTAACGTTGGAGCATTTCTATTGGTTCATTTATCATCATTCATCTCTTGGCTCATTTATCTTTTCACAAGGTAAAGGAAAGTTATGATATTAAAACTTTTCTATTTTTTGCTTCAGAATGTGCCAAATGTTTTCAGTGGCTGGTAGGTCTGGACTGCAGGCAGGCCTGTTTAGCATCTGGCTCTTTTTGCTTTTGTAATACATGCATTACAATACAAGAATGTGCTGTGGCCTTCCCTGAAAAAAATTCTCGTCTGGTTGGCAGCATATGCTGCTCCAAAACCTTTATATATATCGTTCAGCATTAATGATGCCTTCACAGATGTGTTGTCACCCATGCAAAGTACACTAATGCACTCCAATACCAGGCTGGATGGTCCCTCTCAACTTTAACCCGGAGGATGCAGCATCTATTATTTCCAAAAAGAATTTCACATTTTGACTCGTTGGACTACAGGACACTATTCCACTTTGCCTTAGTCCCTCTTAAATGAGCTCAGGCCCAGAGAAGGCGGTGGTGTTTCTAGATTCTCTTTATAAATGGTTTCTTCTTTGCATGAGAGTTTTTACTTGCATTTGTGGATGAGGTGATGAACTGTGTTCACACAGTGGATTGCAGTGGATTGCAGTGATTTCCACTACAGAATCATGTCTGTTTTTAAGGCAGTGCCACCTGAGGGCCGGGATATCACTGCCAGCAAATATTGGTTTTTGGTCTTGTCCCTTGCATACAGACATTTCTCTTCATCTTCTGAATGTTTTTAATGATGATGCACTGTAGACGATGAGTTTATTGCTATTTACATTGCCTGCACAGTCTTTCACATAGTGGTGAACACCCCCCCCCCCAGTTTTTTATTAGCATTAGCCTTTTTTGCACTAAAATACATTTCCCAGTTTCAACATTTGATATGTTGCCATTATACTATTTTCAATTAAATGTAGAGTTTAAATAATTTGCCCATCATTGTATATTTTTACCTACATTTTGTCCCAACCTTTTTGGAAATGAGGTTGTAATTTTGGGTGCATAAAAGCTAAAAGCAGCTTCCTCTTTTATTTACATTTTGTGCTTGGGACAAAATCGTTAGCTTGACGTTCGAAGATACTGTTATGAGGCAGACTTGTCTTTTTAAAATCAATCAAGTAAAAGAAGTTTAAATTATACTTTCATTCTCAGGTTGTCAGAAAACTGTTGCCAGTACAAGACCAAGAGGGTCATTTTTTCATGTTTGAGTGAGACCTCATGCTGCTGTATTGTGTATTAGTTACAATTTGTCTGTGCTCTTTATGTGTAAGAACAGCACACAACAATGTTCCAAATAAGAAAACAAAGCTTTTACCACCGTCCATCATACTTTTAAAGCAGCAGGATAGACGATCACCTTTACAGGTGCATCTGCAGCAACACTGGCTTTACCACTGCCTTTTCTCTATTTCAGTATGCTTTATCACACTCGAGCACAATGCAGGAAGACTGGTAAAATCAACTATTCCATGGGCAACATCATCTGCCACACAGTAGATGATGTGCATAAGTGAGATGGAGTGAGCAGTCTGAAAGATTTCTTTGTGCTGTTAGTTATTTATCTTCTGTCCTTCTCCAGATATTGTAAATGACTGCCCTGAGTGGCTACAGGGCCAATCCAATCACCCCTTACCTTTTAGTATTTAATAGGATCAATTAGTGTGCTTAATTGGCCCAAAAGAGCAACTTGCACTGGAGGAGACATGATGAATGATGGGACTTGTTGGCACATTCAGAAAAACCTTTTCCCTCGTGGACTGTCTCACAAACTCCTACTGAAGAGCTAATGAATGTTATTTAATCTGCTGTATTAAACCCCTTTTAAGCACATTGAGCCACTGTTTCACTTACAGGCACAGACAGACTTTTGCAGTTGGCACTCACATAGACAACTGTGTAATTTAATAAGACACAGGGATGAGAAAAGTCAGGGCTTATGCAGCTTCTGCATTTTATTGCTGTGCCACTTCACTCCAAACCTTTTTTTCTCCAAAATGTTCACATAGAAGAAAGAGATAACATTCTTAAATTTACTGTGAGTTAACATTTTTGCTGCTAGTAATTCTTTAGTGGTTTTGCTAACACATCCATCCTTAAGGGCAGCTGTTGTTTGCAAATAAAATAGAGAAGCAAACAAAAAAAATAGAACTAAATATGCACTATATGCCCAAATATATGTAGACCCCTGCTCAGAAAGGTATTTTCCCTCTTTTATTGCAGTAACAGCCTCTGCTCTTCTGTGAAGGCTTTACACTCAATGGTGGAACATTGCTATGAGGATTTGATTGCGTTCAGCCACAAAAGCATCAGATCCTGATGTTGGAGTTCTGGATCACAAACATCACTCCAACTCATCCTAAAGGTCTTCAGTGGTGCTCCATCAATCCAGAGAGCTATGTTCACTCATCAATTATCAGTCACAGTTGAATTCTTCTCAAGGCATGATCAGTAATGGTGAGTGCAGTTAAATTTATGAGATCTGATTTGAAAAGCACATTTCAGCTGCCTTGAAGCTTACAGCTAACCTAAATAACCAGTATAGCGTATGTAATATGTGACACAGCTTATTGATATAGCTTATTGCTACTTAAGATTTAAAGTATACATGCAATAAGATTCAGTGATGGATCTGGAGCAGTAGAATCTACCAAGGCTGTAAAAAGTTATTATTTTCCAAATAAAGTTGATCATATAAACTATACATGCTGCTTGCTGTTGTTTGGCTTTTTTTTGATATTCGTTTATTGGACAATGGGCTTTATGTATAGCTAACTAACAGAGAACACATTTCTGTATATTTTAATGCATTACTGTGTATTTGCTGGGAACAAAAAACAATAAAATGTGTTTTCTCAGCAATACTCAGCAAATAAATAGTAATTATGATGTAAATTTAGAGAAAAATGCCACATTTAAGTTCCCTTCTGAGGGTGTGATAACTTACTTTCATTCAACAAAACGTACTGTTCAAGCTTTTGTGTACAACCTTATGTATTTTGTTGTGCAAGTAAAATACAGGTACTGGCACATACGTATATGAGGTACATTCAGTGGTGAGTATGGATAGATTGTTATTATAGCAATACATATTGTCTCTCTTGTGAAATTTGTCTTAGACATACAGAATGAAACCCTCCCCCCCCCCCCTCCCCCCCCGCCAACCACTCTAACCCCTCGTGCTACTACCCTGCCAAAACTCCCTGCCACCTCTTTGCTGCCCTGATATAACTTCCTAGATCAGTTACCGCTATAGAGTTGCTGAGGGAACTCACACATCCCATACCTAATCTCAGCACAATCACACACTCACATGCCCTCAGGAATCCCAGGCTTGCTGTTCCATTCTGATCTGCCTTTGCCCACCTAATCCACACACACTTCCACATTAGCCTCTCAGAAGAGACCAGACTGAGCAATTTCATCTCATTCCAGACTTAATTACCATTTTAATTAGCATGACCCTGAGAATTAATAATCCTTCAACATATGTCTTAAGACAGAAAATGATAATCCCGTATATATTCTGCCACAGGCTGGGGCGCGATGTAGATCAGACTGGAACAGCCATAATGACCCACTGTGTGCTGTCACTGACGCTTACATTCATTTAACTGCACTTCAGTTCACATCATCTTCACAGACCTCACACTGTTTAGCTTAGATTAATCACAGACAGAAAGACTGAACCATGTATACAGTGGCTGAAGTGTTTTTTCTTCAGTTCTCATGATGTACAGACTTCCCTGAGAAGAAAAGCTGAATGAAAACATCTGACGCCTGCAAGGCCCAGGCTGTTCTTATAAAGTCTTCCTCCATGTAAGCTCACACAAAACAGAGTAGTCATTCATAACCCACTTAAGAACACGCAGACTCTCGACGTTTCTTAAATAACGTTACCTTTTTTATTGCATGTGGCTATTCAGAATCATTACAGTTTCTAAAGCAATGCTAACTACACTAAGTTTAAATTATCTCTTAATAGCGTCACAATGCGCAGGATATGAAATATGTACAATGGAAGACACAGCAAAAAAAAAGGAAAAAAATCAACCAGATCATCAGAATAAGAACACTGCTGAAAATCACTGCTAAGATCCAATAGCAAAAACAAAATGTCTTCGTTTTTTTTTTCCAAGTTGGCAGAAAAAGTGTGTACAGCAAAAATCCTTTTAAAGGTTTTAACAAACATTATGAACACAGTATTTATACATTTTGGTTTCTTTCTGTAAACTAATTTGTTTTAAAAATGTAAATATTGCATATGCCATTTGTGAATTGTACCTATGTAGCTAGATTTTTTCTCTCATAGTATAAAGTATTATTCAATTAGATCTTCTGTTTTTTCTTTAATTTAATGTTACAGCATTAGAAAATATTTCCTTAGTGGCGTATTATCGTACAGTGTGCATACTCTTACAAACCTACAGAAAAATTAGAAAAAAGAAAACTTCCAGGCCAAACGTTTGGCGTCTGGCAAGTACCTTCATTAGTGCTTTAACTGGTTGGGGAAATTCATTCAAATGTATTCTCCTTATGTACAAAAAAACATAAAAGATTTATCTTTAACTTAAAAACGTTCCAAGATCACAACTGCACATATCTTTATTTACATCTTTATGTACATTATTTACAGATTTTTAGGCATTTCCATATGCTTAAAAAGAGCCATGCAAGTTTGTGTTTTTTCAGTTTGCTTGTTTGTTTCATCTACTTCATTTTGTGTCTGTCTTGTTTTGATGGGGTTTTGTTTCGCTTTGTCCATGCTTTGCTCGTGGGGGAGCGCCAGAATGCTCTACATTCAAACGTGTCTTGTGTTTACAATCTAAGGAGTTTGTAAGTGCAAGACAAAGCATTAGTACTGACACTGTGTCCTCGTCTGACACTACGGAGCAGCAGTGATGGTCTGGTCTAAAGCCTCTGGATACGTTCCCTGAAAACGCGTCACTCAAATTCAACCGCCTGCTCCACTGGAATACCTCAGAGCCGCTCAGGTCCTGCTGGAGGCTCGTTGGTGGAGCAGACGCTGAATAAAATAAAATGGAAAAAAAAAAAACATCCAGCCAACTGTGCTGATCTAAGGCAAAAGGAAGGCTGCGGTTTCAGAGTGAGGATATTAGTGGTGAACGAAATGGGAGGCGAAGTGGGTAGAGGCTTCCAGGACATCAAGGACCAGAGGTTGTGGGTGCAGGTGTGCCTAGGCTTCTCCATGTTGTGTTCTCATAGGCTAAGGTGCACACAGTTTGCGTGTGTCTTGAGTGCGCACGATGCAAGTATCTGTTTCTGGCTGGCTGGCTTCATCCCAAGCTAACACTCCTTTCTCTGGAAGCCTGCTTTGCATATGTGTGCATGTGAAAGGCAGCATTGCGCTGCTCCTCTTGACATTTACCAGCACTGATAAATAGAATTATATTAAAACCCTTTAAATATCTCTGTAATACTTAAAATAATAATAATAATAATAATAATAATAATAATAATAACAATAATCGTCATCTTTGATTGCAGAGGAAGGTCACTGTCATCCATGGTGGGCTAAAACCCCACACCTCTACTGCACTTACAGACATTCAGGTTCAGTTTCCATGGCAAGCGGTCTATCTTTGATACTCTCTGAATAAGTCTAGGTCCATAAACAAATGTCCTCAAAGAAAACACTGTTTGACAGTACAGTCAGTAAGGCTTTGGATTGGCATTTTTTGTCTTACGAAAACATTCAGTACTGAAAATAAATAGTTTTTTTTTTCAATATATATTTTTTCATATGCAAGTCAAAACCTGGCTTAATCTGAGGTAGGGTTTCTTTTTTCAAGCAACTGGTTCTTTCAGTTGGTTGTTATGAAGATGTTGATGAAATGCCACCTTGGTGCAGTGCTGCAAGCATCCATACGCATTACTCACACACACACACAAAACACGCACGTTATACTGCACACATATAAATAAATAAATACGTACCACGTGCAACAAGTGTGTGAGTGTGTGTGTGGTTGTGTGTGCGTACGTATGCAAGAAGGTACGTGTTCAGATGTTAAACTCCAGGTTTGGTTCACAGATTTTGAGGGTGAGGGGACACTGGCCTCTCTCAAAGTCCAGAGCACTTAACAAAGCCAGTGGGAAATAAAACAAGAAGAGTAGAAACTACAAAGTCCATAAGGAGGGGCATCTGGAGTGACAACCAGATAGATGTAGAGTCCAGCCTTTGTGTTTGTGGTAGTTGTAGTTTTTCGGAGCAGCAGAGAGAAGGGTGCCAGCGGGGCATACAATGAGTGGGTGGGGCCGGAGGTCAAGTGTCCTCGTTGCCAAGACGATGGCCATTTGAATGCATCCAGGGTTCAAAGGTCAGGGGATACGAAGCAGCAGCAGGAGCGCTGTCCATCTGTCTGAATGGAGGGGACGACGTGGACGTGCAGTCTGGCTCTGTTTAGTCTGGAGAGGAGAGAGAGGAAAAGAGAAAAGGAGGGAAAGAGCGAAAGAGGCAACAGATTAATGTGATGACCATAAACACATACAGACACAGACAGAGACATTCCCCCACTTCTCTTGGGTCAAAAAACCACAGCAGGACAAAACAAGCAATAAAACCGCATGCTTGTCTGCTGAGAACAATAGTGATGCAACACCCAGAACATGAGGAAGGCTGTGCAGCTAACATGCGAGTAATTACCAAAAAGATATAAAATGTAGTCCATAAATGGCATGAACTAGATGAGCATGATGTGTCAATCATCTAGTTCATGCCATATACGGCCTACTTTTTCTACAATTAGTTACAGATTGTTCACTCTTTTCTATGTATATAAGTTATCCACAACTGTCTCTAAGTTATTTCTATCTAAGAAAAGGTTACACACTCTGTCTCTTTCTTCAATATCTCTCTTACTCTCTCCTTTTACCAAGTAAGGAATGTGTGCGCCTTTGCTAGGGGCAACTGAAGTGGCAGGTGCTGTGAGAGAAAACAGACGCTGGCATTTAGCATTGTGCAGCTGACGGTGCGAGCTTTCCCATGTTTTACAAACACTGGGATACAACACACACCCACTTTCTCAGGCACACGCACACCCACAAGAGAACACACATTCACAGACACACCCACATAATCAAAGACAGTTTCTCTGACTCTCTCTGAGACATGGAAAAACTGTATCTGTAACATGAGCCCGAACGTTATTCACCCTTAGCAGATGCAGTTATAACAAAAGCATGTTGCAATTTGAAATTAATACAGCGCAGACACAGCACAGAGTCCATACAACATAATTGAACACGATGTGAATCAGATTAGGTATTGTGGTGGGTACAGTCCCGCTTTCTTTGCATATGCTCAATGTGATTTAAATGGAACCTTGCTTAGCAGACAGTACAAAGTGCAGCTATACCACATAGAATGTGTTGTAGTGAGAGTACTGATAATCATAACGTTCACTGTCATATAGATTTAATGGAATAAGATTGAACTAACATCATTTAGTGAATTTGCCCAATTTTATATCAGCTAACTCTCAAATATACAGACAAATGTTAATTGTCTGTTACCTCAGCTAGCCTGACCAGCCTGGGCACTATTTCATCTTGTACCTTTTTGGCTTAAAAATAATAAGTCTGTAAGGAGTTAAAGACTTCAGACTGACTGCCTTTCTGTATGTAAATTTCAAGTCACATGTTAGTTTTGTGGTCTTGTTCTGGGTTTAATGTAATATATTAATAGCAAAATAGTATTAAAATGCTAAAATGCTATAAAAAAACAGCATGCTGTGGTGCTCAGAGCAGTTGAGTAGTTCTGGAGGCGACAGAGCAACGAATACTAGATGTGGTGCGTGCACCTTCCTTCAAAGTAAGAGTTTAGAATTTTTGGACACTGCCTTAAATACAATTTACATAATTTACATAATTATGTAAGTATTTTAAACTTTATAGCAAAAGGACAAAAATAAAAGGTGTTTAATTCCAGAATGCTATATATTCATTTATAATAACTTTGGATATAAAGAGTTTTTTAAGAGTATAACAGTTGATATTAATGGACAAAATATTTATTTCTCTAAAGAAATTGTATTAATGGTAATACAACATTGATATTTCTTGTATGTGTAATTCCCACTCCTAACATCATGTGTCATTAAAAAAGAGAAGCTTCTTTAAAGTGTTTTTTGATGTGTTTAGCAACAAACTCCTTCAAGACTTGAAGTTAAAGCTCATAATGCACATGACCGTTGCACGCAAGTATAATTATGGGGGATTAAATATAAGATGTTATATATAAATAAAGGGATGTGATGCACAAATATGTAACTGAATCCAGTACTTAATAACATACATAATTTGAAAATTTCCAGCTGCCATTTACATTGTATGAACTGTTTATAATGAATAAAACTGGCTAAATTAAATGACATTAAATGTTAACAGACTTTTTCATTCTTTTTTTATAATAACGCTTTTCAAGATATGAAGTTTTTGCTCCAACAGCTATATGCTCCTTCGCTGACAGTGTGTGCCTGAGTCTTTGGTGTGGGGAGGGGAGCTGGCTTGATCTTTGACCCTGTGTACTTGTTTGTGAGGTTTCATTAGCATGAGGTCCTTGTGCGAGGCGGAAGTATCCATTCCCCCGGACCCTCCGTGCTCCCCCCACCCCCAACAGTATTTTTTTTCCATATAGAACAAGAGCTGTTTTCACTGAGCTGGACTCTGACACACTCCACAACCCCTCGATTCAATGCCTTCGGCTATACGGCGGGCCACAATTCTGGCTATTATTTCGCCCGCCCGCATGCTGTCTACACACTTCTACGTGAAAGCCCAGCATCACAACATCCACACACTGCAGGCCAGGCCACAGAGGAACTGCCTGTACTGCCTCAGTAATAACTACCATTAAGCCCATCAGGACAGCACAAACACACATCCAGTTGAGCAATCAGTCAGGCTTGGACAAAGTATTCAGATAGAGGGTGGAGGGTTTACTCCCCCAGTTCCCTCTTTCTGGGCTTGTAGTAAAGAGGGTGACTGATGTGTTTGCTAATAGCAAGGCCGGAAGAGAGTGCGTGAGAAACTGATTTTTTTTTTCGTCATTTAACAATGGGAAAATATCCTTGGTAAGAATGTGTCCCTTTCTGAGCTTCAGCTGTGTTTACATCATACATTATGGTCAGTTGTTGTCTTTAATTTCAACGCAAAAAACAGCCATATCTGCATTTAATTAAGTATTGTATTGCACCATATTGTATTATAATGTAATCTAACAAACTGTAACATACCAAAACATGCTGTTACATATCATAACATATCATATTGTGGGTTAGCTAAGGGCTAACATACTACCTTATGGCTAGTACATTAGCTCACAGCTATAGTTTTCAGCCTCTTTATTCATGGTGTATTGATACCTTATTTAACTGAGAGAGCACCATACTGACACTAATTATGAATTTCGTGTATTTTTACACCCCTAGTTGCCTTTATTGTTACTCCCATGAATTCAATCAATAATAAGGTCTTAGTGATCTGAAGTCTTAATTCAATAAATGAAGAACTGTGCTTCTTCTAGATAGTGATAGGAAAAACAGCAGCATAGTAATAAAGTCGACACCAACAAATTCTCTGAATGTACTGCTGGGGATACATTACATAAGGCCTGACTACCTTCATGTGTGGCCACAGAAGGACAACAGCAAGCCACAGAGCAGAGAAACAAGATATCTAAACATGTAACAAACAGCACTGAAATACTACCTCAACCAACTCAAAAAAGAGGATGACTCTCATCTTGGGATAAACTGATAAGCATCCTGATGCTGAAAACACAGTGGCAGGTGGTCTTGTTTTAGTCTTCCTTATAAATAGCCATGAGCCCTAACACAGACGCATGGACACAAACACACATATAGCCACACTCACACTACTGACGTCACGGAACAAGAGTCATATGAGTGCCGGTGGCCTGTCTGTTTTTCTGTCGTGTGTGTGGTGGTGGTGGTGATGGGGGGGCAGGTCAGGAGGGCAGTTTGAATTTCACAGAGCTAATTAAGCAAAAGGAAGCCCAGCAATTCCACGGATGCCCCATTCCGCTCCAGAGAGGCGGAAAAAGCAGTGAGGCGGAGGGGCAAGAGGGGGTGAGAGAGATGAGGTCATGGGACCACTCTGCGGAAAAACATCAAAGAGTTGGTCAGGGCTGAGAGTGGGACAGAGAGGAGATAGAATGAGAACAGTGAAAATGTATCCATCACCTAAGTCTTAAATACTCTATAACTCACTCTGGCCATCGCTCCCTCTTTCTCTTGCTCTCTTTTCTCTCTCTTTCTTTCTTGTTAGCCTTTGCTGTTGTTTCCTGACCCTTTCCAATCTGTGGATCTTCTAGACTAACCAAGCTGTGTAAGTTCACACGTCTCATTATGAATATGCTGAATAGAGAGGATTTCAAGGGGAGGCGGTAGAAGGAGGAGCGGTATGTGTGTGTGTGGCGGGGGGGTGGGGGGGTGGGGGGTGTCTCAGGACAGGCTGCCACCCCCTTTGAATTTTGACATAAAGGATCATGTTTTTATAACATCACACACAGACACTACAAAGTAAAAAGTGTAATACATTAAATTCAATTGAAATCAGGCACATAGATGAAGTTCAGGCCCCCTCAATTAAATATTACCAAGTCACCAGCCAATGGACCCAATGGCCTATTTCTATTAGCCCACAATAGACTCCATCACCATCAGTCACCAGCTAGTGAACCCAATGCCCCTAATCCCCCTCCCCCTTCCCAAGAAATACCCCTCTCACACTCACACTCTCATTTCACAGCTCATTTTTTATTTATTTCACATGAGCTAAAATTAGCCCCATGCACTTTGGCCAGAAGTGCCACCTGTCTCACACAAATACACACATGGATTTAACACACTTCGATACAGTTTCTCAGCCACACACAAGCTGTCTCACACATACACACTCAGTTACACCCAGATTCATGCAATATTGTCAGTGGGGCTGTAAACATGCTACTTATGTATTTATCTGCATCTGTTCCACATCAAATTCCACACCATATGTAGGGGTAAACTGGCAATTTGTGGGTATAGGCAGGATAGAAGGGTGTAAAAATGAGAGAACATGAGTCAATCAGAACAAGGTCAATTACAGTGGTAGACATGAAATGCATCAAGTCAGAATTGTTCACAGTGGTGGTGATAGGAACCTGATGTCTGAAGCGAATGCTTCTAAGAAACTTCTCACAGAAAGGTATTGCATGAAATAGTTACAAATATGCGCCTGATGTCTGAGACACTGCTGTATGACAGTTTTGAGAGACATTTTTGGCCTGAAATGTGTTTTTTAAAGAGGTGCATGCTGTGCATTCTATTTCACCATTATCAACACTACATATAAAAAAAGAAAAAGTTTATATTCATGTGTCATTTTAGACAGCAAATTACAATAATTAATAAAAGATATTTGCATTTTGGCTATATTATACATTGAGACACCTGGTTTCTATCACTTCCATTGTAAAGAAATCGCAGCTGGTACGTTCCTCTACAATGCACCATTTCACATCAAACATCTCTAAATGACTTTGTTTACATCTCAATGATTGAATTATATCAAAACTTTGAGAAATTGGTGGAACATCAATCAACATTGTCAGCTGTATCTCCATGTATGGGTTTGACTTTTTCACATTAAAAAGCCATTAACCAGGCCTTCTCTTCATAGAGATTTCCTCTTTCTCTCTCTTTCTCAACCGAGAGGCCCAGAGAAGAGCAGCTCATGTCCTCACTTATTGTCTCTCAAACACGTAACACATACACGCAGTCTACAGTTGCCAACTTACTTAAACATTGTATTCAGATTCAGTGTAATTACAATATTACACAATTTATACACAATGACATAATAGCATAAAACATGATGCAATGAACTGCACTTCCTGCACTTTTGACAGAATTTCTCCATTAGTTTCAATGAGTTACATGTAAGAAATAATTAATATGCCATTCTTTTGTTATTGCCAGCAACTAAGGGTTAAAATAAATTATTTTTGGTAGAGATAAGGAAGATGTCAGAGAAAATTTTTAATATGCATGCTGATATGATGAGATGCACTAAATGCCAAGGCCTAATCCACATGTCAAATGTCAAAGCACATGCTTTTTTCCTGATCAGCCACCATAGAGAAACAACACAAAAAAGGCCCAATGAAGGCTAAGACTAATATTCATTTATGAGACAAGTCATTGCAATTCATGTGATGATGTTAAGTCATCATCACACATTAGCCCAAGCAAGTACATACACAGACACGTACACACATACACAACCAGACCGTTCAGCTCGGAACTGGAAAAGAAGCACCATTCATTCACAGTCATGTCACATGCCGTACAATTATTCCCACGCATGGCATCCGCTGTTAAAAGAAAGCCTGTGCACACTCTTTCCGCCTTATCACACCGGCACATGCTGCTCATTTGCTACATTTTTCTCATACCATTATAACACTCACCCAGCCACATGCTTCAGCCACCTAGACACAAACACACACACACACACACACACACACACAGTGGACTGAATCCCTTCCCTTTACTCTTAACCTTAAAGTACCAATCTAACATGCTCCAAGTCTGGGTAAATCAAGTCTACAATCTCTTCTTTAAAGGAATGGCTGCCAGTTTTCAATCAATGACATATATAGTATTCAGTTTCTTTTGACAGACAATGTTTTAGATGCATCTCTCTGTATTTAGTGACTCTGTGTGTGCTTTGTATTGTCTTTCGTGAAGTTTTCTGTTATTTTCTATATGAAATGCATTAAAATTCCTGTCCATGGTAAGCAACAAGAATGCACAATGATGGAATCATATAGGTATCAGCAGATATTTGCTTTAAGAAAAATAACAACATCCAACAGATGCTTAGATTGTCTGATATTTCAAACCAATATTTGATAATGTATATACTGACACTAGATTATGGAGTTATAATATCTGCATTTTCTTACTTTTTACTGTATTTGCAACCCTCTACAAGTAAGTGTTACATTTACTTGTACTTTTACTACTGCTAATAGAAGTAAGTCTAGTTCCAATTTCAACATACATGTATCAGAAATGTGTATCAACATTTATGTATCGGCACATGCACAAAAAAGTTCTTTAGACAACTGAAAGTGGTTCTGATAAGCATATCATTAATATTAGAAGTAAAGAGTCATGACCTCAGTGATTTCAGCCTTCTCAGATATGCAGACTTACAGATATGGATGGATGTGGAATATGCTGAATATGTGGAAGAAACTTCAGTGTTTGCTAGAAATGACCGCAGCTTGGTGTCTGGATTACACAGAGTACAAGAGCACCTCTCACAGAGAGTGTGAGTGTGTGTATTGTGCTCATGACCCTTTCCTCGGACACCAAACCAAAGCTGCTCAACAATGTGTAATCTGTGGCCATATGTAAACCGTCTTACGAGTGCTGCTAAATGTGGGTAACAGAGGGGTGTTTTAGCAGAACATTTTGGCCTAGTTTAGTTCCACCACAGGCTTACCTGCTTCTGTCTCACACCAGCATACAACAACAACAAGCTAACTGAGGGGAGGGTAGAGAGATACAGAGCAAAACAGAGAGTGACAGACAGAAAGACAGAGAGAGAGAGAGAGAGAGAGAGAGAGAGAGAGAGAGGCTAAAGAGCAAGGCAGGGAGCAGGTAAAGCAAATGAAGGGGTTAAAACCTCACTCAGCAACTGTAAACAGAGATGACTGAATGAATAATATACAGGGATTTTTGGGCCAATGCAAATATCTATCTGCGTCTATCTGTAGATGCAGGTACTGATGCTGATACATAAACAAAAGCTGTGGCACTAAACTGACCTGCATTTAGCATTACAGAAAGATGTAATATTTATATAAGGCGATTCAAAATATTTTTAAAATCTAAACATGTGCAATGTACAAAAACTGTCCAATTCCAATGGGGTCCCAATGTGTATACATATGGTATTTAAAAGTATATGCTCAGTTTCTCTCTCTCTTCCTTTCTCTCTCTTTCTCTGTTTCCATGTTCCTCTCTCTGTCTCTGCTCTTGTATGAGGCAGCAGATGGTCTGTAGTCATTAGTGTATTGTCAGTGCCTGTGATGGGCTTGATAACCACTGAGCACTGCTTGGAATGACAGGTGCATGACCGTGGCCCCCACCATCTGCTGGCCCTGCCCACACACACACACACACACACACAAATGACTCTCAAGGAGGAGCCTTCTCCACAAGACCTGCCTCTAAATTTTTAATAGGAAAGTGTTTACTCTTGCCCCTGCTCTGCATTCACTAAACCCTGTCCCCATCTGAGCTGAGGATCAGTATCTAGTCACAGAAATAAGAGCTCCCCTTCACATTTCAATATCAAACAATTTAATTTCTACTGGGATGTACTGATGAAAGCAACAAAAAGGGGAGGGGGGGGGGTGAACCTAAGAAAGGAAGCCAAATACAAAAAATAGATGTGACAAAAGAGGAGGAAATATTAAGCCTGCAGCTGTAGCTGATGTACAGTCATATCCTTTTCAGGGTGGGCGATATGGCCAAAATACTATAAAGACAAAGACACAATACTTAAAGACATTTTATATCTATGACATGTATTACAATGTTTAGGTTTTTGATGTTTTAAACAAGCTGTAACAGACAAAATATGCCAGTAAAACATACTAGAACACAACAGTGCTATAAAACCTATGAGTATTAAAGATATGATATTATTTTTCTGATATTGAAACTTCGAGTGTCGACTGTCTTTTTTTCTTTAAAAACTACTAGGTTTTAAAACGAGCTATCCAATATTCTACCCAACATTTTCATATCAGCCCAATACTGATATTACTTGTTTGTAAACATATTCAACAAGAAACGGGAGGAGAGCAAAGTAAGATGTCATAATTTACTGACATCAATCTTCTGCATGCAGACAATACTGATAATATGATGATACATTCAGAAGTACGGACAATTCCCACAACATACTCAGAAAAATACATTGTAACATAAACTATCACAATAACAATAGCATAATTGTCATATCGCCTACCCCTACATCCTGCTTTCATCTCTTTAAGCACCCAGTGGCTGAGAGAAAACAATAAAACAGAAAACTCATAAATATAATTACCCCTCCCCTCATAGACCTGCTAAATAATTTTGAGTTATGCTCTCTGAATGTATTTGTGTATCCTTGTTTATTGCGCACATGAGCTTCTTTAAAGCTCTTTTTAATGTTCATAGAGAACTGAAGGAATTGATTTGCATTCTCACTACAATCTCCTTTGGTGTGTGTGTGTGTGTGTGTGCTGACAGGGGAGGAGCTAAGTGTGTATGGCTGTAGTAAACAAACTGCCTATCCATGTTCTTATCTCTACTCAATGGAGCATGCTGATTAGGCCGGCACTGGCACTACTCCCTATCAGGCTTTTCCGGAAAAAAATAACAGCACTGTGTTCTTTCACTCCGACTGATCTTTTGTTTTTGCGGAATGCTGGCCCTAACCAATCACAAAGCATGCTGGATAAGCATTAGTATACGTGTGAGTATGTGTGTGTTTTTCTGCTACGGTATCCGCCCACTGTTCCAAAGGTTCTGTAGCCGTGGGCTATGTCTTTCTCCTCGGCCCACTTCTCTGACGTAAACAAGAGTACTACAGGTACACCTGCTCTACCAGAAAGCCAGCTCTGACAACACACAGACCTAAACAAACACAACAAAGCCTCACACACCCACACACACAAACACTGTACAGGAAATCAGCTCTGTGTGAGCCTTTGATGGATCACATGTGAGTGTTATTATGGGTATGCTGTTTAGTTGAGAGGGCTACCTCTTTAAAGGCTCATTCATCACAGGCTCTATTCTGTGAGGGTATACACGTGCTCACTTAATTGGATCCCACTCCACAAATGTTTGTCATGGTTGTGTTAAGAGCGTTAGTCACTCGCTACGGCCTGGGGTAGTCCCCATGCAGACTTGATGCACCCCACATAGTCACGCCTACATGACCGAAATAGGGGTGGCCAGACATTTTCATGATACATGGCACATTTCACTATATTTTATTTTAGCACTGGTACTTAAGTGCACCAAGGGTATGAGTATAATGATTTTAATTCCTCATTTCACATACTAATTCCAGGATTCATTCAGCTTTTTTTTTTATTTCAAAACATACAGTCAGTCAGTGCAGTAGTAGTAGTATCTGCAATATACCTCTGTATTTACAAAAAAATACTGAATCATTATAAAAATGATAATGTATCATCATATTGCCCACACCTACCATTTACATATATACTCAAAGGTTAGCATTTATACAGTGTAAAACATTGTCAGGACATTGGGGTCATATATGTCCTAGAGGTGATCTGATGAATTTTGATTACCAATTCCATTTCCAATTCCTTTCCAAACAAATTGGCTGATTTGTATTACCCTGATTTTATTAGCCTTATTAAACCTGAAGCTCAGACTGTTTTTGATTAGCTAAAGGTGTAAGATGACATTATTTGTTCTTTAACTGGCCAACTTTCATTGCATTTTATATTTGAAAATTTCAGAACTTTCACTTTTAAGTAGGGAAATGTAACTTAATAACATAGAGCTTTTAAACTGCGTGTAGATGACTTACATCAATCAAAAGCAAACACAACATCAACTAACTGGCAGTCTGGCACAGTGTAAAACGTGAAATGTCTGGTGTTCTTGGCCAAAAAACAGGTCTGGATCTAATTTATTAGAGATTAATATGCAATAAGATGCATATATTCTGGTTAATATATTGATCATCATAAAATTGCAAGACAAAATAATACATTTGTTTGTGTTTGGAACAAACATTAGCCTATTCCAATTGTGCACTCGTAATATATACAGAAATACAATAAAAGTGTCAATTTCAATGCTACATTTTGATTAAAACCACCTTGAATACCACCTCAAAAACCCAAGAATGTTTCTAAGTACAGTGTTATGGGATGAAACCCTTCAAATATTTCTTCTCTTTTAGTTTAAAAGAGAAATCTGTAGATTTTGTAAAAGCACTGTATAAAGTCAGTAATGTTTGGCAGCCCTAACATTATAGGCTTGCTCTGCTTTTCTCTACTTTTCCTATGAAGTGAGGACATTTTGTCCTGAAAAAATACAAACACAAACATACAAACACTCTCTCTCTCTCTCTGACACATACATACACACACACACACACACACACACAGAAACACACCTATTGAAGAGTTCACTTCCCTATCACTCTGTTTGGCTATGACTGATAATTAAATTAAAATTACTGATATGTAAACATAAATCTGACCTTCTACAGTGTAAGAGTTACAAAAGGTAAGTTCCTATCAGAAAAACTGTCAGGTTGGGAAAACAAGCATGCATTCACTTGTCTGAGCTACTGCTGTGAACAGACTGCATTCCTGCCCTGAAACCCAGTACCTGCCAAATGATAAACAACAGACTCACTTGTTTCTCTGGGGGGCCAATAGTGAGCAACACACAAACACACACGCACACACACACACACACACACACACACACACACACATACACACACACACACAAAATGTGAAACAGAGAGATGAAGCAAGAGAGACACTGGGCTCAGATTGGACTAAAACTAATGACTGCATTAAAACAACTGCAACAGATATCATGTTCATAGCACCTTCTCTCTACAGTGCTGTTCATTGGACCGAAAGAGCATGTGTGGTGCATACAGCGCCCCCACACACATATACTCACTACACAGTCCTGTGTAAGTCTCACCGTTACGGCATGATCACTCCAGCCTGTATCATGCACCAAGTACTACACTCGGTTTCATCCCATTTCTTCACTCACCTTCCAGACTGGCTTGCAAAACATGCTGAGATGTACTGCCCAGCTCAGAATAAAAACTGCACTATAATTCAACAGCGATTTCACCAGCGTTTATCTCCGTTATTACCCAGTCGACTAAACTGTATCACAGAACCTGAGGAACATCTGAGTACAGGTACATTAGTCTTTGACCTGCTGGAGAAAGCAGTGCTCTAACACCAAAACCAGAGTGTTGAACCCCTTTAAGCTAATTCAAACATCGCTGAATAAACCAGATGACATAAATATGTATTTGTTATGAATACCAGGGTTAGGGCACGCTAAAGGTGTCAACCAGGAATACTGCGGGTATCTGCTAAATTGCATGCCAGGGGAATCAGAGGGATACCTTATAATCTTTAAACATGAGATGTTGACATTTTTATGTTTTCTCATGTCATACCGCCTAAACAAGCCTCAGAAGCCTTAAGGCTGTCAGCTAAAGTCTTACATTAGAATAGTCTAGCAACGGGCAGGCACTGGGAAATGATTAAAGAAGGCGATTGAGGTTTTTCCCACGTGAATTGGGAAATCTGAAAAGGGCGCTGGCATACTGACAGCAGTTTACAAATGCGCTAAGACTGAAAGAGATACAGCAGCAGCCACACACTCTCCAAACTGGTGTGTAATCTAAATACCACGCCACTTCATTCACCTACTCTCCTACTATTTCCCAGTCATTTTTATGCATGTGATATACAAGAATCTCTCTTTATACTTGGTCTTTTAACCTCTGTAGTTTCTTGCAAATATTTTGTAACATCCATAATAGCATAAGCATAAAATACAAACCTGTGACATTTACAGTATGCAAAAGAAAACCTACATAATAAGCAAAACACAAAGCCACCTCACCTTTTACTGCTGTTGCAGTCTCCTTGAACCCAAGGCTGACGTACGGACTGGCATGTATTGCGTTGATGCCTCGTTTGCAGCAGCTGGCAGCTTTGAACCTGACAAGAGCATCGCAACTGGCCAGCCCCTCATCCATCAGGTTTAAGGCAATGTAGTTGAGTCCATTCTGGAAGCCCGCCGATGTCTCCCTGCACATGGGGCTGCCGTACTCATCTTCAGAGAATTCGCCATTCCTGGCCAGAGCAGAAACGTTCTCTACGGAGGCCGAGCCAAGGCGCCGGGTGTCGTGTGCGAAGGAGGGGAAAACAGGTGTGACAGTAGTGGTGGATGAGAAGGTTTCTGAGCTATGCCTCCTGCGCCCTTGGGGATCTGCGCGGATCACCTTGGCACCCCGGTCTGGATCCAGTGCGGTTGCGGCAGGGGCACCCCTCAGCAGGAAAGACTCGACAGGGGGTAAACCGACAGCATCACCCAAATTTAACCTCTGCACGCAGGAGGATGGGCTGGTTGTCTGGGAACATTCAGTGGGCTGAGGCGTGGGCTGAGGAGGAGAGGTGGGCACGCAAAATGTAATTTCTCTGTGATCGTCCTTAGCTGTGGCTGTGCCAGCCTTGCATGAGGGTGCCACCTGTGCTGTGAGGCAGTAACACTCCACTCCCCCCTCCTCCTCCTCAGGTTGGGCGGGGCAGGCTGCCAGCTCTGGCACAGCATCCACAGGGCTGAACGGGGCAGCATCACCAGATTTGGGTGACTCCGAGCTCACGTTAATGTTCATATAGTCTGAAAGAGGAGACCTCCTCTGCTCACCAGAGGAGCTGAGGGATGAGGCGGGGCTGTCTACAGAGGATGGGGAGTGCTTCTGTGAACCAAAATCTATGTTGATGTACTCACCAGGGCTTTTAGGCTCAGGAGGAAGGGGGTGTTCGTTCATGCTGGGCAGCATGCGGAGCAAGTCCAGAGGGAGGCGTGTGGGTCGGCATATCCTGGATCTGTGGAGCAGATCAGCCCTGCCTTGCCTCAGAGGAGAGGGAGCATTTTTGGAAGCTGTTTTCGTCGGCTCCTCCTCTATCTTCTGACTCTGAAGGCTCATAAGGACATACTGATCACTGTCTCCATTCTTGGGGTTCTGCTGGGGCTTGTAGCAGCGGGGCAGAGAGCTGTAAGAGCAGGGCTGTCTGAGAGGAGGAGGCTGATCCATGCCACCTGCGGTGGTAAGAAAGTAATCTGGAGGAGTGACTGAAACACAGGGGTCTACCGGTGACATGTTAAGGTACTCACTGTTGGGCAGCTTTCCATCTGAACTCTCCACAGAGAACCTGGAGCCGCACAGCATCCTCATATAGCCACTGTCGTCCAAAGAACAACTGCCGGGCGAGCTGGTCCTGGAGCCATTGGCCACTGTGAGGGGGTGTGTCCTGGGATTGATGATTTGCTTTGGTGCTGAAACACACATGGGGCTCATGGGCATGTAGTTTTCAGTTCTGCTCCCCTGCGGGGCCATTGGCATGTAGCCATCGTCTCCCAGGTTGCCACTGGAGCTTTTCTGTAAGGAGCCAATTTCAATGTCCCCATAATCCTCAGGGTATGTGACTTTTGGGGAAGCAGCGTGCGAGCTGCGCCCCGAATGCCTTCCATTTGTGATAGTGGCCCTCATGAGCGTGTACTCGTCCAGTGAGGCAGAAGACACTTGTGACGGCCCCCTCTTCTGGTGAGGCATGGTGAGAGAGTATGTCCTCTTCCTATACGCTTTCTCCAGGTCCCCAATGCCCTCGGGGGTGCGTATTCCGTGGCAGCGCTGGAAAAGGTTCCCACAGCTCTGTTTCTCCATGATCATGTATCCATACAGGTCACTGCCATCCTGCGAAGGCGGCGTGTTTGTGAAGGACTCTGGAGTATTGCTGCGGTGAGTCATAAGCAGATGGCGCAGGTGCTCCGCCGGGCTGGAGCTACACTCCTCACAGGAAATGAAGCCGGCATCACTGGGTGATCCAGACACGGATGCTGCAGGCCGGGGGATGCTCTCCAGATTTGCACTTACAGAGGGCACAACCACAGGGCTGGTGGCTGATAGAGGGGAGCGGGAGGCGGGCAGACACATGGACCTACTGTGCTGGAGGGAGGAGCAAGAGGACTCAGGTGTCCTGCATGGGCGGCCAGTCACGGTGTTGGAGCGGCTCAAGTGCGTCCGGTCCATTCCCGGGCTAACGGGACTCCCAGATCCTGACCGCGTCGTCGTCGTTGTCGCCCCGTCTCCCTCGCTGGCCGTGCGCCCCCGACAGGCGGCGCCTCTGCCCGCCGCGGTAGCCGCGCTCTCTGTGCGCGCGCGCCGCGGCAGTCCCGTGCGGCTTGGCGGCGCGTTATGCAGGTGGTGGCGCCTCGTGGGCACCGCGACCGGGTTGGTTCCCCCCGATGCTGACGACGTTGACGACGACTGGCTTTTGCTGCGCGGCCGGAACTCGCACAGCTCCTTCATGGCGCGCATTGCCTCGAGCACGGTCTCGTGGATGCTCTGCGCCACCACGGCGTCGTCTGCCTGCATCCACAGCTCGCCTGGTCCCGTGGCCGCCGAGCGCCCCACCTCCACGAAGAAGAAACTGTCCGAGTGTCCGCAGCGGCGCACGTTCATTAGCTGCAGGCTCACAGCGGCAACGTCCGAGTTTAGCTTGACGAAGCTGAGCGCGCGGCTCGACAGGCACAGCCGGTGCACGCCGGTCAGGTTGCGGCTTTGGCCGAGCCCGCGCGGCTTCACGTTCACCTGCCACACCTCCCGGTAGGCGCCAGCGCCCGTGCCCTGTGCGATCACGCCGTAGCTCGCCTCATCGAAACCCACGAGCGCAGAGGCAGAGTGAGCGCGCGCGCCGCCAGCGCACGCCCGCCCCTCGCTCACCGCTTCGGCCAGCAGGCGGAACCAACTCTCCTGCTCCTGCTCGTTTTCGGCCGCCACGGCGAAGTACTCGTCCTTGGTGTAGAGGGCGATCAGGTGCTTGTGCTTGGCGTCCGCGCGCTTGTTGATGTTCAGGCACGAGTCGAGCGCCACAACGCGCCGCGCCGCTGCCCGGTTTCTCCACTTCTTCTCGCTCTCGTAGTACTCGAGGCGCGGCGCGCAGCCCTCGCCCGGCCCGCGCAGCACGAAGAAGCGCTTGTGTCCGTGCTTCTGTTTCCTCAGGTAGCCGCACTTCTTCACGCTCGGGTCCGAGAGCGCTTGGCCGCCGTCGGCTGGAGGCGGACTCGCCATCCTCGCGTCTCGGGGAAAGCTCGCACCTTATTCGGTACTGAAGCTGAACGAGCCGAGCCGGGCAGAAGAAACACGCTGCGAGTCGGTGAGACTGTGAGACTCTTTTAACGCCGCTCCAGCCTCACGAGCGCTCAAACGGTAAATAACACATATCGCCTACTGACTGGAGGGAAGAGGGGGTAAAACAACATGTGACGTCTACACATCCAGCTAGGGTTACAAAAAATAGGAGGAAAAAAATACACACACTCGTACACACTCACTCACACACTGCTACAAGGCGCTGATACCGTAGGGGGAGGCGTAGCTGCCAATCCGCCCCATCTGATCGAGCTCTTTTCATTCATTGGTCGAAGCGGGTGAATGGTAGTGAAGCACGCGCCTCACGGAGGCAACAAACCACGCCCTCCTGTCACGCCCACCAACCGCCTCAACTCGAGTGCAGACTACGTCGCCCTGGCTCTCATTTAAAAACACTTCGTGTTTTTCGTTTAACAGGTAAAGGAGCTTCGTGGTAGAAAACGGCTCTTTTTAGCTGTAGGTTCTACTAGTGCTTCTCGCCGTCGACACAGTTGAGGTGGCGTTAGGTTTGGCTAAGTCGCCACTGCTAAAGAGCGCTTCATACGTCCGTGTGCAGTGTGCAGGGCGATGTGTAATGGGTAACAGAAGGCTAACTCGCAGCCACTCGTCTGTGAAAGCCGACTACCAGCTTCATTTTACTCACTAACGAAGGAGTTCAAAACACTTACAAAGCATCAGCATTTTTATATTTTCTCATATCCCAGGAACGTCACGATACAGTTTCGTTTAATATCTGTTAGACGTCATAGCTGAAAAAGCTGAAAGACGTCTTGAGGTGGCTCAGCACAAAGCAAGTCCATGTCGCCTCTGCCACTTTGTAAACAAGGATCAGCTCGTTTCCCACATGGCTCCTTCCAGCTGCCCCGCCTTTGTGCATTAATGCAGGCAGCTCCTGCTCCTCCGTCCTATCAGCCCTCCACCCCGATGCAGTCTGCGCGGCTGTTTTACACGCCTTTGGCTCGCAAGAACTCACGTCTCTGTGAAGCTGTACAGAGCCCTGAAACCTCACAGCTGCGTAACGCCAGCCGTACTCTGCGTTAAAGAGAATGCTGCCTCTAGCGTTTCGCTTTAGAGTTGCAGGCTTTACAGAGATGCTGTCCATGTCCAAAAGTTTGGAGACATCAGCTTCCCAACGCTTCCTCTGAAACCATTTGCATTAATATGAGTTTGTGTTTCCCTCTGCTGCAGTATCAGCCTCTACTCTCGGATGAAGGCTTTACACTAAATGTTGGAACTTTGCTGTGAGGATTTGCATTCAGCCATAAGAGCATAAGTGAGGTCAGGAACTGATGTTAATTGATTAGTTCTGGATCACAAACTCATCTCAGAGGTACTGGGTGGTGCTCTGTCACTCCAGAGAGCACAGTTTCACTGCTCCACAGCCCAGTGCTCAGGGGCTTTATATCCTTCTAGATGACACTTGGCATTGGGCCTGGTGACCTTGGGCTCATGCGCATATGCTCTAAAGCCTCCCATTCTGTTGTCACTGAACGCCTGTTTCAGCAATGGGTGCACCTTAAAGTAGCTGAATTCACTAATGAATCAATAATTCACTAATTATATATTATATTAATAATTTAGTAATTGCCTTCATGTAAAAAAGTAAGTACACCCCATGAAAAACTTCACCTTTTCAACATATATGGAGATGCAGATATCAAGTCTTCACCTAAACAGTGTTGGTAGATAAGTGATATAATTTAACAAGGAACACTTATAATACATATTTTTGTTTATCCTTTATCTAATTGAAATAAACAGCAATGCAATTTTCTAATGTGGAAAAAGTAAGTGCCCACCTACATATATGACTACTTAAAATGTGTCAAACTGAAATCAGGCGCACCCAATCAAGTGCTAATAATTAGAGCACCGTTAAGGCATTATTTAAACCTCTGGCTTGCTTTTTGGTTTTGGAGTGTGTGGTATTATTATACCTAGATTAAAAAAGCTATGTGAGACCTTCAGAAATAAGGTTTAAATGCCTATAAGTCTGGGATGGGGGTTAAGAACATTTCCATAATATTGGAAATCAATTATTCCACTGTTGGAAAGATCATCTACAAGGGGGAATTTTAAAAATATTGCCGACATGTTCAGGCCAGGCTGACCCAAAAGAAGTCTCTAAGAGCCCCAAAATGTCATCATAGGATCAACAGGTAGCTCTTGCCACTGTTAATGTAAAAGTACATGCATCTACCATTTCAAAAATACTGTGCAAATTTGATCTACATGCGACTTGTGCCAGGAGGAAGCCTTTGCTGTCTAAATGGAACACTGGGGACTAAAGCTTGCTAATGAAAAGTAGTCAATGATCAGAACTTCTGGAACAATGCACTATGGACAGATGAGTTAAAGATGGAGAGGTTTGGCCTCAGTATCAGAAGCTGTGTTTGACAAAAATCAGCATTTACTTGTTGGAGCCGCTTTGCAGCCTCAGAGGGGGGCCAACTTGCAGTAATAGAATCGACAATAAATTCTGTTTCACATCAGAGAGTGCCCAAGGAGAATATGAGACCCTCTTTAAAAAAGCTGAAGCAGACAGAAAAGATAATGATGCCAAACATACAAGTAAATTCACCAAGGAATTGTTCAAAAGGAAGTAATGGAGGGCAGTGAAATGGTGCCAGAGCCCAGATCTGAATCCCATTGAAAGGCTGTGGGGGTTTGGAAACAGGCTGCACATGCAAGAAACCCCTCAAGCATCATTATTTAAAAGACTTCTGCATGGAGGAATGGGCAAAAATTCTCCCTGTAGATTTCAGAAACTTGTCAACGGTTATAGGAAATGCCTGCATAAAGATGCTTCTGCCAAATAGGACAATGTCAGTTACTGAAGACCATGGTGTACTTGCTTTTTCAACAGACAAAAATAACATCTCAGTTTTTTAAATAAGTGATTGCAAAGTCAAATTTCCATAGTTTTTTATTCTATTCCATAGCATATATCTATACACAGTGTTTAACTGAAGATCCACATAGTGTCCACATAGGCCAAAAAAAGTTCTTGGGGTGTACTGACTTCTTTACATGACTGTAGGTGCATCAACCTCCCCAAAAGAGTGTCATGTAAATATCAGCTGAAATCAGAGTAGGTTCCTTAAAGTGTCCCCACATGACCTGATGGCCTAGAAAACTGTAAGTGTCCTTTTCCCCTGCAGTTATGAATTATTATCTCTCAGCCCTGTTTCTAAAGGTTCAGGCTGTTCCTTTGTTGTCTGATTTATACAATAGTGTGTTATTGTTCTGTTTGGCTTTTGTAATGTCTTTTGATTATTTAGCACAAAAACTAATTAAACAGTTTTAATAAAATTATACTTTTTGTAAAACATCCAGTGAATCACATGCATCATACATTTGACATAATACATTTACATAGTATAAAGCAGGAATGTACAAAAGTGAACAAAGTGTAAAATATATGTTTATCCTCTAATATAAGATCTAATCCTACAAGATTTAAGAAATAATTTAGAGAGAGGAGAAGTAATTTAAATGTGAATAGCTGATTTACGTCTTTACTTTAAGTCCAAATTTTATATCAACATTTTACAGAGTACTAGAAGCACCTACTTTACCTGACTACAAATGCAATTCCAAAAGAGTTGTGACAGTGTGTGAAATGCAAATACAAAAAATGATTTTTAAATCCACTTTGATCTGTATTTAAATAAAAACGGCCTTGATGAGTCTGGAATTTGTACTGAAATTGTACTGAAATTGCCTGCAACACATTCCAATAAGTTGGCCCAATTTAAGAGAAGGAACATTGTTAAATGTTCAGAAAACACTTTAACCCCTTACATTTCCAGGACCATTTCATGCTAAGCTCATTATTCAGTAATTACAGGGACTTAGGAACGGCCTACATTATATCATCAGGAGATTCAGGGAATCTAAAGAAATCTCTGTGCGTAAAGGACAAGACCAAACACCACAATTGAAGGCCTACGACCTTTGACCGTTTCTGTGATAATATCGCCACATGGGCTCAGGGCTCAAATACTTTTACAAACCACTGTCAATAAACACTGATCATCACTGCATCTTCAAACACAAGCTAAGACTGTAATATGCACAGTGGTAGCAATATATCATCAATGCTGCCAACTTCTCTGGAATCGGGGGGTGGGGTGGGGGGGGGGCTAAGTGGGCAACTTTCTCATCTGTGAAAGTATGATCAATGCTGAAAGATTTCCAGTTCATAAGGTAAAACATCATCATTTACCAATAACTGCGTTATGTTTTCCTTTGTTTCTATTCTGTTCCGCATTTTACATACTGTCCCAACCTTTTTGAAATTGGGTTTGTACTTTCAAAAGCAATTTCAGTAGCCCACTATTAGCCTATTACATATACATATGTGTTTAACAATGCAACATGTAATAGGCAAAAAACATGGCACTTGTGTATTTCATGGATTTTTAAGTGTAACTACCTCTACTTTGAAGCGTTTGAAATGTCCCATGGAGAATACAAATGTTTTAAACACTCAGGGTTTTGCTGGCTCAGCTCACCATATCACCTGCTTATTCAAAGGCAAGGTCAATTAAGCTTGAATTGTGCATGGGTCAGTTAAACCAACAAAACCACTGATTTAACCGGTACGGTGGTGGAAATGGAATCAAATTATGGCATGACATCGCCCATAATGCTGCTGTCCAATGGTCATGAATAACTCAATTGTGTTGGAGTAGTTTGGTGGCCAGCCATATAGTCTCTGAGGTTACCAAGAGCCAAGGGAGGCTTAATTAATCTATCTGATTTCCACACTGTCACTTTCAAATGGTAAGACTGAATGATGTGTTTGGTTAACCCCCTTAATAGAGCACAAAGGAGACCGTTCAAATCATTTGTAATTCAGTGTCCTTCAGAAAGGTTGTTTTGATGGCTTAATACTCTTTTTTTCATTGTTCACTTCATTTCTTGTTCATTTATTTCTTTGTAGTAATATGTATAATATTAATCTGGGCTCCCATAGACAGTCCATTGTTAGGCATTCCACAGTATCAGAAGTATATTAAATGAACATTGCAAACTTGATTCTTTTGTTACAGAGGTCTGACCCACATCTGTCTTGCATTTAAACAGGAATTCCACTGATTTTTCAAAATTTCTGCATAACTGAATTGCTGAGCAATTCATTTAGAGTGGTCTGATATGAACTAGTGCATTGTAGAGACAGTGGTGATAGGAACCAGGGGTTGCAATGTCTAAGACACAAATATAGGCATTTTATTTACTATCCAAAATGACTAGTGAACCTACATGTGATTCTTTTTTATTAATTTATTTATTTTTTGCTGAATGCATTTTTTAACATCTTAACAATGTATTTATATAGAAATTCTGGTGGAATCCCCCTTTAAAGTCAGGTGACCATAGTCCGATTTAATAGCATGTTGAGTCCAGTATGTACGCCGTTCTGTTTGGGTTTATCTAAATAGTAAAGTAATGAGGGAGGGAGGAGTAAAAGTACTCCCCTATGTGTTATAATCACAAGCACAGTGACCCGTGACACAGCCTCTTCTCTCTCTGCCTCTATCTGTCTATCTCTCTCCTCTCTCGCTCCCACTCTCTCAATAAGGGGAGCATAAGAGCGGGTGTGTGTTTGTTTTGCACTTTAACCACTCCACTGCAAAATGCAAATCAGGCCTCCATAAAATTACAATAAGGTGCATGATTCTTTCGCCCATGAAACGCGCTGTAAAATGCAAACACACACTCACACGCCTAGACACACACTCACAGACCCACACCATAAGGCCCATCTCAGGTCCATCTGCTCATCCCCCTTGTCTTTGTGTGTTCTTTATTGAAGCATGCATATGTATTGGCCTGATATTTGCACACCATGATGCATTAATTTATGAGTCCATTAAATGGCCATCAAACTGTTATTTATAAGGCTGTAAAGAAGGCTGTCGTGAGGTTCTGTGTGCTCCCATTAGATCTCCTCTCCATTTACCATCAAACTAAAGGTGTGGTGTCAATCAGACACAGTAAAACTGTAATAGAGAAGTAAGTTAAATATTTCAGCCTCATGCCATTATTTCTCAGGTGTCTGCTGTATTTAAACTCTTCTTAGACTCATTAACTCCTAATATGAACCTCCTAATTTGACATCCAGGGCCTAGGGCACTTGCTCTTGCATTCTGAATGCCTAATATCACAAACCTTGACTCCAAAAGAGCTGGGGTAGTGAATGAAATGCATTTAAAAAACAAAAAACAGTAATTTGTAAATACAATTTGACCTGTAATATTTTGAAATTGGGACAGAGACAAGTTAAGACTTGAAATGTTGTGAGATATTCATAAATCATCTTAAACAGGTGGAGCATCCTTTATGAGCAAGGATGGGTCGAGATAACAATGTTACTCAATGAGAGATGGAATTATATCATTAAAAGATTATGATAATCCAGACGACTCTATGTGTAAAGGACAAGGTCCAAATTCACAACTGAATGGCTGTGAACTTCTATCCCTCAGGTGCCACTGCATTAAAATAATAATCAATAAACACTGTTCACTGTTGCACCCACAAATGCAAGTTAACACAGTACTATGCATAGAGGAAGCTGTAAGTCAAGAACATCCCAAAATGCAGCCCACTCCTCTTGGCTCGAGCTCTTCTAAAATGGGCTGATGTACAGTGGAAATATGTATTGTAGTCAATAATGTTCTCATGCTCTCCAGGCCAAATAAGAAAAATACCATACAGATTGTTGCCAGTGTAAAGTTGAAAATCCAGGGTCTGTCATGATATGTGGGTGTATTAGTGGTTAACTTGCACATCTGTGAAGGCACAAATGACACTTAAAGATATGTACACAAGTCTTTTTCAGGGACATCTAGGCTTATTTCAACATGACAATGGCAAGCTACATTCTGAAAGTGTTACAGTAGCAGGGCTGTGCAATCAGAGAGAGTTGGTGCTAGACTGGCCTGCCTGCTGTCCAGACCCATCTCCCAATGTGTGACACAATATGAAGTGCAAAATACCACAAAGAAGGCCCTTGTATAGTTGCATAGATGGAGACTTGTACACTCTCAGAAAAAAGCTTCCAAGCTGTCACTGGGGAGGTACCCCTGTTCTCACTGGGGGGTACTGTTAAGGGTATGTCTTCAGTACCTTTTATAAGGGAACATAATTGTATCATAATCCATTGCAATTATAGTTTTTAAGTTGTTTATTGCTCTTTTTTAAAACATTGGATTATGAATAGGTACAAATATATATTTTTGGCCTGGGAAAAAAAAGGTACATAAATTGGCAAAACTATTGTTGTACCTTTGAAGGTACATTTACATCGTTTGTACCTTAATGAACAAAAAATGTACCTGCACCTGCATGTTAAGAGATGTTGTATTTTAATACAGGTCAAACTGAGTTTACTAATCACTGCTTTCTGTTTTTATTGGCATTTCATAGAGTCCCAATTTAATTGTAATTGAGGTTTGTACAAAATAAAATGTACAAGCTTCTAAATAAAGTATCTGACAAGCTAAGCTCAAATGTGTTTGTGTGTGGGTGTGTGTGTTCATAGAGATGAGCTTGACCCTTCTTATACCACCTCTCATGCCACTGTAGACCCCCATTCTAAATGAACAGTTACATGCTTGTGTCCCAACCCCTTCCAAAACCAGATCAGATTGAACACATTTGTGTATAAATGGTGTTGACAGCAGACTAGCAGCGTACTGTTTTCTACGGAGCCCCACTGGTGACATCCTGTATAAATAAAAATACCAATCAACAAAGCGCAGCAAAACAAACAGAGGCAAAACTGTGAAATCCTAATGGCCACGACTTAGTGAGGCATGGGAATGAGATGATTAAGTCATGGCCAACGAGATCCTAACGCATGGCCATGACTTAGTAAGCCGCGACCTTGTTCCCGCACCTTACTAAGTCATGGCCATGACTTAATCATCTCATTCCCATGCCTTACTAAGTCATGGCCATGCATTAGGATTTCACAGTTTTGCCTCTGTTTGTTTTGCTGGGCTTTGTTGGTTTTATCTTGTTGTTGTTTTGGACAGCTCATATCTTCTTGTTTTTCAGTAAGGTGTCATAAAGCCATGGATTCATATGTGTTTAGAGGATCAGGGATTTAAGTTTGAGTCAGTGTTAAAAAAGGCAAAAGGGCATTTGCAATATAACTACCTAGTCACTCTAGTAGGGTCTCGTTTGAATGTGTGAACACATGAACACAGTGTAATACGTTATTGCGCTGTTTTGGGAATAATACGGTAATAAAAGCATTTTAATGGGCATGTCAAGGCATTCATTCACTGCTATGATCTACTTTCATGAGGAAGCTCATTCCAATGTCAAAGCTCCAGAATAATTAAATTTTGTCTCACTATACTGCAGACATTGCACATCAATCCTAAATACTATTGCACTTGTAATCTCCTTTGTTCTTAAATAGAACAAAAAACCCAGCAGTACCACAGCCTTCAAAGGCCAGGAGTCAAAGAGAACTCTCTCCAGGTGTGTAGGATGGTCCTCCCTCTCTTTCCACCACCGCATGCAATGCAAGCCAATGTGGGCCTCTTTTAGCTGGTCAGAGGTCAGGCATGTCATTTGACCACTTTTGCATCCAACTGTATGTATGCATATTCATGTGTAAGAATATCATAAATGCGTATGTTTTTTTTTTTTTAGCTGGACTGAGCCAGAGTGAGGCCACTGAGTTCAATCAGCAAATCTGTCTCTGATTTGACTTGTATTGGACACGACTGCACACCTTAACATTCAGCCAATGCACCAGTAATTACACTCTTGATTACTTCAATTAAGTTTCTCACCCTAGACTTAACCTGTTTTAGATTAATCTGTAATGTCCACTCGTGAGGTCTTTCTATCCCTGCATGTATGTAATTGTGTGCTTTTGTATAGACATGTGTTAGTGAAGAGTGTGAGCAGCTCTGAAAGGAGATGAAAAAGGTTAATTCAAGGTTAATTCAGCAAGGCTGGTCAAGCTATTGGAAAAACACTGAATGAGCTCCTATAGTGGAATCTGAAAAAGTTGAATAGTGTATTTAAGCAGTTTAAACTTAAAATTACAGGCATCTTAAAGTGTATAACTTGAATAACAGGTCTGCACTATTATTTATTTATTTGATTTTTTTTTTTGAGCAACATGAAGTATAAAGCACAAGGTCTCAGTATTGAAAGGGCAAAAATATGCTGGTTAACCTGAATTTCCCACACATCACACAGCTCTCTGCGGTTAAAGAAAATACTCTTTAAGCATTTAAGCAGGTGTTAACCTTTCCATTGATGTTGTTATTAATCGTTTTTAGATGTGTTGTCAAAGGGTGTGCACATTTAATTATACTATAAACGCAACCACTATTGAATATGTCCTCATTTAGGTTTTTCTATTATATAGCTAAACCTAGACTTCACAATTTTTGCCCTGTGATCTAATAAAAGATCTTATCAAGAGCCTGCTTTAAAACTAGCTGACCACTACATGCCATGTCTCATATCATAAAACTTTCTATGGAAAATCTTACTGAACGTGTTGCTGAAAGACAGAGCACTGTGAGATTTCTGCCCTGGGAGATTTCATCTTTTAGTTTGTTTGGTTATTTCTTTATCTGTTCATGTCCAACAGCTAGTGTTTTTAGTATGATGTGCATACTTTCCTGATTCTAAAATCATGTTTAATTCATAATATAAGTATAAATCAGTTTCATTCCAAAATGGTGTATATCTAACTGTAATCATTGTAGATCTAATGAGTCTTTGAAAAGAATAACAGCTGGCATATAATAGGAAGTATTTTATTTTTCATATAAAGATGGTATTAATCATAATACAGCACTGATATTTCTTGTATATGTAAAGTCCACTCCCAACAACATACTTCCCAAAAAAGAAAAATTACAGTAAGTGGTCTATAATGCATGTTGCTATAAAATCCTGCACATTTTCAAACTTTTATTCATACTCAAAAATTTGTAGTCTCATCTGACCAAGAGGTTACATTTAAAGGCCACATAACCTGCATTATTCCTGCATTGTATCAAAGTCCAAATAATATGTTTGAGTTTTTTAGTGTGATTTCATGATCATATACAATGTTAATGGGTGGAGATAAACAACTATAAGCAAAATAGTTTGTGTGTGTGTGTGTGTGTGTGTGTGTGTGTGTGTGTGTGTGTGTGTGTGTGTGTGTGTGTGTGTGTGTGTATACGTATATGTATGTATTACAGCCATTGGGACACTAATGTTGTTGGGACCTTGTATCTCCATTTTACACTTTTTGACAGAATTTGAAAATGCCTGTTGCCCTTTACATTGTGTGTAAATGTCATGAGAAAATGGATCAAAGGAAATGGCCCCAAATGACACAAAAGTCTGCTTGCATTGACTTGCATTAAAAGTAAAGAAGGTTTCTCCTGTAACGTTATTATTTTGGAGATACAACGTTTTATTCTGACAACAGTAATATTTATGTATATATTTAAGTTGGTTCTTCTGACATCACAGAAACAATGCAATGAATTCGAAATGGGCTGTTTTGCAGAATAATTTCCATATATGGACCATATGTGCTGGGTGGTGAATGCCAAAAAAGGGGAATTCAGTTTTTCAGAATATGGATCCTTTAATATCATACATTAAGGGATAATATCTTGCTTTTTAGCCATATGGATTTGAAACAGTACCTCAGATTTGTGCTCACGCAGGAACAGAGAGCATATGTACCAAAGAATATTTCAAATGTCAAGCGTAGACATGAATGAGATTAATTATTAGACAGACTAGTATTTATTTGCTTTTTTCATGATTTTTTCATGATTTTAATAGGGCAAGATTTCATTACAGTCCATACATTTCATCCAACTAATCAAATAATCAATAAATATAAATAGGAGAAAAGCTCCTGGCTTTGTGCTGGCCCAGAATTCTCCATTGGGCATGCAGTCATGATATAACACCACTGTGTAGAGTGCACCCTACTTACAGTCACTCATGCTCTTCAGGTAAGCAAGCAAAACTACCAAAACAGCCCTGCTTGGGTCAAACACATCAAAAATTCCTGCATGAAAGAAGCCAAGAAACTAAGTGTATTTCTTATGCAAATTTCACTGACCTTTGTTTCGTCTCTCTTTTTTCTTGATAAACATTGATTCCTGTCTATAGAACACCAGCACATTTGCAGTAAGCAGGCCTGAGGCACAACTAGAATATGCACAATTTCACAACATTGTTACAAATTGCCCAATCTACATGAAAGCGTTCCATTTAGTCAAGAAAGGCATTCTGTGGCTTAGGAATATGCCCAAACAGCCTCAGGGAGCCATTCACATTGTTTTGTTTTTTTCGCCTCATCAGGGCATTGCTTCCCATGGGTTATGGAGAGAACGACCAAGTGTTCCATTCACAATGGTGAAATATGAATTTCATTCAATTATATGGCTCCTCAAGCATTTAGCCCCCTCCTTTCCTCATCAAATATTCGACCAGTGGCATCAATATTCATGCCCCATTACAGTGGCATGTGGCTCCAGAGCAGTGCAGGATTTAATCAATGCTATAGCCATGATTAATTCTATTAGGGGTCATTTGCATTCATGGAGAAAAATAGGATAATGCTTTATTGGAAAACAACACCCCTGCAGTTGCTGATAGAACACCTTCAGGACTCACCTGCTGCTTCTCACGTTTCAGGTCTGTACAACAAAAGAAGGCAACATCTCTGTGTCCTTGAGACCTTCTTAGCTTAAAGTCCTCAGCAGTCTCTGGAGTTCTTAGCTTTTAACCCTGATCTCCATTTAAAGCAGTGTCTCTGACTGAGCCACGTTGTCTCATGGCAGCTGTCCGGATATTTCTGATTATGACCCAATACATGACTGCTGGAGGCTCAAAGATTCACTGCAACATGAATGTCTGCGCCCTGTCCACTTTGGGAAGGTAATATATATTTTATGTGCTCAGGGTGAAGTATGTGCAACACACACACAATACAATCTAAAAAGGAGCTTTCAGTCCTTGTGGCGACACACTTCCACTTTGTTTTTATGATGTTTTTTTGTTTTGTTTTGTTTATTTATTTATTTTTGGCTGTGCTTGATTTATGGGCTCTGGCATATGGCTGGAGAGCACCGGGAAGCATCTCAATACACATCCGTCACAACCTCGCTTACAGTCAGCAGAGAGGGGGGAAGGATAACACCTGTTCTATTGCTCTCTCCTCAGGCTGGGGAACACCTCTGCCGTAACACACACACATACACTAAGCCTAACCATTAGCATGGTCATAAGAATAAGATGTACCCTAAAACCTAAAAGACAACATTTGGCTGCTTTATTAGTCACGTTCTGCTGGGAGTTCCGCGTTCCAATGAGAACTCCAATCTTTCAGTATTTATCTGAGGATACCTTGGGTCAAAAATCAAAGGCTTCTGAAGGCCAAAGTACACTAACTGGACAAACATGGACAAACATGATGTGCTTGATGATTGAAAGAATCTAGTTCTGTCTTCATTTACTCTGGGTTATTTGGCTTGTCTTCTGTTCCTGGACATTCTAAAGACAACTGCTGACTTTCGAATGATCTTGTTTGTTCATGTTTGTCCAGTCAGTGAACTCAGGCCTTGAGGTTAATAACAAAAATGCAAAAAAAAGTTTTTCAGACTGATGTCAAAAAAATTATCACTTTTGGTTCCACAAAGAGCCGTGTATGGTTCTTTAAACTGAATGGTTTTGAGTGAGAGTTTCTTAAAGGTTCTTTAGAGAAGGAAAAGTGGTTCTTCTATGATATAAGTCCAAAGAACCCTTTGTGAAGGTCCTGCTCTGTTTCCTCTGGTAGGTCTTCCTGGCTTGTTGTAGTATCGTTTGTCTCTTTTTAGAAGCCACCGTGTTTCAGAAACAGACACAAGCCGGCTTCTGGAACAGACTCAACTTTTCTTACTCATCAGTGGGGGCGGTTAACTACACCTTCCCCTTCATCCCACTCTCTTCCTCCTCTCCTCTCCTCCTCTGTCCTCTTCTCTCCATCCCACATAATCCCAATCTGATCGATGTGGAGATGACATATGCAAAACATGACTCATTTAGTCAGAGGAAGAGGAAAAGGAAGAGTGAGGGCACAGAAAAAAAGAGTGATCACTGATTGAACTAATGTTCTAAATGTTAACTTCAATCTAGACAGAGGCAGAACACGTCATAGTGTGTTCTGTAGGTTGTTAGCTTGTTTGGCTGCCAGTGGTGTGGTTAGAATGATGTGTTTTGAAAATTCTGTAGGCTGTTGCCATGTTTAGCTGATGTGTTGTAATAAAACTGCTGCAAGGATGGATCATATGAATTTAGGTCACTTATAATAAAACAGGGCAGTTTTTGAGTTGGACTGTATCAAGGGTTCTTTAGTAAAGGCAATGGTTTTATATAGAACCAAGATAACTTAAAGACCCTTCGAATGCATTAATGGTACACTTCATGGTTAAATGGTTCTTTTCAATGATGGAAAACATCCTGTAGTTGGTTCTTATTGAACCTTTTAATAAATGTTTCTATATAGTGCCAAAAACAGGAAAAAGGCTCCTGCTATTGTTGCACATCATAGACCATTTTTGGTAATATATACAGAACCTTTTTTTGTTAAGAATATAAGTGACATAAAGAGAGGTTGGTTCAAATAGTTGGAACAACTAATCTAACCCTTGATTTAGTACATATGCTTCTAGCAAGCTCCAGTGTTATGCTGAGTTTTAATAGATACATAGAAGATTGCCAAAAACGAGATTCACCTCAAACCTACACAGATATCAGAGAGTTCTTGGCTGATTCCGGCTTACCTATATGAGTGTTGGTTGACTTCTTGGCAGATGTTAGGCATGTGGGCAATTCTAGCATGAATGCTGTTGACCAACTATTTGGTTGGGCCAGATTTGGTCTACATCCATTAGTTCTACTTACTTTGCAGTGTGGGCCAGATCTGGGCTGAGGATATGGCCTACAAGTGTTTTTCAGCCACAATTCTGAAAAGAATTTCCAGCAGCCTGGGGTTTTTGCCACTGCTGGTAGACACTTCGATTCACCTGTGAATTCAGCTACTTCCTTTACATTGTGACCTTTAACACTCTCAAATGCAGTTACTCCTTTTACCAATCATTTATATCTGCTTTGCGACCCGTTTTCCACACATTCACTACAATGTGCTAAATCTTCTCAATCTATGAATCCAGTTGCACACCCCACTGAATTATTTAAATCATCCTCATGCCATCTGCAGGAGCCTGCAAAGTACTTCCACTGAAAACATGCAAAGTCACTAATATTTTGTCTGGGGAGCTTAGAACCATTTTCAAAACGATTCTATGAAGAAAAACCTATAGCACATTCATGCACATTTTACATTAACCTGAAGAACCAGTTCGTGAACGCTGATCACTTTAAGAACACTTTAATCATACAAAAGCTTCCTTAAGTGTTCATGCTTGTATATAGAACCATTTTCTTTACTAAAGAACCCCTCAAGCGCTGTCTTTTTTTTTTATTTTACAAATTTTTCCCCAATTTAGTAATTTCCAATTTCATCCACTAGTTAGGACTCCCCCAATCACACAATGCCATCAATGCTAAGAGGGTGAAGGCTAGCACAGCCCTCCTCCGAGACCTGCAAAACCTGCCACCGCTTCTTTATGAACTGCAGCTCAAGCAACGTCATTGGACAGCTAAACGCACTCGGAAGAAAGCGCCAACTGCCAGATCTGCTATTTCAGCTAACAGGCACCTGCGCTGACTAGCATTGCGTTGAGTGATGGAGGGAGAAGCGGGGGGTCATCCTACCCACCCAGAGAGAGCCAGGCCAATTGTGCTCTCTTGGACTCACGGCTACGGACGGCTGTATCATCACCAGGGATCGAACTCACAATCTGATGACAGGGCCAACACTTAGAGGGTTTTTCAAAAAGTGTACATTAGCACTAGTAGTAGGGATTCTACTAATATTTTTTTGCAAAGCTGTCAGCAATTCAAAGAAACATTTGTTTGCTATTCTGTACTGTTAAAATTATGGCTCTTTAAAGGTTGTTTAAGTAAAGGGTTCTGTGTAACACCAAAGAGGGGCTTTCTGTTGTCACATGCCCTTTTTGGTGCTATATTTTGAATAATTTTCAAAAAGGTTTCATCATAAGGAACCCTTTAAGCATACAAATGTTTAAAGTGTTCAAGGTTCTAGATAGAACCATTGTCTTTAATAAAAAAAAAAACCTTGAAGAACTATCTTTTCTATGTAGATTACACCTGCGCTATGAACCTTTTTTTGTTCTGTTTGAAAGAAGTAGCATTACTGAGTTAGAAGAAATAAAAACTTGCTAAAATACTGTATGCATGCATTGCTGCTGGTCAACCTGTAAGGCCTGAAATAATGAATTAAAAGTCAAAGACACTGGATTGGATTTTTCAGGGAGTTTTTTTGAACTATGTTATATATCTTGATTTACTTACGTCATATGCAACCTCAAAAATAATGTCCAGCTCAATATTTGGGTCTCAAATACAAAATTAACATTATACTGATGAGTAGATAATTCACTTGCATTCTCAAAAGATGTGTTCTTCACCAAGTTTTGATTAAGTTCTGTTTGAAATTATTAGATTCACCTGCTTAGGGAGGGTATCCAAAGCACAACTAGCATTACAAATATTTTTGTGCATAATACACACATTTACACATTTCTCCACATCCCAAATCTTACATAGAGTAGCTTTAAATGGGGTCATTTGAAACTTGCAAAAGACAGTACATGTTTTATTCAAAGCTTTTAACAGACATTAGCATATTTCACTGGGTTACAGTTTTACAATGACTTCTTGAATAAGGAACCTTGGCATGCTGCTGCTGCTTTCCATTTGCTAACAACCTATTAAAATTGGGTTTGACTGCTGCTTGTAAAGGAAAAGTGATCACTGATTTGAACTTTTTAAATGTTCTAAATCTTAACTTCAATCTAGACGGAAGTGGAATGCGTCAGTGTTGGACTGTGGGCCTGAGTGGGAGGCTGGGAAAGTGTGCATGTCAACGAGCTAGAGGAGCGGAAACATGCACTCAGACAAGAGTACGTTTCTGTAAGGGAAGTCATGAAGCTGTAGTCAGTTTGGTGAGTAACAAGCTAACAACCTACAGAATTATTAAAACACTTAGTTTTCACTGTGTAGTTTTCAGCTAAATAAGGCAACATCCTACAGAATCTTCAAAACACTTCTAACCACACCACTGGCAGCCAAACAAGGTTACAACCTACAACATAATTAAAACAGTCCATTCTGACCACACCATCTGCAGCCAAACACGGTGACTACCCACAAAGTAATTAAAACACTTTGTTCTGACCACACAATTTGCAGTCCAACATTAGTATTGAGCTTGTTTGTATTTCCCTGATTGGATTCCACAGATTGGCCATATTCCACCCAGTTCACGATCAAAGTGACAGAAAAGCTCTGGTTAGCATCCAATTAACCTGAAGCTGCTCTTTATACATTAAAAAGAGAAATGAATACAAGGTTAGACAAACACTATTTGGTACTATTGCCATGGTATCCTCCCCTCTGCAATTAAACTCCTATTTCCCTCGAGGTCATCGAGCCGATAAAAGCCATAAATCAAGAGCATTTGCTTGGAGCTCACGTGACCAAAGACAATGCATAATTATGAAAGATGATGGATGGCAAGTTCATGAAGCCCAAGCTGGACCCAAAGCTTTGTCCCCTACACCTCATGTTCACACAAATCATTCTAAGCAAACTCATGTCTGACACTGCAAATTGCACATTTGTTCAGTAGCTTTTTGCATCAGGAGACTGAAGAAGCTCAGACAAAAGGTGCTTTGAGGAGATAGCAGTGGACAGATAAGAGTGAAGCAGCAGCATTTATAAAATCTGTCTGTGACCCATCTACATTTCATGGTTGAGGGTTCCTCATGAATAAAGCTTGGTTTGCCTCAGACACTCTGAAAATGATATGAAAATTAATAGCAGAATTGAATAAATCACTTTCAGTCTGTGACATTTTCTTTGAGACAGGTCTAGTAGGTCTGACTGAATCAGTAATGATCTCTAACTGCTTGACATTTCATCAGTGTCTCCATTAATATAACTCCCAACAGGGCATGTGTTTGTGTGCATATGTATGCATTTGTGCATATGCAATGTGACGTTATATTTGTTCACATGTAATGTGTGAGTGTCAGTGTAGGCCAGCTGGAATTATAGAGGGGGATATGGACAGTATAGAGAAGGGATATCAAAGTTAGGTATGTATACCCCAGTATACAGTTCAGATATGACCTATCTGCCTGGATTTGTGGATTTGTGGAAACTTCACACATAGCATGTTTGTATTGGTTGCTAGTGAGGATGGAAGCTCCTCCCCAAAGCTGACCTTTCTCAGGAATCATATGTGCTAATTACACAAGGTAGGAAATGGTGCCATAGAGGGGAACCAGGGCCAAATTGATCATGTGAATGTGGGTCTCCTCTGATACAATGGGGTCACTGCAGTGTTTGTGGGGGGCTTGTATCAGGATAGCTGAGTAAGTAAGAGAGTAAGAGGTTGAATGTAATATTTCAGCTTTGGCTTACCTAGAATTGTGGTTGAAATGATCTAACACTGTTTTAGTGTATCTTCTAGTGTATCAAACTCCAAAGCCCAGTTTTAAAAATCGCATGGAAGATCCTTAAAAGGATTTTTACCTCAAGCCTACTGTCAAACAAGCAGTATAACATTTACTGGATTATAAGAAATTGTACTGGAATATTTTGATGCTACACAACAATTTTTGGTCTACACTCTTAAGAACCATAAATACTCTAAAGAACCCATTGTATGATTAAAGGGTTCTTTTGCATCATGAAAAGGTTCTTCACTTTGATGTAGAATGTGCAGTAGATGGCTCTATGTAGAACCTTTTGAAAAGGATTCTATGTACCACCAAAAAGGGTTCTTGTATTTTGACGATGTCAAGCATGTAACTCTTTTTGGTGCTATATAGAAACCTTTTTAAAAAGATTCTATACAGAACCATATAAACCACACTGTCTATCAATCTGAGCAACAATTTTACAATGCATAGAATCCTTTACAAATCATTTACAAAGGGTTCTTTGAGTGTTCATGGTTTGAAATAGATCCATTTTCTTTGCTAAAGAATCTTTGAAGAACCATCTTTTTCAACTGTGTACTGTGCAAGAAGATGAACATGGTTTCTAAGAAGGTTCCTACAGCTCCACTAAAGGAAGGTCTCATATCTTGACATAGAGTAAATTTAACTAGGAAGGGAAGACTCTGTTTAACCAGTTAATTGGATAAATGTAAAAGACTGGCATGACTAACTAGCACAACCATTCCTACAATCTCCTATTGATAGCTGGAGGCAAGTTTGCTGACTGATTGAGCAAACTGAACATGTCACAGTCAGATCAGGCTGACATGACCTGTCATTAGTGCTAGTTATGGAATATGTCCATGCCTGATTTATTTGTTGTTTGTATTACCATCGTGATTCTATCCTGCATGCCTGGACCAGTTCTCATAACTGATTGCATTTGCTGTACAGATGCAGGAAACTCATCTGAGTAAAAGACCAGTAAACACCTGTGGTGGCAATGAGGTCATCACAGCTGGTCTAGACCTCTGCTCTCCATCCTCAGACGGCCACTCACTCTTACATACGACTCCATCTGACTCCGATCTGCAAACACCTTTAGGGAAAACAGCAAGAAATCCATTTTTTTTCCTCTGCTGTCTACTCTGTTGTTTCCTCCATTGCTTTTCTGTCCTGGCTTTACAACATTCTCTGCAAGCCACAATCAGGTGTCTCTCTCTGTATCAACCTCCCTGAAGTCAATGAGTCAATCTAGGGCAATCCTAAGGATCAGAAACTGGTGTAAGAATGAATCTTATGAATGTAGGTGTCTAATGATGCAATGGAGTTGCTGCAGTTGTTGTGGAGGCTTGTATCAAGATAGCTTGTTTGAAGTGGCTCTTCAGAGGTTCTTTAGTGAAGGCAGTGTTTATGCATACAATCATGTTACCCATTTGAATGCATAAATGGTACGCTGTATGATTAAATGACGTATCTAAGACTTCCTGATGTTTTTACCCACAAAATTAGTCTCACCTACTGGAAGACAAAACTTGACTGGCTGAGTCCACTTTCACTTCCTAATTATGTTAATCAGACATGTTAAGCCTTCCATTCAGGTACTGAAAGAATAACCAGTGGGAGAGCTTGTTAGGCTGTGTCTACGTACTCTTAGTGAGTACTTTATTAAGATCAACTGTACACCTACTCAACCATGCAGTTATCTATTCAGCCAAACGTGTTGCAGCAGTGCAGTGCATAAAATTATGCAGATACAGGCCAGCAGATTCAGGTAATGTTCACGCCAACCATCAGAATGGGGAAACATGATCTCAGTGATTTTGACCATGGCATAATTGTTGGTGCCAGATGGTCTGGTTTCAGTATAGCTGTTGATCTACTTTCACACAACAGTCTCCAGAGTTTATTCATAATGGTGCAACAAAGAAAAACAATTCAATGAGTGTCAGTTTTGCTGACAGAAATGCCTTGTTCATGAGAAAGGTAAAAAGAGAATGGCCAGACTGGTTTGAGCTGACAGAAAAGCTATGGTAACTCAGAAAACAACTCTGTATAATCGTGGCAAGCAGAAAAGCTTTTCAGAATGCACATTTCTAACCACCAGGTGGATGGGCTACAACAGCAGAAGACCATGTCAGGTTTCACTTCTGTTAGCAGTACCAAAAAGCTGAGGCTGCAGTGGGCACAGGCACACCAAAACTGGACAGCTGAACACTGGAAAAAGCATAGCCTATGTCTTATGCTGAAGACAGATAGTAGGGTCAGAATTTGGCACCAACAGCATGAATCCATTTACTTTGTGTCAACAGTCCAGGCTGGTGGAGATGGTGTAATGTTTTGGGTAATGTTTTCTTGGCACACTTTGTGGTTAACACTAATCAATTATTGCATGAATCCCACAGCCTGTTTGAGTATTGTTGCTGACCCTGTGCATTCCTTCATGGCCACAATGCTCTAATGGCTACTTCCAGTATGATAATGCAACAAGAAGTTGAAATCTCAGTAATCTCAATTTTTTAACATGATAATGAATTCAATGTTCTTCATTGCTAAGGATGCGATTGGATGGTTCAAGATTTTAACCCTTTTGTTTCCATCCAAAACTTAAAAATGCAATAAGAGTAGTACTTCAAGTCTTTCATTGTTAAAAGTAAATAAAAATAACTAAAACTTAAAAGACTTTTTATTTCACAGAAATTACTAGGCCTTCACTTGTAGATGATACATGGAAGAATCCTGTAAAAGGAGATACACTTGTAATCCAAGGTTACATCATGTAGCCTAAGAACCACTGTATTATGTTTCTGACAAAAGCCTCACAACGTACCAGTGCACTTTTATTTGTGTAAGTCAAAAACCATAAACATAAGATATGCATCTGAGCAAGTCACATCATGCTGTCTGAAACCAACCTCTTATTACTGGGTTACTGAAACAAACATTTCACAAGATTCACCCGTGGTGGGGGGGGGTTGGGCTGGGGGGGTTGGGCTGGGGGGGGTATGGGGGGGCAATGGAACTATGGCATTTTTAACCAGTGAAGTAAGACAGGCAAAGGTCCAGACAGGCTCCCAGACAGTAGCCTGGAAATACATATTAGTCACACACATGTGTGTACACATACTTAAGTTCATACGATACCACTGTTTTGCTGAGTAGGCTGTGAATAATGCTTCAGAAGCAGGTCTAAAATGAAAAGCAGGTTCCATACAATGACACAAACAGTGCACGTACATTCAAACACTCACAAACACATGCTGATCTAAAAATGCAGCATACAGGAAATCTGATGGCAGACTTTTCTGGTGGTTCATATTTGTGGGTAGTCTTTCAGACAGAGGCACAGATGATTCGACATAATTGTGCCCTTTAGTCTGGTAGATGACTACCACGTCCCTGCATCCAGTCCCTGTATGGATACCAAGCGACCATTCAAGGCACCAACAAACCTGTCTATTTACTCTGCCCACGGATAAAGAATAGCCTCATAAAGAAGAGCAAGACAAAAACACATATTTTTGTCCTTGCTGTACTTTCTCCTCAGTGAGAGGGAGGTGTGTCCTTGTGTGTGTTTGTGAGCGAGAGAGAGAGAGATAGGGGGAGAAAGGGAGAGAGATGAGCTTTTAAAAACAACAACAGCCAATAACACCCTGTCACGCTACACTGAAGCAACACAGCCAAGATGGCTGTAATGTTAGAACTCAGAAGATGTAATTACGTATTTCATAACAGACACAACTCCTCTTTGTTTCAGCTTTTTTTTTCTTCTCTAGCTGTTTCTTTTTTTTTTACTTTTCATTTCTCGAGGTCACTTCAGGATAAATCCTTCTCTGTCTTTCTCCATATCCACCTCCCAAAATGCCCTGCTTTGTCCTCTGAAGACAATCTTTCACTTTCTGGTAGTCAGCCACTGGTAAGACTGGCATATCGGAGTCTCGCTGTGGGAATGAAAGAGACATAGGGGGAGGGGCCGAAAACTATACAAAGGGCAGGTGGTGACATGATAAGGGCAGGACAAGGCTAAATTATTCATAAAGAATGATTATGCTAAATGAATGTTTTTAATTGAACATGGGATGTTAATTAAAGCATGGATGAATGAACTGAACACAGAGGACTTCCTATTATACTCTCTACCATGACCTGAATCAAGCATCTCACACCATATACATCACATGCTCTCTCTCTCTCTCTCTCTCTCTCTCTCTCTCTCTCTCTCTCTCTCACACACACACACACACACACACACACACACACACACACACACACTTTCTTCCTTTCTCATCTGTCTCTCTTTCTGTCTCTCAATCTCTTTCTCCCTTTCACCTCTCTCTCCTCTTCCCCCTCTCTATTTCTGTCTCTTTTTCTGTCTCAGTCTTTTTCTTTCTTTTCTCACTTACTTTCTCATCTCTGTCTTTTAATTTCTTTCTACTTCTTCTTTGCCTTCTTCTTCTTTTCTCTCTCCCCTCTCTCTTTCTGTCCCTCTCTATTTTCTCTCACTTTTTTTTCTCTCTCTTTCACACGTTCTTTCTTTCTCATCTCTATCCCTCTTTTGATCTATTTCTCCCTCTTTTTCTCTCTTGCTTCCCTCTCCTTCTCCCCCTCTTTCTCTTTCTGTCCCATTCTTTCATCTCACTCTTCTTTATTTCTTTCTCTATATTATATTTCTATATATTATATTTCTCTTTCTCATCTCTATCCCTCTTTTGACCTCTTTCTCCCTCTCTTGCCTCTCTCTTCTTCCTTAGTTCCTACTTCTTTCTTAGTTAGGGTTAGACTTACTCTTTCTTTCTCTCTCTCTCTCACACTTTCATTCTCATCTCTATCTCTCTTTTAACCTATTTCCCCTTCTCTTTCTTCCTCTCTGACTTCTCTCTGCCTCTCCCCTTTCTTTCTGTCTCTCTCTTTTTCTGTCTCACTTTCCTTTTCTCTTACTTTCTTTCTTATCTCTATCTCTCTTTTAATCTCTTTCTCCCTCTATTTCTCCCTCTCTGAGCTCTCTCTCCTTCTCTCTTTTCTGTTTCTGTCCCTCTTTTTCTGTCTCACGTTCTTTATTTCTCTCACTCACTCTCTCACTCACTCTCTCACTCACTCTCTCACTCACTCACTCACTCACTCATTCACTCACTCACTCACTCACTCACTTACTCACTCACTCACTTTCTTCTTTCTCAACTCTGTGTTTCTCTATGTGTTTATCTCTGTCCCTTTTTTCTGTCTCTGCCTTTTGTTCTCTTTCTTTCTTTCTCTCTCTCTCTCTCTCTCTCTCTCTCTCTCTCTCCCCCTCGCTCTCTCTCATTGCTCTAATTCTCCATATATTTCTCTGTTTCTATTTCTGGATAAGAGGATGGTAAATGATTAGTGTAATAATGTGTTTGATTGTTGATTCCAGTTTATTTTTATTTTTAACATCACTCCTAGATCAGCACTGTTTGCAGCTGTTCTTTATTATATTTATTTATTTATGTATTTTACTGAAGCACATTACTCAAGCTCAGACTTGGTCTGAGTCATTGGTCATCAAAACACAAATTTAAAAGTCACGGTGGTCCACTGCTTTGTCTTAATAAAGGGGTCAGAAGTAGTGGAGCTTATGCTCAAATGCATTCCTGCACTTTCCCAGTCAAGCAGCTCATTAACATATTTGCTTTGGTTTAATGTTACTGTTATTAAAATTAGCTACAGAGGCAGTGGCAATTAAACTGCTGGCAGAGATATCTGCACTGCTAATACGCTCTGTGCTGTTCCAGCGATATGCAGCTTTTGGCACAGCCATTAAAACAGTCATTAATATGTAATGTCAACTCTGACCCAGAGAGATTGGAGGATGGTTTTGGGGGCTGCTCTACTGTCCAGCCTGCTAGGCCCCTCTGCTTTAATAGAAATGTCTTGCACATGCTTACTGTTCCCATCCCTACTCTCATTAGCTCTGTTACTGCAGAAGCAGAGCCAGTGCATTTTGCCCACTGCCTATTACTGTAGTGGTGATTATGGATATATAAGTAGACATGTGAAAGTCTAAGCTTTACAATAATGAAACGTTTCTGTGCTGGAAATAAACAAGAGTAGCGCATGAACTTTAAACATCAAACATTTAAATATGCTAGTCATTAGCATATGATTAAAATGTACCACATCAATGCATTTTTGTCTTTCAGTTTGATATCTTTTGGCAGTAATCAAGTTGAGGCTATATGTTTTACTAACATGCACATTTACATCAAGGAAATTCAATGCATCACTTTTTTTCAGGGCTGTAAATGTATATATAGTGGGAAATATGGTTCATATTGTAACCATCAGAAGAAAACATTGCACCTCTTTATATTGTGTGAAAACTTAATGATAAGTGGACCAATAGACATGGTCCAAAACTGCTTGGAACATATCTTATTAACTTAGATGAAAAGTTGAGAAGCTTTTCTTTCTCCTGTGTATTGTAGTGACTTGCTATTGTCTGGTACTGGACTCTAAATGCTGTTGAGGCATGACCATGTCAAGAGAATCATGGAAGGTGCGCACCCTCCAGGAAAGGGACTATTTGTTTTGTTTATGTTGTTGGTCATCGATTAAAAGCATGCGGTATATGTTTCTTGCGTTGTTCTGCATCAGAGATTGAGTTTAGTTGGTGTGGGTCTCCCCCCCAAAAAAACTAATATTTGTCTGAATAGAGTGGCATCATTCAAAAGCTTTGGATCACATTTTCATTTACATAATATATGTATAAACTCATTCCATTATGATTAGTAGAGAAAAAATGTTCAGAATGATGAATAGAGCTATAGATAATTCCATAATGAGGCAGAAAGCTGTAAAACATTGAAAATGACGTACCTCATGCCTTAATGCCTTATATTTAAAAAGTGGTAATTAAAACAAGCTTAACAAGAAATGAATGTAAACAGATGATGTTTACCATAATCAAATACCTTCTGCTGTCAGGTTCATAGTAATTTTGTTTAATAATTGACAATGGAGTAAAATAACAGCAATTAATAATATGAAAAGTGTTTCCAGACTTTTGAATGGTAATGTATAATGCAGGCTCTATGCTTATAAGGCAACTTATAAGAACTGTGCTTAACCCCTTAAAAGTCCAGGGCCCACTGGTAGGCCCAGTGTTTTCCTACACACTTCTATACCCCAAGAATAGCTCGACCAGTTTGCACTGAAGTTTCTGTAGCTACTGAATAATAAGCCTTAGTATGTAATAAGCCTGGAATTTTTAGGGGTTAATTTCTCTCCAGTACTTGAAGTGCAATCCAGTGCTTTCTAGTTTGATTCCATTATACTTTGCTCTTTTTAAAATTGTTTTGCTCCGCTTTGAATACTGCATTAATCCTTTCTGTAACTGTGTAAAATGACACAGATGTGAATTTCTGTATTAGTATTTGTGAAGCCCACATGAAATGAGAGCACTAAGCAGCATGGCAGCATCCAGTGTAAGAGTGCTGAAAGAGGATTAGTTGCTGCTTTTCATACCTTAATTGATATTAGCTTATTGAGAGAGCTGATCCTAGATCAGGACTCTGACTTTAATATGTTTAATGCATGGGTCTTGCTGCTGACTACTGGGACCCAGCTGTTTAACGGCAGATATATTGTTCTTTTTCCTGCTGCTTACCAGAGTGGGGGTAATTGAGGTGACAGGTGTGACTCTTGGGGTAAATAGAGGAAAATTTCTGCATGTAGAGTCAGCCAATGTAAATCGGAGCAAACATCTGCTGGTAAAATACCAGTAATGCATTTTGCTTCATGCACCAGCATGGCCTAAGGGGAACCATCCATGTGCTTTAACTGCATGTAATTCAAATGCATAAATTATTATCATCAAGGGAAGACGTTTACATATTGGCTGTATAGACTACCCCTATATTTTAAGATTAGAGGGGAACACTTAAAGGGCCAGTATCCGACATTTTATTTGATGTTTGTTTGAGTTCATGTACCAGAATTAGTTCATTTTTACATTGTTTTCTAACCTCTACTTTATCCCTTAGAATCGAACGATGTTAAATGGTCAGTTTAAGACTGTAAATGACCTCTGTTTTGAATGTCTATTCTGTTCCCTAAAAAAACAGTCTTTGCTGCAGTAGTCCTTATAACTTTAACGCAAATGAATGAAGCATTACTGCTCAGGCCAAATAGATGAATAAATGTCTTTTTTTTGTGACACCACAAAAACAATTCAATAACAAAAGTAATGCTCTGATACCTATTTTGATTCAGCTGAAATGAGTGAATATAGCCAGTAGTTATCTTATCCTTAAGTACAAAGTATTGAGTAAGATAATTAATCTCATGAGGAAAAACTATTTGAAAATATTTTCCGAAATGGCAAATATTTATAGGTGATAAAAATGTTTGTGTGCATGACAGAGAGAGAGATTAACACACTTGGCAAAAAAATGCTAGCAAGGAAAAAAAAAAAAAAACATTATTTGCTTGTTTGCATCAGAACTGACAAGTAGGTTTAGTGGATCGTCATGGTAGGCAGATCAGAGCTTGGGGCTGAGAACTGCGTCGTTTGAGGTTAAATCACAGCAGGAAGTTAGATCTTCAGACAAAGCTGCCAATCACATACACAACGACCTGCGTTTAAGTGAACTGAAACTTTTGTAAATAACACAGCATGTTTTTATCAGGCTATATTTAGGGAATGCGTGAGTGTACACATAGCCCATATTTGGCAGAGAGCTAGAGGCTATGTGTGTGTGTGTGTGTGTGTGTGTGTGTGTGTGTGTGGGAGACAGCACTTGTGCTCGTACCCAGGCCAGAGTGAAGCTTTCTGGGCCAGCGTCCAGAGGAGGCTGGGTGGTTGGAGTTTGAAATGAGAAGAGGGTCTTGAAGAGCTTGAGACTAAGAGCAGGAGCAAAGCATTGCAGGAGGGGAATGTCTATAATGACATATTCCCACACTGCTCCATTCCAGAAATGGACAGATATATGTACACACACACACAGAGAAACAGCATCACTGATAAACTGAACTGGAACTGTTGACAGAAAGAGGGTGGGGTTGTGAATGGAAGTACTTTCCAGGCATCTGTAGGAATGTAGCCTGCAGTGTAAGTTTCAGTCTAGATTCTCAGAAAGATGTGTCATGGACAATCACCTTAACAATGTAAACACCCTATCAAGGCAAATAATAACAGCCAGTACTCTTTGTTCTTTCTCACTCATCAAACACAGGTGCATTTTTTGTGTCTTGTGCTTCAGGCGAATGTGAGGACTTTCCAGGAATCCAGCAGCCATTAACTGGAATTAGGCCCTCTGGTTATCCTCTTGGGCTTCAGTAACCACTCTGACACAGCACTAGACCAGACAGTGCTTGCAATGCACCTGAACCCACATCCACCACTAATGCTTCTCAATGTGACCATCTCTCCATACCCTGAGTCTCATACACTCTTAAAAACAAAGATAGCTAAATGATTCTTAGCTAAGATACACAGTACTGGACAAAGGTCAGTGATCGTCGTTTGCTTGATTTCTATTTAAAACAACCATTAAGTACAAGTTGTTCTTATTTAGGCATCATAAAAGCTAGAAACATATTTAACAGAAAAGGCCTCCATGACTAAACTTACTATAAAATCTATCAGTATTTGATTTACCCAGATTAACAATTCTATGTTTTTAATCTCAAAAACAATGAGTTACAATTGTGTCCATCCAAGAAAAGCTGTTCCCAAAGGTGTCACTGACATCATGCTCCCCTTTGAATAGACAATAACAACAAGATCAGCAACTACCCAAACACACTTCAGCTACTTTGCAAATCTCATTCTCATGTGCATCTAAAATGGCTAAAGAGGATATTTCCAGTGAGATTAGATGTAAGATAATCCACTTCCACAAAAAAGGGGACAATAATAGCCAAACAAGTGAAAAAAAAAACAGGAAGGCCGCAAAAAAGGGGCGGAGTCACAAAACAAGGCGGCAGGACTTGGGATACCAAAACAAAGAAGCAGGTGGACTATCAAAAGGTAAACAAAAAGCACATGGGGGAGTGGGAGGAGCCAAGCGTGACAATGTACATGTATGTCCTCCTTCACTCTTGCCCCCTGAGTCTTTCCAGCAGAACTGGGACACAAAAAGTGAGTGAAAGATGTGGAGAAACTGCAACCATGCAAGACCTGGTAGACCAGACATGCCCAAAGTCCGGCCCGCGGGCCAAATCTGTCCCGTGTCTAAATTTAGACCGGCCCGAAGCATGTGTCATAAAATCAATAATATGTGGCCCGCTGGCACAATTTCCCACAGTAAACAATACACAGGCTTGCACACACAAAAAAGCAATTTTATATTTAACTCTCATAACGTGAGCTCTGTGTGAACTTTCACCCCTGTGGTATTTTTTTAACGCATTTCTAAAATGGCGACTGGTGCGAAACCGAGTAAAAAGAGGAAAGTTGATAATGAGGGCCGTCGTTTCCAGGACAAGTGGAAGTCGGAGTACTTTTTCACTGACATACGAAACAACTGTGTCTGCTTAATTTGCCAAGAGACTGTGGCTGTTTTCAAATAATTTAATATTAAGAGGCACTACCAGACGAAACATGCCAACTACGACATGCTGAGCTTGTTTGGCTCGACATACTTGTGCGAGAAGATGTTCTCGGTTATGAACATTAACAAGAAACGCGTGAGGACAACACTAAGTGACTCTCACCTGCGCGACATCTTGCGCATCAAAACCACTGCTTTTGAGCCAGACTTGGCCTGTTTACTGCAGTCGAAACACCAATATCACCCTTCTCATTAATGCAACAATAACAATAATAAAACAAACTCAATACATGTAATAAAAAATTTATTCAACTTTCATAAAATCATTTATTTGTATTTAATTTATTATTATTTTAATCTTCAACTATCCTGGTAATGCAATTGACAATAGATTCTCATTTGCAATATCAACCTATCTGCAGACAGCAAAAAACATATTTACAAGTTCATTTACAATGGTAATGGTTCGAGGAATGTCAGTCCGAATGGTCGGCCCCTATACATTTTCATCTAATCACATCTGACCCCCTTTACAAAAAGTTTGGACACCCCTGTGGTAGACCATCAAAACCATTAAAGCTTTCATCTTTGAAAGAGAGGAGAATATCAAGATCCACTCTTGCTTCAGATCTGAACAAATCCAAAGACATTTGTGTTGTGTAAAGTTACATAAATGAAAGAGTGTGCATGATGCTGTCTGTTTTTAGGAAAACCCTTTGGTGTTTACATTTTGTGACCATAAAAAGGTTCTTCACAGTTGAACATTGCATTTACAAAAATGACACATTCACTGAAACATTCTTCAATTATTCTACTATGAAATCACCCCAAACAACCCTTCATTCTTAAGAGTATAGTTTCTCTGACAGTGTTTAACATAAGCCCTTAAGTCCACCCTGATGTGCACACAATCAATAATTAATCCCATCTTAATTTGTATTTACATAATTGATTACCACAACAAAAGACACCTATCTTATGTGGAATTTTAGGGATGCGTGTCATGAATATATTAGTAGGTCTCTCTGAAGATCACATTAAGTAATGACGTTTGGATGTTTTGAGAGTCCTGCAGCCATGCTTGTTGATTTTTCTCATTAGGCTCTTCAGTCTAGATTGCATTTGATGATAGCATGCCGTGAAATCCATGTTAAGCATTACACAAGCTGCTGCTGTGGTGTAACTAATCGGTGATAGTCCATATGGTACATAGTCATACTCTAAAGACCATAAAACGAATACCTGACCTTAAACACACTCACAAATATGGAGATGTGAGCCATGTGAGTCGCCCTTGCTCTCTGGAAAATGTGCTTATGTTATATTCGCTGCATACAGAACATGTCCTACTGTTTTATCTTGCTATCTGTATGTCCTCTTGCTCTTTTAAGGTGGATGACTGCTGGTAAATGCACTGTGACTGCCTGTCATGAGAAGTCACACGGCTTCCGGCTCTGTTTATGTTGTGTCTATATGATGACAATGATGGGCCATCAGCATGACTGAGGCATGTTGAGATATCAACAACCGTCATCAGCTTCTATGGGCCTTGTGACAATTGTCAGGTGCATTCTCCTAACCCTTTCACCTGCTTCAAACACATTTCACACATTTCACACATACACACTCTCATACTTATATGTTCATAGCATCATGTTACTGCCTCACTGTCATGCTTTCTGTTATTCTGGTCATTTGGAAATGTCAGATATTCTAGCAGTGTGGCACCTCATTTTCATGTGCTTGTTTTTTATAATAAACCTTAGAAGTTTCTATTTTCAGTAGCTTTTTCAAAAACATTGATTTAAGTCATATTTCACTCCTTGCTCATTGAAACCTTCAGTCAATACTACATTTGAATTCATCAATAAAATAATGGATATTTCACTGTAATTTGAATTAACTCAAGTTTTTTTTGCATTTTCTGTCTTGTTGCACAAAAAATAAAAGTATCTGCTACATTTTTACCATGTGTTTGTCATTTCTTGACCTCATAACAAACAGAAGACAGAAGTGCAGACTCAAACCTGTCAGAATGTAAATTAAATGCAAATATAATTTATTTCCATTTAACTTTGAATCAGATTTGGAAATAGCATTCCCCCTCCATCCATCCTGATCAGATTTTATTACAGAGAGAATGGCTGGAGAATGAAATACAGCCCTGATGTGTTCAATGAATTGGTGGTCATACTGAGAAGAAAGAAAAGACAGATAGAGGGCATACAAAGTTAAACAGAGAATGAGTCAGAACTCTTGTAGTCTCTCAGAGAAAGCCCAACTGTATAGGCCCTGCGCACATATGGGCAATAAAAATCAAATATTAATTATTTCTCGCTAACAGCTCATACAAAAAAGGAGAGCAATCCTGTCAAACATGCAGATCCAAAATTTTCAATTGTTTACATTTACTTGTATGGCATTTGGCAGATCTTTTCCCAAGTGACTTTCAGTTGTAATCATATTACAGAGGTCTAAGGTGTTAGGAGTCTAGTCCAAGTTTTGTCTGAGGGCAAGAAAAGACATCCTTTATTTTGTTACCATGTTTCTGTAATTATTTGACATAAAAATAGGACAAACAAAGTGCAGACTTAAATCTGTTGATATAGAATGTAAGTTGAATGGAATTGAAAATAAATAAAAAATGAAACATATTAAGATGTGAGGGTTAACCAAAGGCAACAGTTTTGTTATTTCTGAAAAACCCACCTGCAGTAAAGGCTTCAGACATGTCAAACTGACTTCTGACTTGGTCCATCATTGCTCCTGGACATGCATGCTGAGCATCTGAGTTCAAATGTGGGGGTGTTACCTACTCTGTGTGTGGTGAAGGCTCAGCAAGCTTTCACACAGCAGGACCCAGCAGGCTCAGAGCTGGCATGAAGACAGGGACACTGAGCTGTTGTGACGAGGCTGTGAGTGCTGTCACTGCAGGGGCCGACAGAGTGGTCAACTCAGGCTAACATGGCCTCAGGCTCTTTCTCTGTCAGGAGCAAGGAAGAACAGAGTGTACTACCAGTGGGAAAGTGTTCCTATCAGACCTAATGGGCAGGTCCTGCTTTTATTGTTTATTTTGGTCTCCACTTGGGAAAATCACAAAGGCTAACAAGGGCCATCAGCAGCACAGAAGTGTCTCAGTGTCTGAGTGGTCTTCCTCTTATTTATGGCTGCAACAACCAAATATTTTTATTTTTGATAATTCTGTTAGAATGTAAACTATTAAAATACTCTGTAATAATGGGAAAAGCTCACTTATTCACTTTAATAAAAATGTAATAATTAATAACATAATATAGCTAGATCAATTATTATTTTTATTTTTATTATCATTATTGTTGTTATTATCATTAACGTTTTTCAATTATTCTTAATTACACTAAAGGGTCTTCATGAAGTGTACTCATACATGGTACTACAGGGTAACATAAGAAATCACTCATAAACAATTATTTTCATGTGAAGTAATACTCAATGCTACTCTGGGGAATTTTGGCCAATCTGGCAACCCTACACAGGTTGCTACCACAGTTTACATTTACATTTATGGCATTGGGCTGACGCTCTTATCCAGAGCGACTTACAATTTGATCATTTTACACAGGTAGGCCAAGGTGGTGTTAGGAGTCTTGGCCAAGGACCCTTATTGGTATAGTGTAGGGTGCTTGCCCTGGTTGGGGATTGAACCCCAGTCTACAGCGTAGAAGGCAAAGGTGTTAACCACTACACTACACCAACCACCGTCTTTTTGCTCATGTCATCTTAAAAATGAGCCTTCTGGTGAGCACATATTAGTTAATGGGAGAGTGACCATGTTTAGCTAGCGAATCAGAGCAGTTGGAAATTAGTGGACATTAAAATTGTTGAAATTATGGCTCTAAAACAGGTAGTTATGCATGAATCTTGATAACCTGATTCTTCTGGTGGCTTTTGCTGACATGCAAAAATGCTGACCAACATGCTGTTCTGACATGTTGTGCAGGCAGATTCACAAAACACTGCTACAATGTGTGACCAATGACTTGTGCTCGTCTAGCACTTAGCCTGATAAACAAAGTTTTTTTTTTTCCCACTGGACTCAAAAGGCTTCATAGCTTTTGAAAATTTTAATGATCAATTCATCAAATTATATATCATATTCATTGCAGCCCTGTCCTAATTCACTTGTCCAAAGATGTATAGCAGGGCAGAGAAGCATGAGAAGTGCCTTTGACTGCACTATAAGCATTGACCAACCCCCTTCAGCCAATTAGCTATGGCCTGGTCATGTTACCTTGTGAGGGAGTGTGGGGGTGGAGCTGTTGAGGAGTCATGAGAATTGCGTCTATTCATCCATATGAATAATCTTTGAATGCATACATTTACATATGCTACACTGTGATGAATGAAATTCTCTCAGTTAAAATAAAAAAGATTAGATAAAAATGGAGATTTTATACACATTTAAAAGCCTTGATGCTGGACAACTGAATTCGCTGCACGCATGTTAGTGTTCCATCCTATAGACCAACATCGTTTAACGAGTGAAGGCTCTGGGGGCACTTACTGGGAATAGTGGGTGATAGCATAGCCTACGGCATAATACAGACAAACACACTGCACAATTAAACAGTATATAATTCATAGAGCAAAAATGCACTACGCTGGTATTAATGCAAAACATTTAAACATTAAACACAGCTAAGCATATGATCATTTGTCTTAAGCTAACATGATTAAAGCTTAGCTAGTCTACTGCACACTGTACAGCAAAAAGTTGCAAATAAGTAAGTGTGTTTTGCCAATAAAATACTGAAAAAAAGGAAACAATAGAGTCAGGAGAGGCCATAATTTCTGCTCTGTTTATTTAGAACAGCAGAATAAGCCACATATAAAGTAGCTGGAATAGAGGGCAGGTTACTCCTAGCCCTATTCTTTCTCCTGATGATTACTGAACACAAACCCACTGACACAACACACACACACACACACAAACACACAAACTATAACCAACGACAACAAAATCAGCAACAACAGTAACAATAACAACACAGTGGTCTATTTAGGGAAGGGTGGGGCTACAGTACAGACTATGTACATTGTGCCCCAGATGTCCTTCTCTGAATAGAGTGACAGCTACCAAAATATAATATTAGAGTAACAATTAGTTGATATTTTACACCTTGTTAAAACGCAGGTTGGGTTCCTGACATCTCCCAGGGACCAGTGGTCAATATATGATTTAACTTATTGAAGGACTGATTAGCCAAAGTTTTTGATGACAACTACAAAACCTGCCAAGCTGCCATGATAGACGTCTAGAAAAGGTTAAACACAATAACACACACAAAATCACTATCATAATGTTGTTGTCTAACATTTCACATTCCCTGACTGCTGCTGCACTGCCTGCCATGTTCAGTTAATATAAAATGCAACATCAGTCAACAGAGAAGCGTATTGCAAGTGTCACATTGTACTGGGTGACATGTATTTATGTTATGGAAAGATAAAATTCCAAAAAGTCAGTGGTTAGCCCTTTAGTGATTGTTGTGAATGTGTCTCTCTTGTTTTGTTTTTTTTTTTCTTTCCTGAATGGGAAAAAACAGTGAGGACCATTGCTTTAGACTTTCAGCAGTTTCTGACCACTAAGCTACTCTTGGTTGGATATTTTTGGGTGGCAGACCATTCTCAATTTAGCAGTGACATTGACATGTGTAGAAACCCATGGCACCCCACTGTGCCACTCAGTGCCACGCACAGTACCAAGCCAGTGTCACTACCATGTTGAGAATGGTCCTCCACACAAATAATGTCTGCAGAACAGCAGCCCAGGGGTCAGTCTTGCAGAGCCAGATGTGACCTCACAATGAGAAAAGTCATCTAGGGACAATTTGTTAAACTTGTTGTGCTGGATTATGGGAAAATATGTTGTTAACAAGTCTACACCGTCTCTAAGACATGCTTAAAATTTCTTTAGTTTGTGCTAATTTAATGTCCAAAGTACAATTGATAATATAAGCAAAACATGCTAGCTAGCGAAAAACTATTTTTAACTTGCCAACTTATGTTACATTCATGGCCTAAAGACAGGCTTGTTGTTAGTCACACAATGTTGAGGAGCACATCATCACCCCCTCTGCTACCTACATAGGCTCCAGTTTCATAAGGTGTTGGATAGGTTCAGAAATTTCACACTCAATTTATTCCCACCCTAATATGTCAATGTACCCACATTTAGCTCAAATGTCTTATAACATTATGTAACATTATGTCTGGCCCCATGAAACTGCCCTGTGGTTAGACACTGGCCAATGACAAGACGTACACATTCATGAGGGACCTATAAAGTATGTGGAGCGCATACAGTTACCAGTGAGTGGTAACTGTATGCGCTGCTGTTGGAAGAAAACCTTGTATTTCCAAAAGGGTAACTTTACAGGAGAAGGAAAAAAACACACTTTACTTTTAATGAACCAGACTTTTTCTACAAGTAATTTTGGGTCATTTCTTTCAGTCCATTCTTCAGGAAATTTACACACAATATAAAGGTCAACAGGTACTTTCAAATTATGTCACAAACTGAGAAACAACAAAAATAGAGATATGAGGTTTTCCTCTGACAATAGCAAATATATATATATATATATATATATATATATATATATATATATATATATATATATATATATGGGTTAAACCACAAAGCTTGTTGCAGCTACAAGGTAGAACAGCATGTATGTGTGTCCAGAGAGGTTTTAAAATAAAGTCATCCTAGCCCTGGAGCAGCTGCAGACATAAGGACCCCTTGTAAGGTGGAGTGTCCATATCCCTGTTTTCATTTACATACATTTGCATTTAAGTGCTCATCCCAAGACTCCTCCATGTGATACCATCCTGTTCCATACTGCAGAATCCTACTATGAATGGCCTCCATGTGAGCAAGCAAAAGTGGGAATGGGTGGGGGTGAGGGAGCTATATTTCTGTAGGCATCTGATAAGGGTAATATATATTTTTCCTACAAGCAGAAGTAGGCATAGCGTGGCTGAATTAAAAGTGAGATCAATCATCATCAGAAGATGGGAGAAGCTGTGAGCAGTGGGGGAAGAGGCCTGAAAAGAGAGGGGGAGGAGGAGAAGGAGGACAGGGGCAGCTGGTATATAAGTATGCATCAGTGGCCCCGCCCCCATCCCTCTGCCATCAGCTGCACTCATGATGGAGATTGGGGTTTTAGGGGTGACAGATGTGTGAAGAGCAGAGGAATGGCTTAACTGTCATCTGTTTGACACGTTCCTTCCCTCTGGATTGATGGTTATGTATAACACTAGCCACAGTGAACTTGAACTTCATCTGCATGTGCTCTTTTCCGCTTTTTCTCCACGTATGGCTCTATAGTACGTCTCAAATCTGTCAAAATGAAAAAGAGTTTGATGAAAGAAAGAGTGGCAGGAGGGCCTGTGTGTTGTTTACAGTGACAAGGTGAAATAAGGGGTGGGGTGAACACACATGAAATGTACCAGTGATCCAATCTTGGGGGGAGGATGTGACGATTGAAAATGTTTCTGATTCATTTCAAAGAGCAACAGAGCTGTCAGGGGGATAAGCCATCAAAGAAAAAAATACTTTTGTATATTTTTGTCACACGACTTTGTAATCAGACCATTATTTTATTTTAACTTTGTGGTTGTCGTCAAATTAGAACCATCTATGGCATAGGCGCAATTAAAATGTGGACACTGGGGACACTAAGAACAATATGGACATGTCCCCACCACATTTAGAAATGCTTAATTTTGCTCCCAATACTTTTAGAGGATGTACTCGGTGCATCTGTTATTTATTATTATTAAAGCCCACTGTAGAAACTTGTTCAAACACTTTCTAAAAACATCACTACGACCCTGAAGAAAAGCGTCTGACAAAACAGTAATAGCAACTAAACACCATGCTTTTTTTCTGACAAGTTGCTAAGTGCTGCCTGATAACAGATTATTAAGACAAATTCAGTTCAGCACAATTAGGGGTAAGTTTTAGTTTATATTTGGAACCAACATTATTACTTGGAGTGAAAACAACTTCTTTTTCTGTGTAATATACTTGCAGTGTATATATCCACTTCAAATGTACACAGAATGTCTTATGAAAAAACTTTTTGAACAAAAATAGATTTTTAAGCACAAACAAAAAACATAATATGACATGGTATTAAAATAAGCATACATATAAAGGTGAAAAAATAAAAACAAATCAGGTTCAAATCAGGTTCGGCAAACAATAAAATGTGCAAATTGTACTTGATGTCATTATAAAAGGCAAAACTCCTTTGCTAAAAAAAGCACAAAGCATTTAGACAAATCCCAACTCTTTTGGAATAATATAATCTGGTAAGATGAGAAAAATATATAACTCTCAAAAACACCACATTCACAGTGAAGTATGGTGGTGGGAGCATCATAATATGGGGCTGAGTCTCTGCAAATGGTCCTGGGGCATTACAGCCATCAAAGAAAGCATGAATGGAGTGATATACCGGGACACATTAAAGGGGAATTTTAAATCACTGACCAAGAAAGTGAATCTGAGTAGAAGATTTAGAATAAATCTTAGAATAGAAGTTTAAACAAGACTGCGCTTGATGTACAACCTACAGTATATATACAACCTAATTTATTCAAGACAGGTTTCTGAAACAGAAAGTAAATCTCCTGACTTGAATTCCATTGAAAAAGCATGGAGAATTTTGAAACTGTGAGTCCATCAGAGCGAACATTGTAGTCTTGGAGAATTGAAGACGGTATACCAAGAGAAAATACTTGTTATTGTAAACGTCCTGAAGGTGTAAATGCCAACAGCAGCCTTGCAACAAAGTAGTAATGTTATTTGTTTGTGACATGTTCCCAAATAATGTTAGCTAGCAACTAATGTCACCAGGTAAATTTGTACATGGACCAGTATTTGTTGAGGCATCTCGTTTTTTGACTGTGATCTGTATCTCTGGCAAGAGATTACAGAGCCATTGTATTTTGCAAGTGATGTCTGACTACCTTTGTAGTTGAAAACTCCATAGTTGACATGTTGGACTCAGAAACATGTCAGGCCTAGCAACAGTAACTAAGTAGATTGAGATCTAGAGCTAAATAATGACAATATAGTCGTTGGATTTATGAAATTAAGTACAGTGTGAGTGGATGAGCAGGCATGCATTCATATGTTGCAGCACCAGGTGTGTTTATCAAATACCCCAGACAGACAGATACAAACTTACACACAAACACACACACACATTTTCATGAAAGGTGGCAAAATTAATGTTGTGCTTGACTGCAGCTGTGACTGCTGTATAAAATACCATGAATAATTCTGTTTTTTCCCAGTGCAGTAACATTACACTGGCTGACAGAGCCATGCAACCATGTCATGCTCAAAATGATATATGTGTATTAAATTTGGATCTGTGTTGTGTTAGCCAGAATTCCTTTACCCATGGGGTTAAATAACCTTGAAATGAACTGAGGCTGGGTAGCACTATGGGTCTTGTGTAAAACTTTTATAGGGTATATGCAAACAAACCAACTTCATTTATACAATGAAAAACAATCATAACCTGCCTGGTAGCCCCAGTTTCTTAGCACTGCTAGCCCTGTCTACCTGCTCAGAGCTAAGATAAAATGTCTTAGTGGAAGCTTTTAGTGCTCTCTCTCTCTCTCTCTCTCTCTCTCTCTCTCTCTCTCTCTCTCTCTCTCTCTCTCTCTCTCTCTCTCTCTCTCTCTGGTCTGCCCCCTAATCATCCTTTCATTTCCAACCCCCTGTTTCTGAAAGAGAACAAGGGTTGCATTCTAGCTTTGATCTTAACATTCATATCATTACATGCAGTCCCACTGGGGGACACCATAGCTTCTAGGGAGGGAGGGAGGGAGTGTGTGTGTGTGTGTGTGTGTGTGTGTGTGTGTGTGTGTGTGTGTGTGTGTGTGTGTGTGTGTGTGTGTGTGTGTGTGTGTGTGTGTGTGTGTGTGGATAAGCTAATTGAAATAAAGAGGAGAACAGGAAAAATGGAGGAAAAGTGACGGCCAATGTTCTTTACATAAAAATTAGGATACCAAAAGGATCTTTGAGGCAATAAATCACTTTCAGTTCCCTAAAGAATCTGTAAATGGACTGTTCTTTAACCCTAAAATGGTAAAACATTAAGCTTTTAATAACAACAAATCATGCATAACTTATTATGGGATAGCTTATCCCTTATGTTTTGTGGATAAACAAACATTGCTGAGTTAATTTGTGTTTAATATGAGACCAAATGTGTCAAACACAAGGCCTGCAGGCCAAGTCAGGCCCATGACACAGTCCTATTTAGCCTGAGAAATAATTAAAATTATCTATTATTATTAGCTCGTTTAACCCTGAGATGCACTAAAGTCTCCAGCATGCACTGCAGCATAATGAGCATTCTGACCTCCTTGACCCAACAAAAAATCTATGGGCCAGTTGTTACACAAAAAACGATGCCTAGTTCAAGCAAATAGACAGTTTTTTAAAACTACCTAAAACTAGGTCCTGGTAAAATGGTAGGTAAAAATTAAACAAAAACACAGCTGGTCCATGGATTTGCTGAGATTTTTTACTATGGCCTTTAGTGGTTGAGTTTGACACCCCTGCTATGTAGTGTTTAAATCTGGATTCTGACCAGCCCCAACCACTATTAAAACCAGTATATTTTGGGCTTGGCACAGAAATGTATATCCAACTGCACTGCATCTGCAAGGTTGTAGGTATTGTAATTAGACTACCGAAATCAACACTCAATGGCCATTTCCTTTATACATCTTCTTTTTGTTGATATCCTTGATTGTTAGTCAATCAGAGGATTAATAACGCTATTCAGCATAAACTACAAACTGATGGAGCTATGAAATGGTCATGGACCTGTGTATATACACTCACCGGCCACTTTATTAGTACATCTGTTCAATTGCTTGTTAACACAAATAGCTAATCAGCCAATCACATGGCAGCATTTAGGCATGTAGAGGTGGTCAGGACAACTTGCTGAAGTGCAGAACGAGCATCAGAATGGGGAAGAAAGGTGATTTAAGTGACTTTGAACGTGGCATGGTTGTTGGTGCCAGACGGGCTGGTCTGAGTATTTCAGAAACTGCTGATCTACTGGGATTTTCACGCACAACCATCTCTAGGGTTTACAGAGAATGGTCCGAAAAAGAGAAAATAATTAGTGAGTGGCGGTTGTGTGGATGAAAATGCCTTGTTGATGTGAGAGGTCAGAAGAGAATGGGCAGACTGGTTTGAGATGATAGAAAGACAACAGTCACTCAAATAACCAACCAGAATCTCTGAGGAATGTTTCCAAAACCTTGTTGAAAGTATGCTACAAAGAATTAAAACAGTTCTGAAGGCAAAAGCAGGTCCAACCTTTTACGAGCAAGGTGTACCTAATAAAGTAGCCAGTGAGTGTAGTCTGTGTATATAGTATGTAGAGGCTTTCAGTGACTTTAGTGTAATTTAACACTGAGTTATAGTAAAAATACAAAAACAGCTACACATTTAGGCTTTAGTTCTAAGGGTTAAAGGAATACTCCAGTGCATTTCAACCTAATTTCTATTTTGTCTTTTTTACACCAGACAAAAATTTACACCAGTGGCCACCAACCTCCTGGAGCTCCTGGAGATCTGATTTTGTGCAATGTTTAGTTCTAACATTTACATTTACATTTACAGCATTTAGTAGACGATCTTATCCATGCTTTGTCTGGCTAGAGAAAGTATCTTTGCTAGTTACCAATAGGTTAAGGAAAAAGACAGTTCTGAGCTCAGATACTGCTAGAAACAAAAGTCAGTGTAGATACCAAGAGAAAAAGGAACAGAGCTGAGCACAGAACTCTGTGCCGTACAATACAATACAATAAAGTAAACTACAATATACAGTGCAATACAATAAAATATAATATATAAGTGCAGCACAATATATTGCAAACAATACTTAATTCAATGCTCATATAAGACAGCAAGAGACTCTGCTGTTCGGACAGCCAGTGGGAGTTCATTCCACCACTTGGGTGCCAGTACAGAGAACATTCTTGATGCTTGTCTTCCACGCACCTTGAAGGATGGCGGGTCAAGCCGAGCTGTACTCGAAGCTCGAAGGGCTCATGGTACAGTTTGAGATTTCACCATTGCCATGAAGTATGTAGGGGTTGGTCCATGCTTCTAGTGTCTCCTTAAAGAAGGTAAATCTCCAGGACAAAGGCTGATTTAGACTCGTCCTGAATCTACTTTCTGGGGGCTCATATTATAAGCACAATTTGAGTTAACAGTTTTTATGCCATAATTCCAAAGAACCCTTTTAACACCTACATTTTTAAAAGTGTAGCTGGATCAAAGAATGTTGCCATGGGAGAACCACCTTTGGATCCCTAAAGAATGTATCAATGGAAAGGAATATGCCAGTGTTTTTCAACCTAATCTCCATCTGAGTTAAAAGTTAAGATGCTGTGTAAACTGTAAATACAATGCAGTGTTGTGCACGCTGTTTGAACCCTGTATTTAATTGGACATAGTACAAAGACAACATATCAAATGTTGAAACTGAGAAACTATGCTGATTTTGAATTTGATGCTAGCGACACATTTAAAAAAAGTTGAAATAGTGGCATGTTTACCACTCTGTTTCATCACCTCTTCTATTAATAACTATTCTATTAATAACCTCTTCTACTAACTAGAAGTGTTTAGGAACTGAGGAGACCAACTGCTGTAGTTTTGAAAGTAAAAATGCCAAATGTTTTCAGTGGCTGACACATCTCAATGGCAGGCAGGCCATTTTAGCACCCAGACTCTTTTACTATGGAGCAATGGTGTTGTAATACATATGGAATGTTGTTTAGCGTTGTCTTGCTGAAATAAGCAAGGTCTTCCCTGAAAAAGATGTTGTCTGGATGGCAGCATCCATTGCCATGCTGCAAAACCTATATATATATATATATATATATATATATATATATATATATATATATATATATATATATATAATTTAGCATTAATGGTGCATTTACAGATGTGCAAGTCATCCACGTGAAATGCACCGTTTCACCCCATACCATCACGGATGCTGGCCTTTGAACTGTGCGTTGATAACATGGCGGCCCAGAAGAAGTGGTGGCATTTCTGGGGCCTAGGTGCATGTGGTTTCTTCTTTGCATGGCAGAGTTTTGACTTGCATTTGTGGATACAGTGTTGAACTGTGAGCCAATGCAGTGATTTCCACTACAGAATTGTATCTGTTTTTAATGCAGTGCTGCCTGAGCAACTGAATATCACTGCCAGCCAGTGCAGGATTTCAGCCTTGTCCCTTGTATACAGAGATTTTCTGAATCTTTTAACGATAGATTAGATTATGAAATCCCCAAGTTCTTTATGATTTTACACTGTGAAACTTTATTCTTGAATTGTTGCATTATTTACCTGTGCAGTCTTTCACAGAGAGGTGAACCCCTCCTCATCTTTACTTCTGGAAGACTCAGACACTCTGATTGCTCTTTTTATACCCAGTCATGTTACTGACCTATTGCCAATTAACCTAATTAGTGAGATGTTCCACTAGGTGTTGTGTTAGCATTATGCAATTTTATTCTCAATTTTATAGTCTTTTATTACCCCGTCTCAACCTTTTTGAAGCGTATTGCTGGCATCAATTCAAAATAGGGATATATTTTTCAATAAGCAATAACCTTTCTCATTTGTCTTTGTGCTATTGTCAATTAAATGTAGAGTTAAAATATTTTGCACATCATTGCATTGTTTTTATTCACATTTTGCACAGAGTACTAACTTATATGTGAACAGGGGTTGTACCACATCTGTATAGTCCATTTTCATGGACAAAAATGCAGCAGCAAAAGACAGAGACTGAAAGATGGAGAGAATCCTAGTCTCAGTAGCACCTCAGCCCTGTCATCATGCTCCTCACAGTCCACCTACACTGCCCCACAACATGACTCACTAAACCATTAGCTGCCAGCATCAGCCCAGGTGGCTGCCTGAGTGTTACAGCTCTGCCCACAACAAACAGCAGGAGGAACGAGACAGAGGTCAGAGCTGGTCAGGACCTAGGACAGGTGGCTGTAGTCAGGAACTCACCTCAACCATCAGTAACGCACAGCTCTAACCCAGCCAGCTGACCACATTTACTACGTACCACATGTTCCTGCTCCAAGCTTGAATGAACCACTTGGTCACAGCTGAGACAGTCTAATGACCCCATTCACTCTGTCAGCTCCTTCTGCAGCAACCTGAGAAGAATAACCCTCTGAACTACCTCTTACGCTCTAAAGATCTGAGGGCCTTTCTAGACTGAATTAATGAAATCCTAACACTCAAGAGTTTGGAATCACTTGTCATAAGAATTATTTTTGTTATTTTATGTTGACCACAAGGTGTTTTAGATTTTTTTAGTAAATATTTTGGGATCAAAACGAGTAATTAAATGGTGTAACGAGGAGTGAGGTAGGGGACGCATGTGCAGAGGTAAGCGACTTTTATTGAGGGCAAATCCAGGGTCATGGTCAAGACGGTCCAGGGTCAAAGAGCCAATACAGATAGAACGGGGTACAGACATGACATAAACACTAAACAGGATGCAAACGGTAGAAACAACACAAACACAACGAGCAAACAACGATCAGCGAAAACAAAGGGCAAACCCAGGGCTTAAATACACAAGGATAACGAGGGACAGGTGAAAACAATCAGGGGCGGAGTTACAAAACCAAAACAAAAACGCACATGGACAGGACTCTGAGGGGCCAATCGTGACAAATGGTAAATAAATAGTGCCATCACCTTTTGTCGTTATCTACCTCTAGATTTGATTATGATATACTTTTGAAATATAATGATTAAGAATTATTAATAACTATGAACAATTATGATTTGTTTTAGAAACTTTAATTTATTTAAATCACTTTTTATATTGTGTTAATTCATGATGGGCATAAATCTGTCATTGTAGAATGATTAGATTAGACTTTATTCTGTCTGTTTTCACAGAAATTTCTATTACATGAACCCACTCACAATCATTAAAAGTACATAAAAAATTCCAAAATTCATCAATACATAAATAAACAATAACAAGTCCATTCCTGTTCATTCATCACCCTGATGAAAAGCACAAGCTATACTCCCAATTATATATATATATATATATATATATATATATATATATATATATATATACATATAAGTCATGGGCTGGAGATGGGGGACAGTCATGGGCTGGAGGTTAGGAAACCGGCCTGGAATGGCGCTGAACTGACAGTACATGACTGAGGTGTCCTTGAGCAAAGCACCTAACCCCAACTGCTCCCAGGCACTGCGAATAGGGCTGTCTACCACTCTGGGCAAGTGCGCTCACTGCCTCCCAGTGTGTGTGTGCTCACTAGTGTGTATGTGGTGTTTCACTTCACGGATGGGTTAAATGCAGAGGTGAAATTTCCCCCGCTATGAGATTTATAAGGGTCACTTAATCTCTGTGTACTGTGATTCCATAGCTTTTAATGATTCTTGCAAATTGTCAAACAGTGTTTTTAAATTGGATACTGTTGAACATCAATGTTTGGTGATTCGAGACATTTGAACAGTGATTGCAAACAGTGATTCCAAACATTTGAACAGCAATGTAAGTGAAGATCTTTTTGCTTTACAGCAAAACGTGCCACACAAGTACACTGTTAACATTTTTCATTTCATTTTATAACATATTTCATTCAGGTGCATAGAGTGTAAATGTCCCCTCAAGGGTGTATCAGTGGTTTCAAGGTCCAGTTGTAGACCCTAAAAAAAGTTTTTCCCAGGAGAAAAGTGTGCATTTGTACCTCTTCATAACCTAATGTTTAAAACAGAATATAATATCAACAGATTATGTTATAGAGATACTGAGATGCACCCTTGAGGGTACCACCCAAGTGACAAGAGGGGTACTGCCCTTTTTCTCTAAGAGTGTAGGTTTCTGTGTATAGTGAGACTAGGAAGTGAAACATGATATAATAAGTTAAAATGATCTTTCCCTGTTTGTTAGGCCATGGTGACACAAGCAACAGTCATTACATTTTAATAGAAGATTTCTGTAAACAAGAACGTTGTCCTTAAAATGAAATGATATGACTCTTGTTTAATACAACAGAGACATGAACTGACCAGATAAAGAAAAAGTTCATTTTGATTTCAGGTTGACTTGTAGTGCCTTTCTTTAGTAGAGTTGCTGGTCTGCTAGGAGCTCTAGGTTTGCTCTGGTGAGCAGTGCTGTCACTGAGACAGAGGTCACACTAACATCCAGGACACACAGACACACACAGGACACCCAGACACATGCAGAGGACTGGAAAACAGTTGCTACAACAGAAAGACACATGTTTCTGCTCGCGCCTTTAAAGGCTGTTGAAGGACATGCTCTCTGAGAACATTTGTGCTCTGCTCTGCCTCTGTTCCCTTCATCTTTCTGCCTCTCTGCTTCTTAACTGCTCTGTGTTTGTTGCTCTTTTAAGGTGCATAAAAGCTGCATGGATTTGCTGTTCCAGCCTTCTGTTCTCCTGTTTTGCATTTCTGTGTGCATGTGTGCGCCCTACGCAAGGAGAGAAACAGAGGGGTCAGAAGGTGAAAAAGGCTGGAAAACAGTCCTGTCCAGATCTACTGATCTGGCATGTTTGTGTAGTGGTCAGTGACACAGAGGGGGGCCTTTGTCAAGTGGAAACGTCAGTGACCATCACAGGCGAAACATGACACTGCCTGCTCACTGTACACATTATATCTCATGTGTTTTTCCTTCTTCCTTTCTCTCTCTGTCATTTTATTTTCCTCTCTGTCTCTTCCTTCTTTCCCCCTTTCTTTCTTCTCTTTTCTCCCTCTATTTCTCTCATATTTGCTTTTTCCTTTTCTTTCTTCTCTTCTCTCCCCCTTTCTCTCTCTCATTTTCTTTTCATCTTCCTTTCTTCCCTTTTCTCCCACTTTCTCTCTCATTTTTGTTTTGCCTTTCTCTTTCTGTTTCTCTCCCTCTCTTTTTTCTTTTGTCCTGTCTTCCCTTTCTTCTTTTCTCTCACTCTGACTCTCTGTCTTTCTCGCTCTTTCTGTCTTTATCTCCGTTTTTCTTCTCTCTCATTTTCCCTATATTTAAATAAAAATATATGAATTATGAAAATAATGATAAACACAATCCAGTGAAGCAAAATAAACATGAATAGTAGCAATAAACATGTAAGAACATATTTGACCATAAACAGAACAGATCAGCACAGACCTTTTTCACATTGCTTGTCTTAATTTATGTCTCTCTCTCTCCCTCCCTCTACCTGACTCTGTATGTGGTTTATATAAGTGTATGTGACAGGGTGTCTCTCCTTTGAGCGCAAGGGTGATGTGGAGGGAGAGAGAAATTTCTAAATTTTCATTCATTTTCTGGAACGTTGTGAGTGAGGCAGCAGAATCATTATTCATCTTGTCAGTAAAGCACCTAGAACTGAGGAGAAGGAGAGAGCATGAGAGAGAGTGAACTGACTGTTAGAAATAGCTCAGAGCTGGTGTTGAGAGTTTGAATCTGAGGCTGTGTGAATCTGCTCTTGCCCTTCTCTACTGTCATCCCCTCCTGATCCCCTAGGCGTTAGAGTTTCCTCTCACCTCTCGTCCCATGCGGATAATTATCAAGACCCTAAAGCCTCAGTTATGTGAGACATTAATGCAGCCTCTCTGTAGTGGCGGTGTGAAGTTGTGCTGCATGCTGAATTACCTGCTCCACCATTACTCTCCCATTACTCACTTCAGCCCACTTTGGACCTTCTATGACCTTCACCGCCAAGCCCTAATAGACCACCCCTGAACCCCTATCTGCAAATCAACCAAATCCTGACAGCTTTCAGCCATGAAAGGGAATATATCACATTCTTTATAGCCTCTACCTTAGACACTAACACACATTACAACCTGAGACAAACAGGCTCTGATAGGCCATACGCTTCTCTGAGGATTGAGATGAGCCTGTGATTGACAGCTGTGTGTGCAGCCTGAGTGTGATGCTTTGCTGCAGTCAGCAGAGCCAGGCTGAATGCTGAGTCCCCATAGTGCTTATATTACTGCCATAAAGCTCCAACTCCATCTCATTTAACCTCAGTATTGCTTCCAGTTTTGTATTTTTAATCTCTTTTCCATTTTTAATTCAGGTCTATTTTTTTGAGTGCAGAGCACACTGCAATCCTGGTTTTGCTCAGAGGCACTGAGGAGGAGGAAAAAGAGTGGGTGGAGAGGAGAGGAGTCTGAATGACTCCCTCCGTTATAAACATAACAGGCCTCCAAAAATGTGGCTTCCGATGCTATTGTTTTATACTTTCACACATTTACACCACTTTTAGTATGCAAAGAAAGAAAGGAAGAGAGTGGAAGCAGCAAGAAAGAAAGAAAGAAAGAAAGAAAGAAAGAAAGAAAGAAAGAAAGAAAGAAAGAAAGAAAGAAAGAAAGAAAGAAAGAGAGGAAGAAGGAGTGGAAGGGAGCAAGAAAGAAAGAAAGAAAGAATGAATCAGCACCAGTTTAAGTTATGCTAAAAGCAGATGACGGTTTGTGTGCGAACACATAAGCCCAAATATAGCTGGTCCATATTACAGTAGGCCTGTCTGAGTCACTGAATGTCTCATCATTTACAGTAAATCACATCATACAGACATACAGTACATTAAAGCCTTTGCCACAGTTTCCACAGATGTTGAATATATCACATCACATTTGGTTGGTCATCCAATAACACAATGATCTTTTCCTTTACCTAAGTATTACACATGATCGGATCATACAGTGATGTCAGGATGTTTTTGGACACAGTGTTCTACAGTGTTTTGTAAGTTCACCCTGTAGCAGACAGAAATAGCCCTGGAGCCAACATTAGCAGGTGTGAACATGCAGGGCTATCCCCACCACACCAAAACAGCAGCAGAGCCCATAACACTCAGGCTGAACCTGATTATCTCACATCGAGCGCTAATCAAGTAACATCTAGCAGACTAACCAGCAATGCTCAGTCACCAGAACATTGCTGCCTGCATGCCAGAGCGCAGGCTGGAGCTGTGCCACCTCATGCAGCCCGCCACGTGCTGCCACCGCAACAATCACCACCACAAGCCAAATGGAGGCAGAAACCAAACGAAAGCTCCACCGCCTCTGCCCAACTGACTCACACATTCCCTGAGTCAGCAGTCAGCGTGCGGGAGTTGGACGGAAGCCCTGCCTATCAGCACAAAACATTGCATGGAGCTCAGTGAGAGATGGTATTTCATATCCATCAAGCTCGTTCAGCCATCCATGACACTGACCAATGCTGAAAACATGGAGTCCACCACCGGACTAGCAGTACAGGCGTCAGGACCTGTGTGGGAGTCGTGTTTAGGTTGGGAGTTGAAATGATGAAAACCTACCCTAAACTCTGTCAGTGTTAACTCTGCTACACACACAGAAGACATCACCTACTTTTAAAATAATAATGAAAATAATAATAATTATTATTATCATTATAAAATAATAATCCATTCACTTTCTTTAATTTCTGAAAATTGTAATAATAGCTAACGTAGTACACAAGGCTAGTTAAGCTAAAGACAAAATGGAAACAATCATGGCAGTTAACATACTGTAAACCATTGCAAACTAATTCAATTCCTGTCAGCACTTCTCACTCTCCATCTGCATGGATTTTTCAGTGCATTTCACTACATCATCTTCCTTCTCACCGCATCTTAACTTTTTGGTGCCAACTTATTTTTTTGACACTTTTTGACACTGCTGTCCATCTCCATATGATTCAAGTGTGGAAATTGTTACATTGGTAAGCAATGCACTCTGTAGAACACTACCTGTTGTGCCAACTAGCTTCATCTTAAAAGGCTTATGTATATATGCCCATATATGCCCATTTTGAGTTTGATCCTAACAACACGTTCCAAAAAAGTTAGGACAGGACAACAAAAGGCTGGTAAAGTTGTGTCGTGCTAAAAAACACCTATTGGTTAAATGACAACAGGTAATTAACATGACTGGGTATAAAAAAATGCATCCCAGAGAGTCAGAAGTAAAATTGAGGAGGGGCTCACCACTCTGTGAAAGACTGGCCAAATATTGCAGCAATTGTTTAAGAATAATGCTCACCATAAAACAGCAATAAAGTTTTGCTGTACATTATCTACAGTACATAATGTCATTAAAACATTCAGAAAATGTGAGAAATCTCTGTATGCAAGGGACAAGGCTGAAAACCAGTATTTGCTGGCTATGATCTTTGGGGCCTCAGGCAGCACTGCATTAAAAGCAGTCATTCTGTAGTGAAAATCAATGCATGGGCTCAGAAACACTGCTGAAAACCACTGTCGGTGAACACAGTTTGTTGCTGCATCCAGAACTAAAAAGTCTAAAACACAAAAAAGAAATAATCTATAATGAGGATCCAGAAATGCTGCTGCTTTCTCTGGACATGAGCTCATTTAAAATCGACTGAGGCGAAGTGAAAACTTGTCCTGTGGTCTGACGAATCAACATTTGAAATTCTTTTTGGAAATCATGGACGTGGTGTCCTGCAGACTGAAGACCACTCAGCTTGTTATCAGTGCACAGTCGAAAGCCAGTATATCTGATGGTACAGGGGTGCATTAGTGCACATGGCACAGGTGATGTGCACATATTTTTTAAAAAACAATAACATTTCTGTTATGTTGTCTTTGTAGTATTTTACTTAAAATATGGTTGACATGATTTTTACATTTACATTTACAGCATTTAGCAGACACTCTTATCCAGAGCGATTTACAAGAAGTGCTTTGTCTATCTAGAGAAAGTATGTTTGCTAGTTACCAATAGCTTAGAGAAAAGACAGTCCTGAGCTCAGATACTGCTAGAAACAAAAAGTCACTGTAGATAGGAACAGAGTTAAACAGAACTCTGTGCCATTCAATGCAATACAATACAATATACTACAATACACAGTGCAATACAATAAAATATAAGTGCAGCTTATATTTTGATATAGATGTGCTGATTTGCACATCATTGCATTCTATTTTTATTTACATTCTGCAGAGTGTCCCAGCTTTTTTGGAAATGTGTTTTTTTTATTATTACACCCATATATAACCTAAGAATAATTCAGCCAGTTTGTCTTGAAGTCCCTGTAGTTATTGAATAATAAGCCTTAGTATGCAATAAACCTGGGATTTTTTAACTGACTAATTACAATCAGCAAAATGAGGCTGTGCTTGAGGAGGAGGGGGGGGGGGGGGGGTGCTGATTTAGCACTAAATTACTATAAATTTACTTGTAACTTTTGTCACACTTCGTCACACAGTGAAAGCTACAACATAAGCTTTTATTTAAATACTTATTTAAAAGTCAAGTGTGATCATTTGTATGATGGTAATGGTTTAGGTATACGCTTTGATTAATTGCTTGTCTTGTAATCCAGACTTCTGCCTATTGCAAGAGTGTCTGGTGGGTTTTGTTGTTTAATGTGGAAAAGAACTACCTGCTTTGACAGGAAATGGGAGTTTGACTGACATGTGAAACCACTAACCAGAAACCAAGGAAATTATGTCTTTTATCTCACAGGCTGAAAATGCTGCATGGAAGTGCATACACATGGATGTGTGAACAGCCAGTCATAATGTAACAGAGAAAATCATTATAGCTTAGGCCAGCTTAGCGTATGATAGGATACAGCTTAGTCTAAACCATTAAATGACCAGCACGCCCGACAGGCCCAAAGTTTTATTACACACTTTTATAACCTAAGAATAGCTTAACCAGATTGCATTGAAGTCCCTGTAGTCACTGAATAATGAGCCTTAGTAGGTAGATAAACAATATAATAAGAAGAATAAATACAAAAAACCTATCTACAGGCATATATACAAATATACAAATAGTATGTAATAAGACTGTAATAAGAATAAGAATTTTAAGAGGTTAACTAGTTGTTAACTGCATTTGCTTGTTTCTCCAGTGCAAACCTAGAAACTGCAGACAACTATATAAATATATCTTTGTTGATCTATTGATCTGTTGCATTTAGGGTTAGCAGAAAATTGTGTAAATTAGATTTTTCATCAAACAGTTTCTTAAATAAGCAGGTTTTCCCCTGGGAACTTTCTTAGACTAATTCAGGGGTTCAAATTAGGGCTTCTGGGGTGGATCTTGTTATGCTGTTTCTGTGTTTGAGTTTTGAAGAGACTGGTGAAAGCAGGACTGTTTGGTCCCCTTCTTTTAGATAAGGCAGGTCTCTGTCTGTCAGCTATATGATGAATGAATCACTGTCTCAGTCTAAAGCTGACCTCCGAACCACACAGGTCACAGCCAATATAGACCAAGACAGCGGACGCATATGACCTCAGACACACCATTCCAACCTACCATCAATCCTAAACACATACATGTGCACCTGATCTTTGTCTGAAAGAGCATATTAGCCAGCAGACTTACATGCTAAAGTCTCAACATCATTAGATGAGGTGATACTGTTAACCCCAAATGCATAAAATTGTGGTAGAAATGATGTTGTCAGATTCTGTGTTTAGACATGGTGGCACAGTGACACAGTGGATAGTGCTGTCGCCTCACAACAAGAAGGCCCTCTGTCCGCATGGGTTTTCTCTGGGTGCTCTGATTTGCAGTCAGGTGCAGTCAGGTGAATTGGATATGCTAAATTGCCCCTAGGTGTGTGTGAATATATGTGTCTGTGTGTCTGCCCTGTGATGGACTGGCAACCTGTCCAGGGTGTTTCCTGCCTTCTGCCTAGTGACCACTGGGATAGGCTGCAGCACCCAACAGGAGCCAGGAGGATAAGTGGATATCGAAATATCATAACAAAATAATTCCAAGTAAATCAAACTTCTGTGAAATCGAACTGTCCACTTAGGAAGCAAAACTGATTGACAATCAATTTCACAGCCGTTGTGCAAATGGAACAGACAACAGGTGGAAATTATTGGCAATTAGCAAGACACACTCAATAAAGGAGTGGTTCTGCAGGTGGGGACCACAGACCACTTCTCAGTACCTTTCTGCTTTATGGCTGATGTTTTGGTCACTTTTGAATGTTGGTGGTGCTTTCACACTCGTGGTAGCATGAGACGGACTCTACAACCCATACAAGTGGCTCAGGTAGTGCAGCTCATCCAGGATGGCACATCAATGCAAACTGTGGCAAGAAGGTTTGCTGTGTCTGTCAGCATAGTGTCCAGAGGCTGGAGGCGCTACCAGGAGACAGGCCAGTACACCAGGAGACGTGGAGGAGGCCGTAGGAGGGCAACAACCCAGCAGCAGGACCGCTACCTCTGCCTTTGTGCAAGGAGAAACAGGAGGAGCACTGCCAGAGGCCTGCAAAATGACCGCAGTGGAGAGCGATCTGCTGCCTGCAACATCCTTCAGCATGACAGGTTTGGCAGTGGGTCAGTAATGATGTGGGGTGGCATTTCTTTGGAGGGCCGCACAGCCCTCCATGTGCTTGCCAGAGGTAGCCGGACTGCCATTAGGTACCGAGATGAGATCCTCAGACCCCTTGTGAGACCATATGCTGGTGCGGTTGGCCCTGGGTTCCTCCTAATGCAGGACAGTGCTAGACCTCATGTGGCTGGAGTGTGTCAGCAGTTCCTGCAAGATTAAGGCATTGAAGCTATGGACTGGCCCGGCCGTTCCCCAGACCTGAATCCGATTGAGCACATCTGGGACATCATGTCTCGCTACATCCACCAACGCCACGTTGCACCACAGACAGTCCAGGAGTTGGCAGATGCTTTAGTCCAGGTTTGGGAGGAGATCCCTCAGGAGACCATCTGCCACCTCATCAGGAGCATGCCCAGGTGTTGTAGGGAGGTCATACAGGCACGTGGAGGCCACACACAATACTGAGCCTCATTTTGACTTGTTTTAAGGACATTACATCAAAGTTGTATCAGCCTATCGTGTGTTTTTCCACTTTAATTTTGTGTGTGACTCCAAATCCAGGCCTCCATTGGTGAATAAATTTGATTTCCATTGATGATTTTTGTGTGATTTTGTTGTCAGCACATTCAACTTTGTACAGAACAAAGTATTCAATGAGAATATTTCATTCATTCATATCTAGGATGTGTTATTTGAGTGTTCCCTTTATTTTTTTGAGCAGTGTAGATATATATATATATATATATATGTGTGTGTGTGTGTGTGTGTGTGTGTGTGTGTGTGTGTGTGTGTGTGTGTGTGTTTAGATATGCTGTAAAAAGATTATATTCATCAGGCATCAAAGGAAGAAATAAGATTTTGTTATGTATCTAAATGTAGTCAAACAAAATGTAGCTAAACAAACAAACTAAGCATTGTAAAATACACAGCAGGATTTAGAAGATCAGAAAGATTAAAATTTTAACCTCTTAAAATCTCAGACTTATTATATACTAAGGGTATTATTCAGTAACTACAAGGACTTTGATGCAAAAGGACTGGGTTATTCTTAGGTCATAGAACCTCATTTGGGGGCAGTCGTGGGCTGGAGGCTAGGGATCTGGCCCTGTGACCGGAAGGTTGCCGGTTCAATCCCCAGGGCCGACAGTCCATGACTGAGGTGTCCTTGAGCAAGACACCTAACCCCCAACTGCTCCCCGGGCGCCGTGGATAGGGCTGCCCACCGCTCCGGGCAAGTGTGCTCACTGCCCCCTAGTGTGTGTGTTCACTAGTGTGTATGTGGTGTTTCACTTCATGGATGGGTTAAATGTGGAGGTGGAATTTCCCCGGTTGTGGGATCAAAAAAGTTTCACTTAATCACTTAGAAGTGTGTAATAAAAGATCCTGGCCATTTCAGGGGTTTAATGGCACATGGGAGATTTTCCTGTTATATGTTTACAGTAAGTGTGCTATTAAATACAAAAAGTTTGGTACAGGAAGAAAATAGTTCTTAACAAAATTCCGTAGCTAGACATTCCATGTTCAATGCAATGTCTGTGGGATCTTAGTTCTTTGACAGAGCAGTCATGAGGAACTCTCTTTGTCAGCAGTTTTTGGACTTAAAAGAGAGCATACCACCAACAGGGCTATCAGCACTACCTCTGTTCTGCATTACCCTGTAGTTACGCTCAGAAAGAAATTTTGCCTTGAGCACTGTGTTTTACACCCCAGCTCCATGACCTCCAGACATTACTTTGGAGTTCTCCTGTTACAGTCTATTGGTCCACCCTGTAGTCTCATACACATACACAAACGCATGCATGGGGTTTGTTTTTATACAATATGGGTTCAGACGTTGGCTCATACATTTGAATTATGCACAGTATAAGTTAAATACCCATACGTAAGAATATATCTTCCATATATAATAGTATCATGTTCCTTATGTATTATACTATATACAGGGGTTGGACAATGAAACTGAAACTGGTTTTAGACCACAATAATTTATTAGTATGGTGTAGGGCCTCCTTTTGCGGCCAATACAGCATCAATTCGTCTTGGGAATGACATATACAAGTCCTGCACAGTGGTCAGAGGGATATTAAGCCATTCTTCTTGCAGGATAGTGGCCAGGTCACTATGTGATGCTGGTGGAGGAAAATGTTTCCTGACTCGCTCCTTCAAAACACAAAGTGGCTCAATAATATTTAGATCTGGTGACTGTGCAGGCCATGGGAGATGTTCAAATTCACTTTCATGTTCATCAAACCAATCTTTCACCAGTCTTGCTGTGTGTATTGGTGCATTGTCTTCCTGATGCATGGCGCCGCTTTCAGGATACAATGTTTGATCCATTGGATGCACATGGTGCTCCAGAATGATTCGGTAGTCCTTGGCAGTGACGCGCCCATCTAGCACAAGTATTGGGCCAAGGGAATGCCATGATATGGCAGCCCAAGTCATCACTGATCCACCCCCATGCTTCACTCTGGGTATGCAACAGTCTGGGTGGTACGCTTCTTTGGGGCTTCTCCACACCGTAACTCTCCCGGATGTGGGGAAAACAGTAAAGGTGGACTCATCAGAGAACAATACATGTTTCACATTGTCCACAGCCCAAGATTTGCCCTCCTTGCACCATTGAAACCGACGTTTGGCATTGGCACGAGTGACCAAAGGTTTGGCTATAGCAGCCCGGCCATGTATATTGACCCTGTGGAGCTCCCGACGGACAGTTTTGGTGGAAACAGGAGAGTTGAGGTGCACATTTAATTCTGCCGTGATTTGGGCAGCCGTGGTTTTATGTTTTTTGGATACAATCCCGGTTAGCACCCGAACATCCCTTTCAGACAGCTTCCTCTTGCGTCCACAGTTAATCCTGTTGGATGTGGTTCGTCCTTCTTGGTGGTATGCTGACATTACCCTGGATACCGTGGCTCTTGATACATCACAAAGACTTGCTGTCTTGGTCACAGATGCGCCAGCAAGACGTGCACCAACAATTTGTCCTCTTTTGAACTCTGGTATGTCACCCATAATGTTGTGTGCATTGCAATATTTTGAGCAAAACTGTGCTCTTACCCTGCTAATTGAACCTTCACACTCTTACTGGTGCAATGTGCAATTAATGAAGATTGGCCACCAGGCTGGTCCAATTTAGCCAAGAAACCTCCCACACTAAAATGACAGGTGTTTCAGTTTCATTGTCCAACCCCTGTATGTGTAAAAACCCATATGTCATAACAAAATGTTTTTACATATTATATATATACTACCTATATATAACAATGACATGCCCCATATGTATTGTACTGTATATCTACCTATATGCATTGTTGCTGATGGATATAATGATTGCTGCATATGAGCTCTACATTGATTATCACTAATTTTCAGTGGTTGATATGACAGTGACAATGTTTATGTGGCTCCTTGTAGCCGTCATTCATATAATTTGAAATCACCGTTTGAAACCAACCCTTCAATAAGACATGAGAAGACACATTTTTTAGACACCAATCTGTAAACCCTGAATTAGCCTACTTGAGTGTTTCTGAAGATTGTTGGACCTTTTCTGAGCTGTACATTTACTCACAATGGCATGCTGTCAGCTCTTACAATTACAATGCAGTTAAATGTGAGGTGAGCAATTCTGTGCCATGTTTAAAATTCCATCTTATTTTTTTCTCAGATTATTGTTACAATAAAGTAGGCGAGTTTGGTAGCTGGTGGTTGTCACCATGACTATTGCAATGTCTCTGGGATATAATGCCTTTCATGGGTCTTAAATGGACTTCTGGCTGTACCACTGGTCTAAACATAAACACAGCTTATCTTTCAACAAGCAGAATTGTTCAGGAACATTGTGATGGGCTGTTTTTCACTGATTTTCTTCCAAATCAGGGTATTTCTGTCCTGGAAATGTACAACAAGCACAAATATGAGGTCATTTTTTAATCTTATATTTATTATGTATACTTTGTATTGTACCTTCTGCCCAGTGAGCACTAGGATAGGTTATATATATATATGAAAGGTTATATATATATATGAAAAATGTAAAATTCACTATCATTACATATGACACATGACTAAAACCCTCCATTGCCATTTGGTGGTTAAGAGTTTTAAATCTTGTAGCTTTTCACCTCCTATATGTACAGACTAGAGAGTATTAATAGCAGTCTAGCTAATGATTCATGTATTAATCAAAATCCAATCCCACTTCCTCCACGCAGGGGAGTACTTCAGCAAAAAAACAGAAGAACTTTTCATGTGGGCGTTCAACAAAAGTGAACTTTATTTCTTGGCGCTGTAGAGATGTAATGGATTGGATCGGCATTTGTTGGTCAGAAGTGTTGTGCGTGATGTGAAAGCGTTTGTGTAATCCTCTCTCCTCCCTGAGGCGTCTCCAGAGGCAGTGAAGGACAGTTGTTAGGTGGAAGAGTGTCGAGCCAGCATGTGTTGGAGTCGTGTAAGCACATTTCCTTGTTCATCCCCTCCTCCAGCGCTCCAGTCCCGAGTGACTGTTTCACTGGCACACTGTCCCCGCTGAGTGAGTGCTCACATGTGTGTGTGTGCATGAGGCATGTCAGAGGGCCGGCCATCATCTCTCACAGTTCAAAAAGAAGGAAAGATATGGAAAGGAAACTTGACACGTTCATTCATCCCAGTGAAGGGTTATTGCCCACTATTTCAAAGTTTCTGCATAATTCAGTGGTTGAAATGGAAACAAAGTCATTCTGAGTGGTTTGATGTGAAATGGTTCATTGTAGAGAAACTTAGCAGCTCAGATTTCTTTAGAGTGGTGGTGGTAGGCATCAGGGTTTGTGATATCTACAATGCAAATGTAAATTTTATTCACTATCCGAAACCACCAGTGAACCCTCAGATGTCTTCTGAGTTTTATTATCTGATGCTGATATTGGTAAAATAGTGGTAAATCTGAAGTTTTCTGTGGGGAATACTTTGCCTATATGTACCTCTCCACTAGAAATCGATTTAAAAATGCACTTCATCTAAAAGCTTTTTACAAAACTAAAATAATGGGTGATAGGATCCAGACGTCCTATTATCACCATTGTGAGCAAAGAAACACTTCACATTAAAAAACTCTGAATGACTTTATTTACATCTTAATTATTTAATTGTTTAAATATCAGTGTAATTCCCCTTAAAAGCATAAACATAAACATCCATGCACACAAACCTATTAGCACTCTTATTAATAACAAAGTTAAGCACAAACACACATCCACTCTTTAATGCATCAGCAGCTGTATAATTTGTCCTGCACCTTGGGATACACATCAACAAACTCACTCACAAACATGCATATGACTAATATTACCTGTGTGTTATGAATAACACAATATCTTGTGTTGCCAGGTGAGAAGCAGGTCACTCTAATGCTGTTTGTTTCCAATTTCATCTCCTCTTCTCTGCAGTTACGTACAATATGTCAACCTGCATGTCTGCTGCCCTAACCCCGTTGACCTTCAGAAACTGAACCAATGGGAGTATATGTTAATTAATTCACCATCCACATAATTAAAAACAACTGCATTATCATAACAGAATAAATTTCAGTGCAAGTCGCTTCATATTGGCACTGAACTCTCTCGATTCAGTTGGTAGAACACATTGTTTGACAGTCAACAGTAAACAGAGGCCAGTTGCACGTAGCGCTGTAAGTCTACATTTGTTTTACCACTAACGTTAAAGTTTCAAGGTGGGTTTGTTAAAGGTCAGGGTCAGTGCTTTTTGAAGTTCAACAATTTCATACAGGCATGACTCCTTTTTAATCTTAAAGTAGACTATCGACTGAGGTAACACCTCAATTTGTGACTCATGGCCAGATTTTTCACCAAAATATTTTCAAGACTAGTTTCAATTATTCAGTTGTTGTTTTTAAATTGATCAAAACCTAAAGATAAATGCTTGTTTGTGGGTCATATGACATTAAACCCCTTAAACTCTAGAAGGCATCCCATCAATGGGTCCAGATTTCCAGTCTTCATTCTTATAGCTACATGTCTTGCGTGGAATTCACAGTTGTTGCACAATAATGATGCTATTTATAGCTTAATTAAATCTTAACAACATGTGTTTATGGGACATTTAACCTCCTGCAGTGTTTAAAGGGTTAAGTTGTTTTTCAAACACTCTATAGAAAAAGCCAGATGGCACAAGTACATCTTTAAACATAATACATAAGACTGATGTAGAATCCTTCACAATAGAGCTTGCAAAGCTGCTCTAGAGGCTAACATCACACAGAAGATATGCACTGTAGTTTTACAAGGACAGGGATCCTTTAAGCTTCAGCTGCACACTGAGGCTGGTGATAATCGTTGCATTTGGGGCGTTACACCTGCAGACAGCCAGCTACAGAATTAATTGTTAATGGTTATCCAGCAGCAATCCCTTTTTATGTCTGTAACTGCAGCAGCCTTATTGGATTTGTCTCTCTGGCTCAATTTAACCAACGATTAGAAATAATGGCCTTTTAGCCTTCTGATAAATTGCATGCCTATAACCCCCAACTCATGTGTTGAGAAGGAAAGGGATTTGAGAAGATCTGGTTCCTGTTAGTTACACTTGATCTCACTCTCTTGCTTTCAGAGCAAATTTATCCTTGTGCACTCTACTTCTCTCCAATGTTCAGCCTTCCATGCTGATATTTTCCATTCTGCTTTCTTTTGGCCCAAGGTCAGAGGTCAGGTAAGGTCGAACACTGGGTGACAGTGATGGAGGAGTGAGTAAATAAGGGAGTGTGACGCTTGAGGAATGGGCATTCTGCATACAAAAAGCATTGGCTCACACTAAAACTGCATGCATTTGCAAACCCTCCTACTAACCTCATCTAACATGTTTTTCTTGCTGCCTTTACATTTCTATAACTCATAGGTGCAAAATTACAGGTTGAATTAACAGCAGGGCTTTGATGACTTTAGAGCCATCTGGACACACATCTTCATGTCCTTCCAGGCATTTGTGTGGAATAAATAAAGGGTTTTTGACAACTGCTACTTGCCCCATTTGTTCTCCTATTGTGCATCAGAGACCCTTCCCACATGAAACTTGCTTGTTCTGTGTTAATTGTCTCATCCAGATGCAAGAGTTTTATCACTGTGGAGATCTGTGAAAATAAAGACTTCTCTGATGAACTAATCCAACCTGAATAAGGCTTGTCAGGCTTGGGGATTTGGAGACCTTCTCTTGTGGAAATATGTAATTGCATGAAAGGTGTGAACCAGCATTTTGTAATGTCGGTTTACTTCAGACTCAAGAAGATGAATATGATTGCAAGCGCCATAGTATTCAAAGAGAATGTCCTTGGTAAAGGCCATTTCTGAGGATGTAAGTGAATTATCTATTATTGTGAGCATATCTTCATCATCTTGATATTGCATTTGGGATGTCAAGCCAGCACTTCCTTCAGAGCCTACGTGTTGATGTTAATATGTAAAAACTCCAGGCTGTATTTTTTGCCAAACGATGACTGTAGTCAGCAAATATTTTCAAGGCTAATTTCAAATATTCAATTATTATTGTTCATTAATTGATCAAAACCTTGAACATAAATGCCTTTTTGTGTTTATATGACATTAAACCACTTAGATGCTAAACATGTCTTACATAGTAATTCCACAGTAATTAATGAGTAATTCACTGTTGTTACTCTATAATAATGTTTGTAGTTTGATCAAATCTTAAAAACACATGTTTATGGGTTTTATGGGATATTTGACCTCATAAACTGCAAAGACGCATCAGCAGGTATAGATTTCCATTCCTCACTTGCATGGCAACATATCTTAAATAGTAATTCCAACTCAGTAATTACTGAGTAATTCAAGCCAGCAATTCTTTTAGAGCCTGTGTGTTAATGTTAATGTGTAAATATGTATCATGTGGCTTGAGGAAGTCTCACAAATTCTGACCTGACTTTCAAGTAACTATTTGAAGCTTTGCAGGATAATTGCAGCACACACACACACACACACACACACACACACACACACACACACACACACACACACACACACACACCATTTACCACATAAAATTTCTTTGGATTGAAAAGTCATTAATCTATGACATCACTGTGAAGAACTCTATTGGGAACCTTTATGTTTAAGAGTGTTTGCTTTGCTTGACACCAAAAGAAGTCCCAGTATGTCCACACTACTATTCCTATGACTACACTAAAACAACAATACCTAAAACTAAAATAAGGCATATTTTTTACACAACTGTGTTATCATAATCAGTGTTGCTCAGTGTTTTAGCTTAGCTAGTGTAGATTCTAACCTGGTCTGGTAATTTGAGCAAAGACTGATCTAGACTCAGTTAGTGTGTGGCACAGTCTTCTTCAAACAGGGTTATCACTGCTAATCTTCAGGCTGTGTGTGCCCATCGCTCTGCATAATGGGCCCGGCTTAAAGAAGACTGTGTTTCTGTAATGTAGCAGGAGCGCTCCACTGAAGTTGAGTGATGACACAGCTGGCTTTGGCCAGACACAGCGATTACTAAACGTGAGGTATTACCATATCACTCCTTATACACATGCACTGCAGATATTAACCAGATTAATTTAGCATGAAAACCAATGGAGGCTGCATGCACTACAATGTCAGAGAAAGAGAGATGAAATAGACTGGACTGGATGTGAAATGAAAGGCTGGGATCTTGATTAAACTCTTCAGATTAAGGCAGACAGTGTGAAACATGAGAGAGCGAAGCTAATTTAACATACCACACACTCCCACACCACCAATGAAGACACAAACATGCATGACCAATATTCATGTCCACTGGCTATGCTCAGATAGAGCTACGATTCTTCACCACAGAACACACAGCTTGCCGAGAGTGATTACTACTGCTTTGTCTGTGTGGATGTGTGTATTTGTGTGAAAGCTCCACTATGTGTGTGTGTTCTTTGACACGTTTCAGTGCCATCAAAGGCTCTCTCCTCACTGAGCAGTGAAGACATCCTCCCCCTCAGCATTTCTGCTTAAGTGTTAAATTTACTGCGCTGTGGGGAGGGGAGAAAATGCATCCAGGTAGATTAATTCCCCACTGACTAAACATCCATAAAAGATGGTTTCTCCTCTGTAAATACTAATTAAGTCAAGATGCTGTTTGAATTATTTATTTGCATTTCTGACACAAGAAATGAAGCTCTGTCCTGACCCTCAGCATGTTCCTCTACCCATCTCTACCTCTTTAGCTGCAGTTTGATGAGACTGTTGTTGTAGTTGTGAGGATGACAGAAGAAGATGAAGCTCGTATTGCCACAATGGCACACAAAGCAGCTTAGTCCATTTTCTTCCCCTTAAATACACCACCACCACACTGCCCCAACCCAGCCCCCCAAAAGTTTAATTTACATTTATAGCATTTGGCAGATGCTTTTATCCAGAGCAACTTACAATTTCACCATTTTTACACAGGTAGGCGAAGGTAGTGTTAGGAGTCTTGCCCAAGGACTCTTATTGGAATAGAGTAGGGTGTTTACCCAGGTGGATTTTGAACCCTCTACAGTGTAGAAGGCAATGGTGTTACCCACTATGCTATACCAACCACTATACCAATCAGTTATCCACTTGTGAGCCACCATTCTGCCAGATTTCTGGTGTAAAACAAGCTTACATTATTCTAATCTATTGATATTTTGTGTCATAGTGTGGAGGTAGGCACCCAAATATAGCTGTGGTAAAAAAAAAAAAAATCCCCCAAAAAACAAACATTTTTTTCCTTTCTAATGATAAATAGGTGAGTCTTGAGATGGAAAAAACTGAGAATCCCTAGGGCAGTGACCAAACCAGAATAATGAAGAGGAAAGTCTTGCATTGGAGTGAAAAATTTGTCTCCAAGGATTAATATTTGCTTCTAGTGGCAAACTACAATGATCAGAGCTAGCTAGGCATTCAGTTGAAGCCACAAAATTCAAAACTTCAAGGAAAAATGCTAATGCTCCCCAGTACTGGAGTCCTCGTACTATGCAACGGAACTTTTTAACTTTTTGGCAATTCTAAAGTGACAACACAAATATTTGAAGATTGTAACATACATTAACACAGAATTGTTGTCCAACAAAAAGTCATGTTTTGCCTATTTTAAAAGTCTAGCTGCCCTTTGCAATGTATGAACATGTTATAATGAACAGACCAATAGAAGTGATCCAAAATAAAATAAAATGTTGTTGCATTAACTTACACTGAAATTTAAATAGTAAAGTTACTTTTTTTTAGAGTTGAGAAGTTGTTCCAAATCCGATATTTACACTGATGTATTTTATCTTGTAGTGGTTTTACGATGACTCTTTCAGTAAAGAGCTCTGGCATAGAGCTACTGCCATAGTTTTCTACTTCTACTTGTTTTGGTCAGGCTTCCGCTCTTACACAGCCATTGATGTAAAATGAAGCGAGGAAGAAAATCCTTCCAGAGGAGTTGGTCCCACCCATTATAAATGAAAACATGATTGGTTGATTCCAGTGTAAATTCCTAATTATGTTAGTGGGTGACCTGCTGCGTTAGGCCGTCAGGTCAGCTTTTGAAATGCTAAACTAAACAGAGAGCTCACTTGGCTGTATATCTATAGATAGCACAAAGAAAAAGTCTGATTGGACAATTTTCTGTTTGATATTTCAAGAATTTAGCCCTTTTGTCTCCAAACAAAACTTAACATTGAAATACTATAAAATAATAATGAGCCAGCCATTGTTCACGGAAATCATTAGGCCAAGAGGCGAAGAAGGGCTAGAAAGTCCTGAGGGATTGCCACTGCTCACTTCACCGTTTTTGTAATATTTTGAACATGGATTGTATAAACGTTTCACAATATCGATTCTCTTCTGCTAGCTGATCCTAGAACTGCTCAGTTTTGACTTTGCTCTAGTTCTTATTCAGGTTAAGCATCATTGAGGTCTTGTCTCTCTCCCACTACGACTGGACTGGAAATTGAATTTGGCTTGATGCAGAGCTCTGCAGATTCACACAGGCTACACTCATCGATGAACCCCATTCTCTGCACCTAAACGCGAATATGATCATGCATTAAGATCCAAATTAGCAAATCAAACCAATGTGGGAAACGATGGGAAAAAGCTGCTTCTGTGTTTTCATTATTTCTATCAGAACTATCCAAACAACTGGAGTGTATCTTTAGCGTGAGTACATGGAGAAAGAAAAACAGAGAGGCTAAACTTAGTATTACATTTCATTTCCTCTCTCTTGCTCTGTCTCTCTTTCTCTCTCCTGTTCTCTCTGTGACCTCATCTTTCCAGAGACGTACTTGTGTACACGCATTGGGTCGTCCCACTGGGCTGTTTACCCTCATGTCTGGGTCAGAAGTCGAAGGTCATTGGTGCTCTCTCAGCATACACCCGTTGACCCCGCTCTCTGATCATTGTGTGAAAGGACAGCAACCTAACCTAACTACTATGCCTCATTACTCAAACTCTCTGCAGCCTCCCAAGGACTGTCTCCTAAAGCCTGATCCCAGGTGCCCCCCCCCCCCACACACACACACACAGGATATATGGACCCTTAAACAGTCTTAGGCATGAGTGTGTGGCTCTGTGGTTCTTGTTTACTTTCTCAGGTGAGATGTAGAGCTGATTGCTCTTTGATCTGTGGCCTGCTTTGACTGAGAGCCTGATAATGAGTTGGGATCAAGGTCGAGAGCTTAAACTGGAGAACAACAAGAGCGACTTTCTGAAATGACAGTGAACTTCAGAGGGGCCTGAAAGCACTTTGGGACTTCATGTGGGCATACTTTGCTAAACACAGACAAGGTATTGAAGCAGAGGGAGAGATGCTGGTTTTGTGTCATACTTTGCATTTGTATCACCATTTGCATTATATACACTGACCAATCACTTCATTAAGTACACCTCCTTGTATCTACACTGTACTCCACTTAACCAGTAATCAATGCATAATTTATAATTAATTGAGACATGCTCTGCATGTTTTTGTATTTTTCTTACTTTGACACACCTCAGACAGCACGAAATGAGTTGGTAAATTAGCAAATGAGATCAACCAGGTGTACTTGGTGAGGGAAAGTGCAAAATGTGCACATTTTGTACACTGGGAACTCCTGAATGATGATGCTAGGAAAAGGCACTGAACTATCCATATCAGTTATCAAACCATTATCTATTTTCAATGAGTACAGTGCAGAATGAACTATTCCCTCATTGTGTAACAACTTAAAAAGTGTCCTTTTTTACATGAAAGATGAATTGAGCTATAGCAACTGTCACAATAAGGACTGTTGGCTGAAAGATGTCAGTGTAGAATGGTTGGTAGAAACATATAAGTCACCATGAGAATCAAAGAAAACAAACTCAAAACCTGACACAGGTCAACGCAAGAGCTGCTTACACAGCAGATACAGACAGACAAGATCATGAGAGAGTGGAGCTATAGACAAAACATGGATGACTGGGATAATCAGGTTATTCCAGAACACTCTAACTGAGGAGATTTTGTGGCAAAAAAGCCTTTAAAAAAGTTAATCCTGAATAATTTAATTGCATGGTTGTTAATGTGTGATTTATTTATTTGTTCCTCCTCATAGACTCGTTGCTTTCTACAGACTGTAGTCCACCTTTTTCTCTGCATATGTTGTTAGCTCTATTCATCCTGTTCTTCAATGGTCAGGAACCCCAAAGGACCACCATTGAACAGGTATTATTTAGGTGGTGGGTCATTCTCAGCACTGCAGTAACACTTATGTGGTGGTGGTGTGTTATCAGATCAAATCAAATATTTGTATAGTGCTTTTTACAACTGATGTTGTCACAAAGCAGCTTCACAGAATTCCAGAAAAGACAAAGTTTTAACAATTAATGTAAAAACCCCCAGGTGAGCAAGCCAGGGGCGACAGTGGCAAGGAAAAACTCCCTCAGAGCTAAGGAAGAAACCTTGGGAGGAACCAATGTTCACAAGGGGGACCCATCGTCCTCTGGTCAAACTACCTACAAGTGATTATACTACTAATATTAATAGCTGTAGTATTAGTAACAGTTACAGCTAGAAGTCTATGAAAACTTCAATGTAGGGTGGGCAGCTAGTCCAAGGCAGGTAACGGTAGCTGGGCTGCGGGCAGCTGGTCTGAAGCGGGTAGCAGGAGAGCTCGACAGTCAGTATTAGTAGTGTTAGTGTGTGTTGTGCTGGTCTGAGTGGATCAGACACAGCAGTGCTGCTGGAGTTTTTAAACACCTCGGTGTCACTGCTGGACTGAGAATCATCCACCAACCAAAAACATCTAGGCAACAGTGTTCCATGGGCAGTGTCCTATGACCACTGATGAAGGACTAGAGGATGACCTTACATCTGTAAGGTGGACCAACAAGGTTATGGACAGTGAGTGGACCCACCAGAGCAACACATACTAACACGTCACCACCACGTAAGTGTCATTGAAGTAAAAATAAATCAAAAACAGAAATAGCATTATCTGGCACACATTTGGAGGCTGTGATTTCAGCTAAAGAGCGTATTGAGTGCTGACAGATAAGGTCCACAAACTAATGCACACATCATGTTTTATGTGTGTGATTACATAATAATTGTGCATTCAAATGTGCATGAATATGTCATAACGTAAGAGTAAATGTGTAATGAAAGGTGACTAAAATTTTGCTTGCAAGTATATTTAAAAACATTGTTGTACTTAATTCCCACAACTGTAACTTTACAGGAAAAGAAAACTTTAACATTTTATGTAAGAAAATGTAATGAAGTAATTTATGAGCATTTCTGTTCATTTATCCTGAAATTTTTTGTCAAGGGTGTTTCCAGCCTACTGCCCAATGACAGCTAGGATAGGCTCCAGCACCCCCCCCGTGATCCTGAGGGAGAAGCGGCGTAGAAAATGTGTGTGTGTGTGTGTGTGTATATGTGTTTATTTATCATGAAATTTTTAGTCAAGGATGTTTCCTGCCTACTGCCCAATGACAGCTGGGAGAGGCTCCAGCATCCCCCACAACCCAGAAGGATAAGCGGTGTGTGTAAAGCAAACTGGGGTGACACGGTTGCGCAGGGAGTAGCTATGTTGCCTCACAGCAAGTTCAGGTCCCTGGCCGGGCAATCAAGGTAATTTCTGTGTGGAGTATGAATGTTCTCCCCATGTCTGGATGGGTTTACTCTCACATTTCAAAGACGCACTGCCAGGCCAATTGGAAATGCTAAATTGCCCCTAGGTTTGATTGTGCATGTCCATGTGTCTGCCCTGCAATGGACTGGCAACCTGTACAGAGTGTGTCCTGCCTTCTGCCTGATGACTGCTGGTGTGGGCTCCAGCAACCCAAAAGGATAAGCAGTAGAGTGTGTGTGTGTGTGTGTGTGTGTGTGTGTGTGTGTGTGTGTGTGTGTGTGTGTGTGTGTGTGTAAAGAGAACTAAAGATTTAAAATCAAACTGAACTGAGTGCAATTCATTATCGAATTTATTTAAGCTCCAGCTTAAAACGAAAAATTTACTTTTTATCTAGCACACTTCCATGCAGACTGTGTGCTTCCCACTTTATCTGTCTCACTATGCTGTTTGCAGGGTTTTGTGCTCATGTGAGCAAGTGTGTACGCATTTTACTACAAAGCAGTTGGCTTAATGAGAGATCCTCAACCATCTGATGGTAGTGGCACAACAGGAGGTGCATGCAGGCCCTCATGCATTTCATATCAGATAGCAGGCATTTAGCTTACAAAGAGACCGGCTATCAGCGGCTCTGCAAGGGCTCACAGAGGAGAAGCATGTGTGTGCGTTCATACAAATTGGCACACATGACACAAAAATTACGAGCAGATAAAAGGAGCACAAAAGAGTAAGAGCAAATTGTGTGCACTAAAAAAAAAGAAACAACACTGAGAAAAGAAACAGGGATATTGAGAGTGAGTAGCTGAGGAGAGAGATGGCTGGAGGGAGAGGAAGAGTGATGAGAGCAGAGATGGAATACAAAGCAAGCCGTGATGGCACGCAGCCCACCCATCGCCCACTTTCCTCTTCCTCCTCTCTCCCACACACACGCTGTTCCTGTGACGTCCACTCAAATCCCGGCGCTCAGCCCGTGGGCGTCTGCTCCACCATTCATCCACACGCCTCCATCCTCCACGCTGCTCCTTCCTCCTCTCCAGCGCCCACGCCCATTCACAATCAGCTCCCTGGCTCAGAGGTGTGATCTGATTCGTGATTCGTGTGCTGGGGAGAAGAAAGCAGGATGCTGCATTCTGAAGCAGTACTATTTCTTTCACCAGTGTGCTACTGCAGAGCTACAGCTGACTGACCTACATTGGATTACATGAACTGTATTATCCACCATATAATATGGAAATGTAGCTTTGGTTTCTCTTTATACCCTGAACAGAACAAGTTTAATTGAAATCATACAAACTGCATTAAAACCGCAAACTCTCAGAAGAGCAATTCAGCAGCAACATAGGCTACACAATTATGTGAGGAAGGATAAATTCTAATCCTAAAGGCCCTACCTATAGCTCAAGTGTTTATGGGTCAAATCACTTTTATACAAGTTGCCACTGGCTCTTATTTGTTCAAATGTATCCAGACAGCTCTTCTAATAAGTGAAATTAGAGTGCACTCAATTGCTGACACAGGTATTCAACTGTGCATACAAAGGTTGTATGGTGTCCTTAGAAAAGCATTGCTTGCAAGCATGGGATGCTCTGGAGCAGCTACACACGACCCTAAAGTCACCATACCCAGTGAAAAATATCAGTTAAATGGGTATAAAACTGGGTATAATCCCTAGCCTTGGGCAGTGGAGCAATGGATATGTGTTGGAAATTATGTTCTCTGGAGTGACAGAGCACCGCTGAAGACATTTGGAATGAGTTGAAGTGCTTTTTGTGAACCAGAACTAATCATCCAACATCAGTCTGACCTCACTAATACTCTTGTGGCTGAATGGAACCAAAGTCTTGCATCAGTGTTCCAACATCAAGTGTAGAGCCTTCCTTGAAGAGTAGAGGCTGTTACTGCAGTATATTGAGAACAAACGCTCTATAATATCTTTCATTTTAGAAGAACTGTTCGATGTGTCTACATATCTTTGGACCTCTGGACTTTGTCCCCTCACCCCAGATGTTGTCTCCCACTTCACCCAAGTTCACTTTAGTTTTTTATCCCTTTAATGTAGCTAACCAGTAATGGAAGCTTATATAGAGCAAATAGCAGAAAGTCTTGATAAACGTGCCCCAAACTGTATTTTGTTGTTAAGCTAAAATAGACCTCCTTACCTTCACTGTCAGATCAAAACTTTGCATCTCCTTTTTTCATTTCTTCACTTAATTTGAAAAAGCCATGTAACCTTTTACATTGTGTGAACACTACATGATGAGTGAACATGATTCAAAATGGACATGATTCAAAATGACCTGGAATAAAACCTCATTACATTAACTTCTATTGAAAGTTTAAAAACACTTTTCCGTCTCCTGTTTTCGGAAGCAAGCAGCTTTGTTCGGAGAATGACGTTATATTTTCGACATACTGTAATAAAAACAGTGCTCACAGCCATGTCCAGCTGAATTTTCCCTGTGCTTTTTTTTCCATTTTTATAGATGACAATATGTCATATAACGTCAGAAGGCAAGGTGAGAAATGCTATGTGCAAGTCCTTTTTGAGATTATTTAAAAATTCAAAACAGTTTGAGGCAAGAGTGGAATGGCTCGCTTGCAGTTTGCATGGTTCTAAGTAATGGAATACAGACTTTCCATTCTTGTCAAGGTACATTGGTCTCATAGCACTAATAAAAATAGCAAAAAATGTAGCAAATTTGGCCACTGAACATGCCTCATTGTTTTAAAACACCCGAAGCGCTCAGCAGTAGGTGATGCTGTCTTTGATATCCTTGCTTGCCATAGCAGTGATCTGAGAGTTTATAAATCTTCATTCTATTAATGGTTAGGTTTGGACTGGAGCAGAGGATGCTGGGCCAACTTCTATGCACATCTTCCCTCAGGTCCACCATGTCCTAATGTTACCTTTAGTGAGGAACAGTCAGCTGATGTGCCAGGCTTATTTCTACTGGCCAGTATCCAGAAGTAACAGCATTTTCCAAAGCTCACTGGTAATCCTATCAAAACACACATCATACTTTCCATAGAGACCAACTTATTTTTCAGGGAAAATGCCTCCTGTGGCATTACCATTACACAATGAACCGGATTATTGCACCATCACTCATTATTAGTTGGTATTAATGCCACCCCCTTTTTAACTGATTACCAAGCTCTGGGTTTGAGCTGGAGCTGGTTATTGCAGGTACTTTCCAGTACGTTCCCTCTAGATTCCTCACCCGTGTTTGCTGCCCTGTACTGCATAGGAGCTTTTGATTATGTTCCACTGCTGATGTTTTGTCAGTTACTAGATAAAACACACCCTTTTTGACAGAAAGACAAAAAAACTACAAGGGCAGTGCAGAGCCACTCATCTCAACCAACATCAATTACTTTCTTATCAGTGAAAAAATTTGTTTTTCTACTCAGGCTTGATGCATTTTTATAGCCATTCGTCAGGGTGTTTACACAGCCATGAGAACTTAAATACATATCCAAATGATACACATATGTATGATATGCTCAAATATTCAAGAAAAGCCTTTGCATTAGTAATGACGAGCTTCTTAGAGTTCTCCTCCATGATGTGACTGAATGATAGGTCACCAATCCTGGTCATGGAGTGCCCTATTCCTGCACATATTTGTTATTTTAGTACACCTTTAAGTACACATCTTCATTTTAGTCCACCTTTAGTACACATCTTCAGCTCAGCAAGGGCTTGTTCATTAGTTGATGAGTTGAATCTGATGTGTTGGTACTGGAATAACAAAAAATGTGTGGGGCCGGAGGTCATAAGGAGCTCCAGGACCTGGGTCAGGAACTGCTAATGCTGTTTTTCAACCAGGCAGTGCTGTACAAAACAGTATGGTTTCAAATCCAAATATATATACTTTGATCAAGTTCTTGTGTCCATGTCCTATCGCATAACAGAACTGTGAAAGTAGATTGTGTGGCAGTCACATGATTTTTAAGTATATTGCAGCGTTAACAGTAAACATAAACAATAGGAGCAATAAAAGAACTTTAAGTTCTGATATACTTTTTACTGAACTTTTGATTTGAAGTGAAGATCACAGGCAGCGTAAACGGCAGCCATTTTTAAATGACTTAAGTGACACCGCATGACAATTCTGTGATTACTGCCTTTGACCAATCCAGGGATGCAAATTTAACCTGACAAGTGGGTATGATCAACACTGTGAGGTCTTAGCCAACATAAAATGCTAGCACCAAATAAAACTAAGTAAAGAAAATATAGAACTAGGTAAAGAAAGTATAGATATTGTTGATGATATCTTTTTATATGTCAAACTGAAAACACAAAAATCAAACAATTAACAGAAATTACATATGTGCATGCTTTGTAAATAAAATGTAGTGAAGTTAACTTTTAGGTTAACTGCTTCACTAAGCACTGCTGCACATTCGCAAAGGCTCTTTCTGGTGTATCTCACTGTGAATGTTGTGTGTTTTTACATTTGCCCTCATTCATATCCTGTAATGACAATCTAATGTAATTGATGTGAGATTATTTATGTAAAATCTGATCAATTATATAATATATGTGCTATAAAATATATGCTACCCCACAAAAAATAATCTTGCATTCTGTGAAAAAATGATATGTCCCCACTGAATTTGCACCACTGGACCAATTAATGGTTTGCACTATTACTCGCTCCAGTCATATGTTCCAGTCAGAAGGGTAACCACATTCTGCACAGGTATTCAGGAATGGTAAAAGACACTTCGCATTGGAAATGAAAACAAAATGCGTGAACACTGTTTTGTAACTGTACCACACTGCCCATAAGATATTCTACTAGAATCTGTTCAGCTTCTGCTTTACTGATCTAAAAAATGTGCTCTTCCAATTGTATTACCGACAGAGGAGCAGTAAAACTAAATAGCACAAATATTACTGGTTAAATTTAGGGTCTGATTAGGGTTGTCTTGTATAACATTTTAAAACTGCCTAGTTTGTAAAAAGTTGACAATTCACAGAGCTGGCAGGTTCTTGCAGAATGGAGTTTGGGTCCTTTGAAGTGCTCACCAGGACAGGTTTTCTGCTAGAGCATGAAACATTTGTTTGAATCCAACGCCCAACTATTCACATTGTGTTTGTTCAGATCTCACATCATTTATCAAGTAATTGAGTTTTTGTTTCTCCACCTCTAACTTTGGGCCTGCATGTACTGCTAATTTAGTTTTTCTCTCTGTCTATAACCTTAAACAACTCAGCTCATGAGGTCAACATGAAAATGAAAACAACACATTAAGATATGTAGACTAAACTCTGACTAAAGATATGGATGTTTTTAAGGTCTTTATTGTTGAATAAACTACTTAATTTAAAAGCTAATTTTTAGCTAATAATCAAGCTAATTTTTAAATTCTGCTTATTAATGAGCTGATGATAGCTGTCATTGTTGTCAGGTAACGTAACATTATTGCTGAGATAATAAGCACTGCCGGCAGTTGGATATGAGTTTGGATTTGAAACTTGGTTGTTTGGGTTGGGTCAATTTGGGTCATACTTGTTCTTTTTTGGACTATATTCAGGTTTGGACCAAAACCTGAGGCCTGCTTAAAGCTCTTGTTTGTGTAACAAAGTAGCAACAAAGCAGCAGCTATTGTTATGGGTGTTTTATAGCACATGCTGGAGGGAGGCTGACTCACCAGTACTGAAGTATGAGCAGTGCAAATCATGCCTTTACCTCCATTCACCTGCTCTTTCATCTGTATGGAGCTCACATAGACTCCAGTTAATGCGAAAATACTGTAGAGTATCTGTTTCATGAATGTGTGTACATGGGTGTCCTAATTTAACCTCCACACTGTTGTTCAGAAACCCTGGAGGACAGCTTTTTTATATGTAGATTATCACATTACATTCATGACAACTGTCATAGGCGAGATTAGGCTGTGGTGAGTCACCTATGCAGTAATGGAAAAACATACTTAAATTTAAGTACCCGTTCTTGTGAATGTTTTTGACATATCTTTGCATTTTGTTCCCACCTGTTTGGCAGACGTTTCTTATGGAGTGAACTTTTGGCTTCCTGTCTTAGGTCCCTCTAGCATAAACATGCTTTTGCCTATCAGCTCATTAGGAGCATACCTTTATCCCAGCTCACATGGGTTGGGCTCATGTTGGCCTCAGTCTAGCATTCCTAATCAGGTAATCCAATGGAGGAGAAATGAAAACAGATCTTGTACATCCTGAGCACATTTCTTCTTCTATAATGAAAAACAGGCATATGTACAACCTTTCATCAGTCAAATCATAACAGCACATCTCACATAAAAGCACATACACAGACAAATACACATTATGTTTCTAAATGTTTACAGACACTGGCTTTGCTGCAGAAAAGGTCTCCATTTTTATGGGAAAGATGTGAACAAGTCGCTTTCTGTGAGTTGAGTCTTGAGTCAATGGGGATCAAGTCAGAGTTCAGTCTCAAGTCTCTAGGGTCAAAGTCAAGTGTTTAGTAAAAAATAATTGTTTAGTCTTGTTATTATCTGCAGGTATTTTGTTGGAATCCCCAACAAAAAACCTCAAATATGAGAAATTACTAATCCAAATGAGCTGGCAAGGTCATGGGTTCAAATGCCAGGACTGGGTATTCCTGGTTGTGCCCTTTGGCAATGCATTTTACCCTCACTGCCCCACTGCTCTGCTGGTGATGCTGTGCTGCTCCTAGTAAATTTCCCTTGCAGGGTCAATGAAGTACACAACATAACTAACTAAACTTCAGACAAATTACAGTGTCATCCAAACTACAAAGGAGCCAACCATTTCAGATTGTTTTACTTTATTGTACTTCACTGTGTATTGTAGTTTATTGTATTGTATTGTTTGTTATTGTATTGCATTGAATGGCACAGAGTTCTGCGTTCAACTCTGTTTCTTTTTCTCTTGGTGTCTGCAGTGACATATTTGTTTCTAGCAGTATCTGAGCTCAGGACCGTCTTTTTCTCTAAGCTATTGGTAACTAGCAAAGATACTTTCTCTAGATTGACAAAGTACTTCTTGTAAGTCGCTCTGGATAAGAGCGTCTGCTAAATGCTGTAAATGTAAATGCTTCTATTCTTTAAACATTGCATTTATTGCATTCATTCAATCAAAAACATCATATTTGAAGCCACATTGAACCTCATGCCACTGCAAGCTGCGGGAGAATTGAATTCTAGTAATGACTACAATACGCTGAGCAAAACTGACTAGCAAAGTCACATATGTAAGGTGGGAAGTGAAAGGTTTTATTAATTTACTGCACTAATGTAATCTGTTTTGGGGGTTTTTGTGTGTTGTGTTTTATTGGTCTGAAACTTAAGACTTCCAAGTCCAAGTCGCAAGTCAGTCAACCTGTGATTCAAGTCCCCATGTTTATTTTCTGTGAAGGCTTTAAACTAGACATTTCTGTGAGAATTCAGCATTCAGCTATGAGAGCATTATTGAAGGCAGTTACTGATGTTGGATGATTAGTTCTGAATCACAAATGCTACTCTGACTCATCCCAAAGGTCCTCAGTGGTCTATGATCACTTCAGAGATTGCAGTTCCACTACTAAACAGCCCAATGGTGGGTCTAGCCAACGCTTACCTTTGGGCATAGAGAATTTGGGCTCATGTGTGGCAGAGTGTCCCATTCTATTGGCAATGCTATTCTGTGGAGATTACACAAGCTGTATGTGACCAATTGAATGCTTGTGTTCGCATATGGGTGCAACTTAAAGTAAATTAATTCACTAATTGGAAAGGGTGTCTGGATACTTTCGGCCATGGTGTAGTTTTGACAGAAGTTGACATAATTTTTCTGCTTGCATGACCTACAAGTACAAAACTATTACACTAGGCCTTTGTGGGGAAGAAAACTTCTCAGCAAAATACTGACAACAACTAGTTTCAGTGTCTAACAGCTTTCCTCTCCCCTTCAGCTAATACTTTCATTATGATTTGGGAAAGAATGATTATATAATCTCTGTACCGTCTTTCACTGGAGACCGGTGTGCTATAGAGTGTGTGACACTGTATACCTGGTCCAGCTGACGCACCCTGCCCTAAACGCTGTTTACCTCTGTGTGTGTGTGTAGGAGCAAGAAATTAGACCACACCTGCCCTGTAGCCAAACCCCACCTTACTCCATTCCTCTCCACAGAGAAAACAACAAACAGGAAGTTTGTAGAGTTTGTTTTTATTCCTACAGCCATTCTGCAAGTAAATATATCAGCATCACTTTTGTGGCATGGATGCACATGACTTATACATTAAAATACTGTACATGTTAGAGATGGCACAGCATTTTCAAAAGTCATGAAAAGTTAAAAACTCAAACATTATTTTCTGGTTGTTTTCAAGCTGAAATGGTTGAGTTGGGTAGGGGTGATGATTAGGTGCCTTCCAAACTGGATTATCAAATTTAACTGAAATAGTCATCCCTAATATAGTTGTACAGTATACATCTACATCCAACTTCTGTTTAATAAGATTGAGCTTAAAGTCCTTGTGCCAGCTATTATAACAGCTGTTCTATAGAAGTACATACTTTTTAACAGTAGCTGGGCAAAATATTGTCACTCTCTTAACAAAAACCTATATGTGTGAAAAGATAACTGTATAATAAAAGGGAAAGAATATCCACAACTTTTAATGTAACTTAATAAAACAAGTAAAAAAAATTGTTAAATAAGACAGTGATATGTTGTTTCTCAAACCAAAGTACATAGCAAACCCTGAAGTGTTAATTATCTCAGAGAATTCCTAACTGTGTCATTTGATACTCTGTGCTGTATGTAAGGCTGAAAGAACTGCATGTGAAGGCTTGACCTTGTAATATGTTTTGGCAAAGCTTTGGGAACCTTGTTACACTGTGTACTGAACCTTAGAATTTGTTTCCACTTAATTGAGTTTTATTTGCCAGTCATCATTATTTACAGACCCCAGAGTTTTCCTGTTTTCCTAGGCTGGGCTTTTACTGCACTCATTACTGACAAATAGTGCAAAAATATATGCTTGTTTATTGATTAATACACCCTGTGTGTGTGTGTGTGTGTGTGTGTGTGTGTGTGTGTGTGTGTGTGTGTGTGTGTGTGTGTGTGTGTGTGTGTGTGTGTGTGTAAGAACTTGCACGATTGACATGGCACAGACTATGACTGCCCATGAAATGATAACATGTAAACATATGTAGAATTGGTTTTATACAATGTCAGGCAGTGGTGCCATGCATACACCAACTGGCCACTTTATTAAGTACACTTCTTTGTATGTACACTCACTGTCCATTTTATCAGCTCCACTTACTATACAGGTACACTTTGTAGTTCTACAATTAAAGACTGTGGTCCATCTGTTTCTCTGTATACTTTGTTGGTCCCCTTTTACCATGTTTTCAAATGTAAAAGGCTTTGTTGCACTGGTACAAGTGGATCAGATTGTAGAAGTGTGTAATAAAACTTTGGGCCTGCTGGAGGGCCCTGGCCATTTAAAGAAGAAGGCAAAACAACTTAAAATGGTTGGCTAGCATGTAGCAATGGTTCATTTAGCTGAAGTTGTCAGCTCATCTAGCTGACATTTTAGAAAGTTACAAACGACATTCTACTGAAACTAAAACATGTGGATTCACTATTACACTATTGCAAGTTAAGGACACTTTTCTTCTCCTTTAATGCTACTGTTTTGAAGAGACAACAATGGTTTTGTTTTGACGACAACAATGTGTGCCTATGTATTAATAATAAATGCAGTAATAATGATTAATTGTATGCTCTATATGTAATACATGCATGTATTATTAACTACCTATAGTGTAACCATATGTTCTATATATGTGACTATGTAACAGCCCCCTACACACACACTAACCCCCCACCCTACCACACCATGTCTAAACATCATGAGCCTCTTGGTGTTTATGTGATTGTGTAATGTGTCTATGTAAGAGAAAACCAGACACTAATGAACCTCCTCCTGCTTTAATACAGTTGTGATCGCCCCTGAATAGATGGCCATATTGTTTTTTTAATGCAGAATGTGGTGTCATCACTTTGTTTACAGACTTATTGTCTGGAGCTCATCTCTGTGGTGTTTTTGTTTTTTTTCCTCTTCACGTCTCATGTGAAACTGAACGAGACACACCTAGCTGGATTACAGCTCTAGCTTACGACAGGGTGCGGTGCGTCCAGGAACGGAATGCTTGTAATTCTGCCCTGTGTTTGTGTGTCAGCTTTTTGTTTGGAATAAGGCAGACCACAGAGCTTCCAAAGATGAAATCGTGCGCAAACAAGGAATATACAGAGATCCTCCCACATGAGCATTTTGGAAATTGATAGAATGTTTAATGGTGATTACTTGGGGTGTGAGTGTGTATCTAAGGTTAGCACAGTCAGGGGGTTATGACCCATAAGGATGATCTAGTCCGTTGAATAAGTCAGGGTCACTGCCCTGTCCAATCACACCTGTGGAGGTCAGAGCAGGACGACTAGGTCATGTGGGGTCACGCATCAAAACAAAACACCCCACACACACACAGGGACATAAAATATAAAAAATAGAGGATAAAGCAACAATTTGTATGAGGACATAATGTCCCCAGAGATACTGATAAAAGACAAACATGCACTAAAACCAAAAGCAATGAGAATTTATGAATTTACTGTTTTTTTTCTCATGATTTTTTCTCCTGGTACCTAGATGTAAAAACAGTAATTTGGTAATGCTTAAAATACAGTTCTATACACAGCAGAACAGACTTTAACCAGAGGTGGGTAGGAACTAGTTACATTTACTCTTTAGATTTAACTGTTTAGCAGCTACATTCACTCAGATTTGTACCTTCCCCTGTGTTTCCCATCATACTTCAAATGAAGTGTTTTATGAGGAAATAATATACATTTTATGCTTTATTGTTACATGTTTAAGTGTTTGGTAATAATTTGGTAACTACTAATAAAGGCAGTGTGGGCCTACTTATGGACCATCCACAGTCTAGAAAAGATAACAGATTAGCAGGTTAAACACTGCCAAATACACTACTACAGAGAAACATCAGCAAGTCAAGGAAGACCTGATGGCTCAAAACACAGAAAAGGCAAATAGGAACACAGATAACAGGGTAAACCTAAGTGGGAACATAAGATATTTTGTAAAGGACAGTGAGAGTTTGATCTAAAATCAGATTTACACACTTTCCCCAAATGTAGCTGACAAGTTTAGCGTCCAATGTTTACGTCTGAAGTTTTGCTTCATAAAAAACTACATGAACAAGGCTGCTGGAGATTTCAGGTTGTGCTGTGCTAATTGGTGGCTATTTACATAGACTCATTACATCTTAGCTTCATCAGCCTCGTAACTGCAATGCAAAACTAAAGCAGCAAAGTAAATACTGGCTGACCAACTAAGTTTGGAGCGGTGGTGAACCATGATTATTAGAGCTAAACTGTCAGATCATAACTTCATATATGTCCAGGACATACATTTCCAAATGAGGAATGAGGAAAAAAGACCTCTATGAAATAAAAAGACCCCAATTTCAAAACTGAGATATGTTTATTGTTTTTTGAAAACAAAAATACATGCCCATTTTGAATAAGATGCCAGCAACACTGGTTGACCATCTCATAACTAATTAGGTTAGCTGGTTATAGGGAGGAGGGGTTCACCATTCTGTGAAAGACTGCACAGGCAAATAATAGTGACAATTCAAGAATAACTTTTCTCAACATAAAATAGCAAAGAACTTGGGGACTTCATCACATATGATACATAATATCATTAAAAGATTCAGAGAATTCAGTGGAATCTCTGTATGCAAGAGACAAGACTGAAAACCAGCACTGCATTATGATTCTTTTCTGGCGATCACTACATGGGCTCAAGAAGACTTCTGAAAACCACTGTCTGTTCACAGACAGTGGTTTTTAACTTTTAATTTAAGTAAGCAAGTCATTGTTCAGCATTTCTATTGGTTTGTTTCTCATGAAATTTTGACACAGTGTGAAAGGACCACCATTGTGTTCAAATGAAACATAACATGTCTAAGTGCCAACATGTCTTTTGGGTCATCTCTCTGTGGTCCCTCTTTGCAGGTTTAAGCAGTTTAACAGTGTGAATATACTGCTTTGTCATTCCCAATGGCCACTGGAACCAATACAAGATTCCATTATCTTGTGAAAGTAGGTCCTGAACAAACCCAAAGCCAATAAAAATATATGTGATTTTAGTTCTGCTTAGACCATTGAAAGCCATGAGTTGTAGAGAAACCATTAAGCTCAGTCAATGCATTTTATTGTATTTCAACCCAAGGCCAAAATGGAGAGCTCTACAAACTTAAATACATACAGTGTGTAGCATTTAGATGGCTGCCGGCTCTGAAACACAAACAGAATTTCAAATGTGGATTTAACAGAACCTATTTGGCAAACTTGGTTGCTGCTACAAAAACACAAAAGCCTCTGTGTACACAACAAACAGGGTTTCAGCAGACTGCACAGTGCAGGGAGCAACTTGAACCAGCCTATTTACTTGATTCAACAGCTACAAAATTCACCAGACATTAGCATCAATGGCAGTCTTCAAGCTGGTTGTCTCTCACAGAGATGCCTATTGAACTAAGCAGAGTGTTTTCAGTCAGGGTTGTACAGTTATAATGCTCACGCTTGCCAGCAGTTTGGTTTCAAGGCTCTGCAGAGTAGTGACATTTCCTCGTGTGTGGATCTGAAATGGCAGCAGTTTTCTATATTAACAATGGAATACTGTCTGTCTTCTGGCGGCATAGACCACTTTTTCCAGAAGAAGTGCTGAGTGGTGGTGGTGGTGGAGCAGCAAGTGGGGTCCATGTGTGCATTTGTGTATGTGTGTTTGGGAAAGTGAGAGTGCATTCAGTGCTTGGATCTCTGGATACTGCCAGTAGCAATGTTACTTGGCAGTACAGCAGGGCATTGGCACAGTCAGAGTGTTCCAATAGCCTCGGGAGCTATCTTCCAGCGCTGGAACAGCACACTTGCGGCACACTATGCTCAAATGCCTCCACACAGCCTGGCAACACACGTGCCACATGCATAAAACGATATGCACCACTGACAAAGAACACTTAGGAATCCGTTTCTCCATGTACCATCATTAATCAGCTCTGTATCCTGAACAGCCGTGCATTCTGCAAAAAGAGATTCATACATTACTTTATTCCTTTATAGAAAGGCTACAAAGCAGTTGCTCCTCTGAGGCTAGGCCTACATGCTTGAGAGCAAAGAAGATAAAGATGCCAGTGAGGCAGTTTTGTGGTTAATTGCCTTGCTCAAGGGCACAATGGACAGTAGTAGACAACACAACCAACAGTCTTCTTGCACTTAGTCTACCTTGCCTCATTAAAGAGGTGACACAGTAATCCTCCAGTCTATGTTGTGGAGCTCTTAACCACTGAGCTACTGCTGCAACATAATTACAGAAACACTAGCTGTACTGTTTTGTGGAAGATTGTGCAACTTTCTTCTGAAAACTAAACCCTAATCAGGTATTGACATGGCAGGTCAGTGTGCTACAGTATCATATGTATATAAAAAATCTAATTTAAAAATCTTTCCCTTACCTACGTCTATAAATGTTCACGGGATACGTTAAGCCCTGCGATGGGCTGGCGACCTGTCCAGGTTGTATCCTGCCTTCCACCCCATGACCGCTGGGATACGCTCCAGCACCCCCCCTGCGACCCTGAGGGAGAAGAGGCTTAGAAAATGTGTGTGTGTGTGTGTGTGTGTGTGTGTGTGGATAGGTTAAAGCCTGAATTATGTCTATGTTTTTGACCACATAAGCAAATATATACAAGATTACATAACTTGATGCATTTTGAGGCAAGAGTGTGATGACATAGACATGCAGTTTGCACAATGTTATTTGTAATTGTTGGCTATAAAGTTGGCTAGATTAGCCTCTTAGCTCCAGTATAAGGAGAAGTCAATTTTAGACACCAAGTGTTGACTGATCAACTACATTTTTGGTAAGAATAAATTTGGAAACTTTCAGACACCTTTTTAATTTTTTCACTGAAATAACACTTTAAACTAGGGCTGGCCTGAATAATTCAAATACTCCAGTATTCACTCTTTAAAGCAACCATTGTATTGAATTGTATTACATGCATACATGCCTTGTGTGTTGGTGTGTGGCTTACGTGGTAACTTGTGACTATTAGAGCAGCGCAGCTTTTTTTTTACTTTTATAGTGTTGAATGCTGTAACAAACTGAAAATAAAAGCATTAATGTATCCATGTGAGGCAGATTTTCAGCCACTGCGTACTTTTGAGGTATTGAATTGAGAGACCATTGTACTGCATTAGATCAAACTCTGAATTTTTGTATTGTTGCACTGCTAATATTTAGCCTTGATGAGCTTTTTTCCAGACATTGTAACCTAAACTACAATACATTTTAACAGAAAATACCTATAAGAAAATCAAGTATTGTTAATATATGAAAAACTATTAAAAATAAACAAATTATAGTTGTTTTAGTTGAATGCATCATAAATGCATGCTAGGCATCCACATCGCCTTGGCTGCACAACAGACTGCATTCCTTAGGCACTGAAATTAAAACAGCAAAGATACCTAAGAGAGAAATCACTTGTGTGGAAGTAGATGAAGAAAAAATACTTGTAATAAGAGGTTGGTATACCATAGAGACATGACGAGTTTGGTGTATCCTCTCAAATAAGTTGGTGAAGTTTACTACATATAGTCACAAGGCTCTGGTGTGAGCAATGATAAAATCAGGATCTCAGAGCTGCAACCATGTGGGTTCTGTTCAGTTTGGCAGTGGATGAGGAGGGAAACACCAGCATTGCTGCTGTTGTGGTCACTCCCAGGCACAGGAGTCTAATGCACGAATTAAGTTGACCCTTCAGGCCAGATCTACAGAAAGTGGAAGTGAGCAATGTTTCAGCTGTCCATTTGTCTTGCAACTTGGTATGGCATTCAGGAGGACAGACTGCAAGAGCTGGAAGAGTTCGGATAGTTCTATAGCTCCAGAAGCGCCACAATCGTCAGTTCAACCTTCACAAAATAGAACAACTTATCGTTAAATAAATAAATTATGGTTAATTAGTATTCAAAGCCTGTTAAATGCTGTCCAGGCCAGCTCTACTGTAAACAATTTACTGAAAATACCATGAAGAAAAGCTTCTATAGAGAGGGAGGATAGAATTAATTGCAACAGTCCATCACAAGTGATGTGCACACAGAGCTGCATGGCTGATGAATATTCCAGCACCTTTAGTTATTTCACACTTTGGCTATACAATCACTTGCACTGTCACTGTGAGCAATGCTAATGTGGAAACAGCAGGTGAAGACCAGCCTTTTAAACAATTTACCAAGCCATTCCACACTGTGGATACAGAGCACCACTGCAACAAACAGAGGGAACAGAGAGTTAAGAGACAATAACCTTGACGGTTACATGTACAGAGTGGTGTCAGTGTCCCAGAGGATTTCTCCCTGTGAGGACAGGACACACACACACACACACACACACACAGACTCTTTGTCTGGCACTAGTCACAAGCTCTGATTTGGCATGCAGTAATAGTAGCTGGCACATGCTGTGGTTCACATGGTCAGAGGGTTACATAGGGACATGTCAGTCAGTGATGATGACCTGTGTCCAGTGAGCATGAGCATGAGTGCTTAGCAATGACCAGCCTCTCCCAGAGGGAAAACAGAATCCTATCATATTCTGTGAGAATTGAAATATCATACAAAGCTGGGATTATACTGCCATTACTATGTGGTAATTCTCAAATAATTCTCAGCTATTCTCAAATAATTTGACAGCAATATGGCAACAGACACAAAACACACACCCAAGCACTGAAACACATGATATGTCCATGTTTGCATTTGATTGCATGGATGTGTGGGTGTAGTAGACAGCAGAAAATAGCTCCCTTGTTCTGGAGAACTGGAGTGCCTTCCCATTTAGTTGTATTCTATAGTGGACCTCTCTTGCTGCGAGTGTCACAGACCAACTATACAGCTAAGCCTCTAAAACAGAGGCATAGCACAAGCATACCCAATCAGACAGGAGAAGAAAGTTTATTAAGCCAGATTTTCCTTTGCTTTCTGTGAGTGCCGTGATGGTATCATGACAATACTTTTCATTACAATATCTGCCCAGCTCCACCTTTTTTCCTCAGCCCTCCAATCACTACTTAGCAAACGTTGCTATCCACCATTGCCTTAAGCCATTAGAATCAGCACAGCAGTGTTTTAATTTGATGCTCCAGTAAGGGATGTTTTAAGTAAAGTAGTTGTTATCTACTAATCCAAAGCCAAAAACTAAATTTTAAAAGCACTGTCATCAGCAGTGGTCTGCATATTTGACACTTGACAATGATTTTTACTACAAAGTCTAAACTGGGCTTTGTAAATATGTCAAAGCAATCATTTATCTGTGAGTCATCACAGGTAAGACACAAATGGACCATAAACATTTTTCATGCCTGCCATGGTCATAGGCTTTTGCATATTATGAGTTTAAGGTTTTGGGTTTGCTGTTTGCAAAAAAAAAAAAATGTTTTCACTCAGATTTACATAATGTAAATCTGAGTGAAAAACATTTTTTAGCTACATACTATTATAAATCTAATTTATAGGAGTGGGCAATATGGCAGAAAAGGAACATCCTGATACTTCAAGATGTTTTCACGATAAAAAATATGTCATGATATTTTAAGATGGAACAGGCAACATAATGCCAGATTTTAAAAAATGTTATCAAAAGCTAAGAATACAATGATTTGTATTACACATTTCACAAACTTTTGCAAACTTTGTACTAAATCCAATTAAACCATTCCAATGATGTTCTCTGTGTAATCGAGCAAGCAGCTGGGTGCCACCAAGTGTCTTTAAGTGCTAAAAATGTCCATTATATGTTTAGAAAAGTATATTGTTAAATGTTATGAGGTAATTGATCACAGTAAAGATAAATATTATCATGCTACTGAGCTTTAATTTGATCAAAGTTTTTTTCTGTTATTTACAGAAGCTACTGTCCATGGTAATCAAACATACTCTACAGATGTGGAAGACAATAACTAGTTTGGAAAATGCTGGAGTATTCCTTTAACAAAAAGATGCCTTTAGGTAAAGTTGCTGGGGAAGCAAGTAGTGCCTCTAAGGTTTGTTTTTTTTTGTACACACATTACCAGGTGAAGTTGAGTCCCAGGTGAGATCAGGTAATGGGTGCTGGGGCAGCTGGCAGTGCCCTGGTGTGTCTTGGCACAGAGCAAAGCAAGAGCCATCTCTCTGGCTGCTCAGCACTCTGCCTGCCTGAGCTCTGGGCACCAGAATCAGCCCTTTGTTCACCACCGCCTGACACCGAAAGGAAACAAAGCCTGGAGAAACTGGGAGAAACAAAAGAGGAGGCGAAGGAAAAACAAGCTGTTGTGCTGAGACCTGTCCTCAGTGTACTTTTGGCAAATGATGAGTGGAGGAGTTCAAACAAGGCATGCAGGGAGACGGGGGGAGGGGAGGTGATGCCACAATTTTAATACTTTGAATCTCAGACAGGCAGTTCAAATGCTTTACAACATTTGTGAGAGTAAGCAGGACCCACCTGGGATCAATTTCTAGGCTACAGCATGCACCAACACAAGGAGCGCTAAAATCACAGCATGATACAACACACTGTTCAAACATTCATCAACAAAACCTGAAGCAGTCCATTCAATGGACCTTAATGTTACCTTAGCATTTAGGCAAAAATACAGTCCACAATATACACAGCAGTCCTTTGTTAAGTATAATCAGACTTGGCTCAGGATCAGGATAAAAATAACTATAGTAACCACTGAATAGTAAAGTAACTACATTCTGCTACAAAACAAATTTGTATAAATCAAATTACATACATTATAACATAGAGTGATTTCTAGCAGAAATATATTAAAATCACTCTTACACAGAGCTCATAGTGATTTTTCCTTTGATTCATCACCACACCATAAAGCTTCACTTTGCACATTGCCTTTGTTTGATTAGTATTACAATGATGCTGCTATGGGTGTGCTATGGCATTTGCAATGTCATGTTAGTACCAAGCAGTAGGGTACATTCACAGTCCTACATTGGGTTTAATACTACTTTCAACAGCTGTGTATTAAATACAGGTATTTTAAGCTTGTACGATTTTCAAGTAGAATATCACTGCTGTCACACAAACACATTGTATCTGCCTTCTTGTTTCTTTTTTCTGCATATGTGGTACAACATCATGATGAACCAACCAATAGAAATGGTCCAAAATTACTTTGAATACTGAAATTTCCCAATAATATTATGCTACAACAAAAAAATGGGTGTACTGAGTTGAGGTAAATACATATAAATTAAATAAAACTTACATTATGGGAAGTAAGAAGACAAAAGGTTCTAACTTGCTGTTTAGAGGGCAGTGTTCATTACTATTTGTTTGATAGCTATGTAGCTAATTGTAATGTTTTTACCATGTATGCTGGCTGAATGAGCTTGATCATTATCATTGATGTGAAGAACTTGTAGCTTTTCTTAACTTTACACATCATTCTGAAACTGTAGACATTTGTGTTATTTGATTGGACACTAAAACCAGTGTTAGCTACTAAGTAAACACTTTGGGCTTGTGTTTAAACAGCTACAAACAATGAATAAGAAAAGACAATTAAGCACTGTTAGCAATTAATTATATGACAATTAATAGTCAGCTACAATTTCATGACTGTAACTGTTAGGTTAGCTCCTGTCTTTACTTAAATAATTCCTTCCTTTACTTAATTATATAATCAAAAGTAATGGATTTTTAAACAAGTAATCAATAATCTGTACATTTTAACACATTTTTAAAGCAACGCTCCCAACCCAGACTATAATCCAAGCAAGTCTCAAGCATTATAAATGCTATTATAAATAAATGCATCTCCTGAATGGAGAGAGAAGTCATGATCGCTTAAAACAGTACAAAGACACACCGACACCAATGCACTTGACCTCACAACTCAACAGTAAGGCAAACAGTGTGTAGCCAATAGCAGCAGAGCCCGTGGAGGCAATTCCCCAAGTGACCTTGAACCACTCACTCACAAATGTTTATGTATGCCACTATGCCTCAGTCATGTGACCATGCTCATTCAGCTGACTGGTTGACAACAAGGATGTTTGTTCAACATTCACTGAGATCCTTCACCTGAAGGATTTTTAGACCTCATATTGGGTTTACAGTGGGCTCACCTGTACTATTCCACAAAACTGGATAGTTTATTATTTTTACATTGCCTACAAAAAAACGTCTCCTAGTGTTAAATTAACATTAATATTATTCATTTTTGTCTGTAAGAATTCATGTGATTACTGTAAGGATTAGTTCCAAATCAGGGGCTGTGTAACACTCCAGTTGTAACTCAGTAAGGTAATATAACTGACGAGCTGAATCATGTGTGATAAAGCAAACGAACTGTGCAGGACTGGAATTTCCCATCTATCATAACATTCTAACAACTGAAAGTCCAGTTCACTGTAAGGTCACTGTGGAGTGATTTGCCTTCTTCTCAGAAATGACAGCATAGACCCCTCACCTAAATCTCCAGCCACCGGCCCTATGTCCTCCCCAGTCTAGAGTGTCTTCACTGATCGCTGAAGTTTCACAACCGTCCTCAGCTGCTCCACTGACCACATAAACACTCACCCTCAAAGAACTGAGAGTCCAAGGACACATTTCGACCTGGCAGCAACAACGGCTGAAAACCATAGCTTGATGCAGACATGCATGCGCAAAGCACCACAAATGCCTTTGCATAAATAACAGACAAGGCTTCCACATATTTGTGAGATCTACAGTCTCTTTAAAGCTTAATTTGTGTATCTATTTCTGAATTAGAGTGCATCTGATTGACACAGCCACTTCTACTTGTGAAAGATACTTTATCTCTGTCATTTGGTCTTGTATTTGTGTACATGTTTGTGTCTAACTGTGAGGCATTTCATGCCATTTTACATCTATTTTTCTTCCACTCAAAAAAAAAAGAGCAGAAAAAAGTCAGCAATGTTCCAGAGTTTACTCAGAAACTCTACTGAGTACTGAGTCAAAGTTCATTCATTCATACATGGCATTTTCCCAGCAGCCCATGCCTGAAAGGGTAAAAGGTTATGTTTGCCCTTCTGGCAAACAGAAGGAGGGAACAAGGGACGAGCTTCCAGTAAAGATGGAGAGATCAAAGACGTGGGGTATCTCTTCTTCAGCACAATCGATCTGTGTATGTGGCCAAGAGCTTTCGTGCTCCCACACACTAATATACGTGGACACGAGTTTTGCAAAGCATATTCATTTAAGAACATACAACTACATTCTTATGCACACCCCCAAACACAAAAATACTCCACCACATAGTCTAAACATGAATAATCTAAAGGTGACCAAAGGGTTCTTCGGAATGACTCATTAGAAGAACCATGTGTTCCTTAAAGAACCTGTCAGTGGGTGGTTCTTCAGAGGAATGGTTTGATGAAATTTTAAATTTACACAATTTTCCACTTACCCTATATGTAGTTGATCAGCCAAGACATGTTTGGTGTCCAAAGCTTGGAGGCTAGCAGTGCTAACGATCACTAGAAGTAAATAGCCACCAAAATCTTTTCCATAAATATATCCTCAAAGCATCTTTCAAACCACTTTTTGAGAGGGTTAAGAGAAGTTTTGGGCATGTATTTAGGGAAAAGATTGAGTTCTACTGTTTGTTAGCATTGTTAACTTCATAGCTCCAGCGCAAAACTAAAGAAGCTAAATTTGGAAATGCTTTGGCTGATTGACTATATCTGGAGGTAAAATTTCAAGCTTGGAAAAGGTTCCAATTTAATTAGTTTTTTTTTTCTTCCTAGAACTGTATGTGCAAACAAAAACAAATTTAGGAGCCTATATTTTCAAGAGCATCCTCCCATACATATATAGCATACTCAAATTCATTATGAACCTTTGGGTGTTTTAACACTATTAGTCTTATAATAGTTTTAAAATGGAGCATCTGGAACTGATGTACTGCAAAGCCATTAAAAATATCCCTTTCACAGGCAACTGAAATCTTAAGGAGGACCAACAAAGAAGAAATAAATGACCTTCATCTTCATACATCTCATCAGACCTGTAAAAGTGACCTGTTGCCCTCATCTGAGAGAGGTTAACTTTTGCCACATTTAAGTGCTTCTCATTGTCACTCTGCTCTCAACCAAAGAGAGGTAGTTTTGTGGGAGCTGAGGCCTTTTTCTGAAAACACCTTTAAGCAATGAGACTGATGTCTGTCACAACCTCTTAAACAATGAAGTAAACCTGAGCAGAGAGACTAGTACAACTGCTTTCCCCTCTAGCTCTGGCACAAAAACACTTTTTGTGAGAGATATGTAAGTAGAGTAGATGCAGTGCAAGGTGATCCTGCTCTGATGCAATTCAGCCATGAACCTTCAGCTCTCCAACTGCCAGACCACAAAGCTGTAAAACACACATTACAGCCCTGGAACTGGAGAGCTGTGGTAGCTCCCATATTACTAAGTGAAAACCCCAACAGCCTCCATCTAAACAGCTGTTAACTGACACAAACATACAGATCCTTATCACTGCTCTTGGTAGCAAGCTTTATGCTCAAAAGTAATAGGATATGTTTCACTTCCTGTGCCAGTACTGGGAGCAAACGTTTAGTTTGATGTAATTAGAGTGCCCTCTTCAGGCCAATATGTACAATTATCACTGGCAGAGGCAGAAGAAGACTACATTACCCAACATCATATCATCATCATCATCATCATCATCATCATTATCACCGTCGTTAATCGCTTAATCCAGATAGGGTCGCGGTACATCACGATATAAACTATTCATTTATTACTACAATTTTTTGACAACTAAAATGTATTAAATTTACGAGTATATTGCTGTCATCTGAACAAAACCTTGCTTCTCCAAAATAGTAACTGCAGAAATTAATTTATTCATGTGTGAGTCAAGAACCACACGGATTTGGAACAACCCGTAGGTTTATTCAGAAACCGAAATAAAGAGAGAAAACCCAGTTACTGAGGCTGACATCCCACAGCTCTACTACTGTGACTAAACATCCCAGAAGAGAGACCCAAGCACTCTGATTGGCCTAGACACAATACACATGTATGTACGGTGGCCCATAATGAACAAACAAGATGATCATTTAGCCAAATGATCTAAAGTAACTTTACAGGAGAAGCAAAAAAACATATTTTACTTTTAATTTAAGTCAATGGAAGCAGAATTATTTCCAGATAATTTGGGGCCATATCTTTTGGTCCATTTATCATGAAATTTACACACAATATAAAGAGCAACAGGCATTTTCAAATTGTCAAAAGCTGGAAAATGACAAAAATGGCCAGTTTCAAAATATGCCATTCACTCCCCAGTCTATATATTTACATTTCAAAAACATATAATTTTGAGTTGGAACTAGTGCATTTACAGTCCCAGAACATTATGCCTCCTCCACCAAACTTTATTGTTGACATTATACATTTGGGCAGGTAGCGGCCTTCTGGCAGTAACCGAACCCATATTTGCCTGTCAGACTGCCAGATAATGCATGATTCATCCCTCCAACAGATGTTTTCACTGCTCCAGAGTTGATTGGTGGTGTATTTTACACCACACCCCAGTGACTGACTGCGCATGGTGATCTTAGACTAGGGACTTAGGCTTGCTTAGCCATGGAAATCCAATCCATGAAGAACATGACAAACTTAGTTATTGAGCTGATGTTGCTTCCAGAAGCACTTTGGAACACTTTTTGCTTTTTGAATGACAAACGGGGCAGTCAATTGGAACAGAGATTACTATATCAGTCTCAAAAGTACAGAAACATAAACAGTAAGGCATAAAGAGAGATTGGAAAATGGTGGTGTAAAAATAATTTTAAAATGTTTTTGGTACACAAGCCCACACAGCATTGTAAAGGAAGCAAAGGGGGGAAAATGGAGGTGAAGACGATGAAGGGAAATATAAGATATGGCCTCTACATTTCAGAGACTTGAAAACAGCAGAAACAAAACCAACCATGAAGGAAAACACATTACCTGGAAATAATACACAGAACACTTATACAAACAGTTTTATTGTATGATTTGTACAGAGGAGGCAGAGACATGAAGTAGTGAACTAACTAGAAATCTGAAGCAGGGGGGGGGGGGTCAAAACTTAAATCTGTGTTTAAAAATCCCATTCCATCTCTGTATTCTTCCATGAATCTCAATGCTAAGCAAGTGCTTTTAATACTGCATGGGAACATTCACAGGGAAAGCAACATCAGCAGTGCTAAGCTACAACAGCGTCCAAGCGAGGCCAGTGACATTACATGAAAGAGTACAATCAGCTGGCGTGGGATAAACCAGGATGAAGAGGTGAATGGGCATTCAACTTTATTTAAAGCACTTTCCGAATACATAAATACACCTGACTTTCTGACTTTGGCTGAAACAGTGGCATTGTTTTAGCTGAATATATTTTAGAAAAAAAAATACTTGGACTTTATATACAAGAGTATCTTGAAAAGTTTAAAGCTTGCAAAATCAAGTATATTCAGTGTTTTTAAAAAAAACGGTAAGTGTACGTGTGCATATTCTTTGGTCTAGCATTCAATTACCAGGCACTTAAGACAGCAAAAAAACCTTGAGACACAGAGACCAGCACTATAATGACACCGAAGACAGCACAGCATCCTGGGTAGCATGATCTGAATAACATGTTTGGGTCACAGACAGACGACATGTGCTGAAAACTTGTGCTGGAATCTATAGGAGCCTTATCAGTGTAACAGATATATGAAAAAAATCTTTTTGTCATTTGGTAGTTATTGAGCTGAGTGGTAATTAAGCAAGCATGGCTGCCTCTGTTGCCTCTGAGCAGTGGGCTTGCAAATCTACATAATTCAGGTTAGAGGCGAATGCAGAAGTGTTCATGTATGTGAGAGTGTTTGAAATCTGATTGGGACATTATGATATGACTGTGCAGTACAGCAATAGCAAAAAGCACATACATAGAGCAAACTCACCACACACTAAAACTGCTTGTGGATGTAAACATGTTTTGTCCCACTGCTCTACCCCAGACACAGAAAAAAAAATGCTGTGAAGTTGCACACAGATGTGGGCTTAAAAAAGCATATAGTGCTAAATAATATAACTCAACATTATGTGCCTTAACCAAACTGTCAGTTATATTATGACCTGGTTAACAGAACAGTAAAAACGGCCATGTGTGGAAAGCGCCCTTGGTCTCTATAGTTTCCATAAATAACTAATTATGACAAAATTAAATGCATTTACCTGAAGAGATTATGCTGATGAGTGTTAATTACTAAACAAAGCTATATATTTACAACAGAGCTCAGTCTACACCCTGGCATCTGGGCCACATTAAGAGGATGCTGACAAGCATAATTTATGGTGTAGTATTAGAAAGAAAAATCCAAATCTCTGAAGTTAGTATATGATAATGAAAACCTGAAAAAAAAGATAAACAGGATACTTACATTTCGTGCTGTTAAGTGGCATGGGCAAAAAAAACAGCAATAAAACAACTATAATATTTGTATTCAATAGCACCTGATTCACAAAACTCTTTTTTTCCAAAATGACAGCCTGTTTACTTAGATGTACTCAGTGCAATTGTAAACAAGTGTCATTTTTGTTAAAGAAACATAGTGAGGATGTTAGTGTAGTGTTCTATATGGAAAAGAGCCACCAGAAAGGGTCTCATCAGCGCAGACCAGAGAAGGCTGACATCCACCTGTGTGGTTCCATTAGCTTTTCTGAAGGAAAGAACTGAAAGTCTGAAAGAACACTTTTTAGGTCCTCTTCTCTCTCTCCTTTTCTCTCTCTCTAAAGTAGCACCATGCTGTTTTTTTTACTTCTGTAAAACTGGAACATGAAAACCAGATGCTGAAGAAGAAGTGTGATTTGGCCTAAGTCCTCTTCATACACACTTGACACCGACTGATGTGGGTCCGCAGATTCCCGGCCTTTAGCGTAGTGGGGACAGGTTTCCTGGATTGAGACATTGATTAGCAAGGTGTAAATAAGCAGCAAAATGTGCTACAGTAAGATCTGGTTTTGTGTGCCGTGGCACATTAAAATGACCTTTCACATTAGAACACAAACTCTTTGTCAAATAAGTTAACACATTCTCTTGCTTAGAAAATTGACAAGACATTTTAACCCGAGGTGCACAATGCTGCTCATTGCCAGTGAGGGACAGATGCTGGACAGTCAACAGCCTGGACATTTTGAGCTTCACAACACTGGAACTTAAAGCAAAGTTGCCATTCAACGACCACTTGTATTCAAGGCCAGTGCACAAAGAACCTCATGTACATACATCTACAAAAACAGTGGAGGTCATCAAAACACACCAGCCAACTATTAAACATGGTGGTAGATCCATATAGTACATGCTGCTATGCCATGGGACCCATTAAGTCAGACGACTGTGCTACATGGTTGTGTAATGGTCAGTGTATATGAGGTCATTTAAAAGGATGAGCTGCAGCCTATAATGAAAGTGTTCACTCATGATGTTCTCATATGTCAAGATGTTAATGTTCTTTTACACACCCCTGAACAAACCTCCCTCTTTCAAAGACTGGACACTTTTCTTAAAGAATGGCCCAATACCACCCCCACCACACATAGTTCACAGGTCAGGGCTCATGAGATATATCCAAGGATTAAAGATGCTAGGTTTGGAAATGTTAAAGTTATTTTGTCCATCCCCTACAGCTGTAACCTTGGCATGTGAAAGAGTCGTGCTTCCCTCTAGTGACTGAAAAGAGATTTTGTTCTTATTTTGAAGTTCAGTTACAAGTACACAGCAGAAGATCCAGATCCTAAAGATTTTCTACAGATTTCCCTTTACATATGGGTTCAATGTGGCCAATAACATTATAAGTGTATTCTGCATAAAAGTAGTCTCTGTGCTCTGCGTAATGCAAAAAACAAACAAAAAAAAGGTAACTCTAGAGCAGGTATTTTTTATTATAAAACATTGTCATAAAATGCTACTTTTCTGAATTATTTAACACCTACAAGGTGTGTATCAAATAATGGAAACACTAGATGAAATACATTTTATCAGTTACACCTATTATATAAGTGCACTTTTTAGGTTTAAAATTACTCACTGTTGCCTATGTGATGCTGCACAATTTCTCAGCCCCTCTCTGCTTCATTCATCAATGGAAAAAGACCACCTTAGTACCACCACTGACCAGTGGTACACTATTCTGAGGAAATTAGTAATATCAACACTATAGTGGCACCTGATTCTAAGGGATAGGCTGCAGAATTAATTTTTTTAATTAATTGATTTATTTGAAGATTATTTTCACTGTACGTGAAGAATTTAATGGAGTAGCACCTTCATATGTACCAGAATGCCTGACTCTGTTCAAAGTCATGGTTTCAGATCATCAACAGTTTGAAGTACAAAATAACTGATGGAGCAGTCTACTGCTACTAGGCACTAAAGACCTGTTTAGCTATTAATATTTCTGAAGCATATCCCACTACTAAGTTTTAAAATAATTTAAATATTTTAATACTTTAACATTTTATTATCATGTCCATTATTCTAATACTTCAATACTGTACAGTACTACATTGGTACATATAGCACTAAAAACTTAAAACAACCAGGAGATGCTTTTAAGGACGACATGAGTCTGCATCAGGAGAGCTGTTAAATCATCAGCCCTTTCCCTTCAAACTCCATCTCCATCTACCAACTCTGGTACAAATTGTGCAAACTTACTATACTTAGCTGTCCTTTAAAGAGAGGTGGTCAGCAGCCTACCAGGTGAACTTCAGGACACATTTGATTAAAATTGCCTTCAGGAAAAATACAGTGATGTTGACCAAAAAATTAATAATGTTGTCATTAATATACAACCCCAATTCCAATGAAGTTGGGACGTTGTGTAAAACATAAATAAAAACAGAATACAATGATTTGCAAATTCTTTTCAACCTAGATTCAATTGAATACACTACAAAGACAAGATATTTAATGTTCAAATGGATAAACTTTATGGTTTTTTACAAATATTCACTTATTTTGAATTTGATGCCTGTAACACGTTCCAAAGAAGTTGGGACAGGAGCAACAAAAGACTGGGAAAGTCGAGGAATGTTCAAAAAACACCTGTTTGGAACATTCCACAGGTGAACAGGTTAACTGGAAACAGGTGAGTGTCATGATTGGGTATAAAGGGAGCATCCCTGAAAGGCTCAGTCGTTCACAAGCAAGGATGGGGTGAGGTTCACCACTTTGTAAACAACTGCGTGAGCAAATAGTCCAACAGTTTAAGAACGTTTCTCAATGTGCAACTGCAAGGAATTTAGGCATTTCATCATCTACAGTCCATAATATCATCAAAAGATTCAGAGAATCTGGAGAAATCTCTGCAAGTAAGCGGCAAGGCAAAAAACCAACTTTGAATGCCCGTGACCTTTGATCCCTCAGGCGGCACTGCATTAAAAACCGACATCATTCTGTAATGGATATTACCACATGGGCTCAGGAACACTTCAGAAAACCACTGTCAGTGAACACAGTTCGTCGCTCCATCTACAAGTGCAAGTTAAAACTCTGCCACGCAAAGCAAAAGCCATATATCAACAACACCCAGAAACGCCACCAGCTTCTCTGGGCCCGAGCTCATCTGAGATGGACTGACGCAAAGTGGAAAAGTGTCCTGTGGTCTGACGAGTCCACGTTCCAAATTGTTTTTGGAAATCATGGACGCCGTGTCCTCCGGGCCAAAGATGAAAAGGACTGTCTGGATCGTTATCAGCGCAAAGTTCAAAAGCAAGCATCTCTGATGGTGTGGGGGTGTGTTAGTGCCCATGGCATGGGTAACTTGCACATCTGTGAAGGCACCATTAATGCTGAAAGGTACATAAAGGTTTTGGAGCAACATATGCTGCCATCCAAGCAACGTCTTTTTCAGGGACGTCACTGCTTATTTCAGCAAGACAATGCCAAGCCACATTCTGCACGTGTTACAACAGCATGGCTTCATAGTAAAAGAGTGCGGGTACTAGACTGGCCTGCCTGCAGTCCAGACCTGTCTCCCATTGAAAACGTGTGGCGCATTATGAAGCACAAAATACGACAACGGAGACCCCGGACTGTTAAGCAACTGAAGTTGTACATCAAGCAAGAATGGGAGAGAATCCCACCTACAAAGCTTCAACAATTGGTGTCCTCAGTTCTCAAACGCTTATTGAGTGTTGTTAAAAGGAAAGGTGATGTAACACAGTGGTAAACATGCCCCTGTCCCAACTTCTTTGGAACGTGTTGCAGCCATCAAACTCAAAAAGAGTAAATATTTGCAAAAAACAATAAAGTTTATCCATTTGAACATTAAATATCTTGTCTTTGTGGTGTATTCAATTGAATATAGGTAGAAAATGATTTGCAAATCATCGTATTCTGTTTTTATTTATGTTTTACACAATGTCCCAACTTCACTAGAATTGAGGTTGTATGTGTCATTTCACCCAAGAAATTGTTACAGCGTAATATCTACAAAAGCTTATGTCACTTTACATAGGTGTTATGTCAATGTAATGCCAACAAAAATGAATGTATGACAGCTGACACCTCTTGGAATAAGCCTAAATGTTTATTGTCATGAAAGGTTGATGCAGGTGTCATGTAGCCTTATGAGCACCACTGTTTTGTAAAGTGTTACCTGGACTAATTAATGTCTTTGTTCTACAGTGTTTTATATATTCTGTCTTGAGAATTCCTGTACTATGCAGTTGTCAATACTGTAGGAAATCTGACAGAATTCATCTACTTATCAAGCCCTTCAAATATGAGGTTAGTTGTAATAAAGTAGGGAACCATTAAAATGAGTAGTGTAGGTGTATTCCTGGGCTGCACTTGGAAAAGCTTGCTCTACAGCATCCATAGATGACATCACAGAGAGTGGCCAAATAACAGAATGTGTAAGCGTACCTAAACATCTCTTCATCCTCGATGGTTGCCAGCCAGAAGCTGTAGGAGTTGGCATAGTAGTTGCAGGTGCCACGGCCGTGACATTCAATGAAGGGAGCAGAGCGGAACTCCTCCAGACAGGAGCCGGGGGAGGCCAGAGCCTGACCAGAACCCTCAGCACCCGCACTGGTGTGCTGAGAGAAAGAGAAAGAGAGAGAGAGAGACTAAATACCACTGAATCACAGCTTAACAGCACTTGAATATGGCCTGTATATTATAATGTATATTCTACACTGCATTTTTTATTTTCTCTCACCATGACAAAGGAATATCCAATCCAGAGAGAGATCCAACCATGAGGGCAGGGTGGGATTGCAACAGTCTGACTGTGCACAGCAATGACCATGGCAGGAGCCTCACACACTGCACATCTATAGAAGATCACAAAGATGAACAGATGAATGTACACATACAAATCAACAGAGCAACCCTGATAGCGTAATCCAGACATCCCTAGTATCAGAATTAGACCCCTTGGAGATATATATACTTTACAGTAAGATGGTCACAACTATCAGAAATTTGAAAGACTCTGATTGGATTGACAAACTCTACTGATTTTTGATGTGAATTGTTTTCATAGCAGGAGTTCTGACCCCTCCCCTTTAACCTGACATTAGCAGCTCAACATTTGACTCAAGAATTTATCCCTAATCCATTACATCTGGTCCAGTTAATGGTTTTCTTTTTAAGATCTCAGGGTTGTGACCACTGGTCTAGTCCACCTATTTAGAAACACCTAGGCAAACAGTACAGCACCCTAAGACTCAGATACACAAGCTCACTGACCTGCTGATAAAAGGTTTGATGCTGTCGCCAGTGACAGGTGCCATGCTCATTGGCATGGGCTCAGGAGAGGTGAGCCAGTAGGAGTAGTCGTTACGAGAAGCAAAGTTACACACATTATTGATGTTGCAGAAAAGGAAAGGCATGGGGCTGAACTTTCGTAGACAGCTACCAGCCGTACCTATGAAATAAAACAGCATCTGTTTAGTACTGATTGTATTGTCCACTTTTGAAAGCAGCACTTTCACCAAGACAAATGAAAATCCTCTCGGTCAGTCAAGCAATTTGATTCTGGTCTGCTCAGAAAATATGTTTGAAAATATGTCTATTCTACTTCTTTTACTAATTAGTTGGATGTGTTATACTGACCCAGGTCTTGGCCGTGGGATCGCTCATTTCCTTGCACATAGAGGAGAGAATATCCATCGTAGATTAGAGTGGTGCCTTGAGGACACAGTGGCACATCTACAGACTGACTGTGGCGAGTTACAAGGAAGCCATGGTCCATAGAGGAAGGGCCAGGAGGGCCTACCTGACCTGGGATACCATCAGGACCTGGGGGGCCTGGATATCCTCTGGGTCCTAAACAAAGCAAGATTAAATCCAAAGATAATGTGAGGGTGTGACAAGGTGTATTAAAGAGATTTTCCCACAATGACAGAACCTAAACTGGCACGCAAGCACACATACCAGCAGGTCCGACAGGCCCAGGCTCTCCTTTAGCTCCAGGAAGCCCATTGTACCCAGGTTCCCCATCCTCTCCTTTAATACCCTGTATACCCATCAATCCTGGACAGACAAATGTGTAAGGGTTGTTAAAGAAAGTATAAGAGCAAACCAGACAGACAGAACAAGTAATATTAGCAATTAAATTTCATGAATGTTTATGTTATGGTCCTTTAATATACTGTTCACTGCTTACCATGTTTATTGGAAAATGCATTTAGAAAACCAACCTTGCTGTCCTTTAGCTCCAGGGTATCCCTGAGCCCCAGGCAGACCTGCTGGACCCTGTGGTCCTGGGAAGCCAATATCTCCTTTTATGAAAGTATTTGTCCCAGGAGTTCCAGGTGGGCCTTCATTACCTAGAATATTTGAGAGTAACAGCATTAATAAAATTAATTATTTACTATGCAGACCAAGTTCACATCCTCCATTAAACCATGTGCATTTTGTGCAGTTCTAACCCAACAGTGTCAACAAAATTATCAACAGATGAATAAAACTTATACAAACCTTTAACTCCAGGGAATCCTCTGTCACCAGCCTCACCCTTGACACCTACATGCCCAAGTTCTCCTTTAATTCCTGAAGATGATTTAAGTACAAAAGAGTAAAGTACAAAAAGGCCAACAGAACAATATAACAATATCTAATATTTGCTGTTTTCTATTAAAGCACTGCTTTGTGCAACAGGTCTGAAAGGATATAGACTACAAAATTGTTAAATCCCCAAAGTTCAGTACGACTCTTACCCGGGAAGCCAGGAACACCTTGAATTCCCATCTCACCCTTTGGTCCATTATAACCTGGTAAACCAGGCTCACCCTGAATAGCACATGTACAATCATGAAATGTGTTGTCTTGTCACATTCCATAAATAAATAAATAAATAAATAAATGACTTACTGGAAGTCCAGTGAAACCTTTATCGCCTTTCAAACCTTGAGTACCCTGAGGGCCCGTGAAACCCTGGTTTCCCCTCTCTCCTTTCACTCCAGGACTTCCTGGAACACCTGTTGGACCTGGAGCACCAATCTGTCCTGCAAACATGATAGAAAATAGGACCCAATAATTATGAAAATGTTGTCACCAACACAAATACTCATTTAAAGACTTAAAGATTCTGATAATAAAAAGCTGATATAAATTAATATCTGGTAAAAAAATCTATCAAAAATATATAGTTTTGGTTAAACAGTGCTTAAATGACTGTTTGACTGATGCTTTTTGTGTGTGAACAGTAAAATGGTTACCGATTCTTATTTCTCATTTGTCATATTTCTTAAACTCAAATAACCAGCAAAAACTTAAAAAGTCTTAAACATGAAATATTGTAGCACAGAGGGAATGGTTGATTCCTAGAAGTTATATCAGTCATCGGTTTCTGTTAACTAACATGTTTTGTTAACTAACATGTAAAGCAAGTCAATAAATATGAGATTATAATATTGACCGATTATGTTGCCAACCAATATATCGGTTGTGCCCTAATGGAAAGAAAAGTATGCACTATACAGTACACTATTTTTAGATCGAATGATACTTTGCAAGCAAAAGAAACGTAACTGTCATGAGACTATATAAGACTATTATGACAACCTGAAACACCTTCAAAGTCAAATTCGATTACGTTGTGTCTATAAACAATAATAAGACATAGGAGATTTACCTGGTTCTCCTGGCTCTCCTGGAGCTCCTCTATCACCTTTAGGTCCCTGCATGGATGGTCCTGGTAGTCCTCTTTCTCCAGGTTGACCCTGAATTCCCTCTAAGCCTGGCAAGCCCTTCTCTCCTTTGGTACCAGGGATACCTGGGATTCCAGGAGTGCCAGGGAGACCTGGGTTGCCTCTATCACCTGAGGGTGGAAAAGTGGCTAATTTGACTTAGTTTGCTTTCATTACTTACTGCAGTTCCTCTAAGAGAGACTGATTATAAGGCCCAACTGAATCTGCAGTTGTATTTTCTGTCCTGAAAATAAATTATTTATATTAAATTCTGCATTTTTTCTACTTTAGAAGTTACATACATTTAGTCATAGCAGTGGCATAAATGAATAAATACTTTACACAGCACAGTTGATGACCATTTGGACTGTCATTTGTTGAAACAGAACAAATGTCACTTACCATATATGGTCTGTCCGAAAGGTATACAACACCTATGTTATGATGCCAATGTTTAAAGTATCCCAACTTTTTAAAACAAAGGTTTTAAAATTGTACACTTCGTTTCTGAAAAAGCAATATTATCACTCCATCATCGTGTATGCAGTTAATGAAAATATTGTAGCTGGCAGTAAATCACTTTTTTTTACAATATGTTTTTTAATCTAAACTCATACCTAATCTATGTTTATGAATGGTAGTAATTCAGTTCACAAAACAATTCACAACTGCAACTGCAGTCTTATCAATTATCTATAGTAACAACAACAACAATAACAACAACAATACTACTACTACTACTACTACTAATAATAATAATAATAATAATAATATCTTGACAGATCAAATGAATAAGATAAATACTTAAGAGACAGAAGTTTCATTAAATGTTACAATAAAGAGATGTCTTTTTTATTAATAATACTAATAATACTAATAATAATATCTATAATGGTATGTCCTGACTTTGTCAAATACAAGGTGGAAGTGTGTTCCACAATTTAGAAATATAATAACTGAAAGAGGCCACTCCATTTTCTGTATTTTACGTATTGCAGTAATCCCTTTGCTTGTTACAAACACGCAAACCAGTTTCTATGCGTTGCTCTGAGATAGGTAAGACTGAACTAGCAATATTTTTCAGATGATAAAAGCTACTTTAATGACTGTGTTTATGTGCAAGATAAAACACACCTCAGATTACAGGTTTTGTTCTGCAGGTTTGGTATATAAAGCTAAACAACCTTCCTTTTAAGTTGTCTTTGAATTTTAGTACCAGTTTTTATTGATTTGTTGTAAAAAAAACTGACATCCACTGAGAAAAATCTGACACACAACTTTTAAGCCTGTCAACAGAATCTTAATTTTCATAAGTAACTGAAATGTATAACTGTGAAACAGCAACATAGCTATGAAAATTAATATCATGTGGGAGTCCACAAGAAAAATGAAAGCAGCATGATACCTGATGGCGAGCGTGAGAGGGTTTGATGTTGAGTGTGTGAGAGGGTTTGATAGTGAGTGTAAGAGAGTTTGATGGTGAGTGTGAGAGAGTTTGATGGTGAGTATGAGAGAGAATTTTCATAAGTAATTGCAATGTATAACTACAAAACAGCAGCATAGCTATGAAAATTAATATCATGTGGGAGTCCACAAGAAAAATGAAAGCAAGAACTGTCTATTCAATTTGACTTAAACCATCCTAAAACTGTGCCTGAGAGGCCTTCTCATGATTCAAAAGGATTGAAATCTTGTGATCAATGGTATAAAAAGCTGCACTAAGATCCAGTAAGACCAAAATAGAAATATTTTACGCATCAGCACTAAGCCTGAGGTGAATGACAACACAAACCAGTGCTGAAAGTTTCTGAGACAATAACAGAATAAAAGACGGGAATGCATGGACGGCTATAGCACCAAGACGACTTCAGTCATGCCATCTACAGCACATTGTCTATCAATTTGAAGAACTATTTCACAATACAAAGAACTCTTTAATCATAATGGTCCTTCTTGTATTTCCAGTTCTATATAGAACCACTGTCTTCGCAGGACCTTCGCAGAACCATCTGTGTATATATCTGTGCATCCCAGTGTATATTGTCAAATTTCTCTATTTTGTTTTAAATTCTTGAAGTGTTTATTCTTTTACATAAATGGTTGCAACTGTAATAACTGCAATTTCCCTCTGGGATCAATAAGTATTCTGATTCTGAGTCATCTGTTTTTGAGAGTGAACTACTGCACATGGGGAATGGGCATATTTGACTATGAGCCATCAGAAACTGCTAATTTAAATGATAACTCTTTAGGCCAATCAGAAAACGTGACCATCAAGTTCTCTAATACACTCTATCAAGCTCTCTCACACTCACTATCAACGCCTTAGAGTTTGATAGTGAGTGTGAGAGGGTTTGATAGTGAGTGTGAGAGTTTGATAGTGTATGTGAAAGAGTTTGATAGTGAATGTGAGTTTGATAGTGAGAGTGAGAGTTTGATGGAGTGTGTGAAAGAGTCTGATTGTGAATGTGAGAGTTTGATAGTCTGTGTGAAAAAAATTAATAGTGAGTGTGAGAGTTTGACAGTAAGTGTGAGAGGGTTTGACAGTAAGTGTGAGAGGTTTGGTGGCAAGTGGGAGAGAGTTTGATGCTGAGTGTGGGAGAGTTTAATAGTGAATGTAATACAGTTTGATGTTGAGGGTGAGAGAGGTTGAGGGTGAATGTAAAAGATGTTGTGAGTTTGATGGTACGAGAGGGGTTGATGGCAAGTGTGAGAGCGTTTGATAGTGAGTATGAGAGAGTTTGATAGTGAGTGTGAAAAAGTTTGATTCTGAGTGTGAGAGGGTTTGATAGTGAGTGTGAGAGAGTTTGATGCTGGGTATGACAGGGTTTGATGGTGAATGTTAGAGGGTTTGATGGTGAATGTTAGAGGGTTTGATAGTGAGTGTGAGAGTTTGATAGTGAGTTTGAGAGTTTTATGGTGAGTGTGAGCGGTTTAATGTCAAGTGTGAGAGGGTTTGATGGTGAGTGTGAGAGGGTTTGATAGTGAGTGTGAGAGAGTTTGATGCTGGGTGTGAGAGGGTTTGATGGTGAGTGTGAGAGGGTTTGATAGTGAGTGTGAGAGTTTTATGGTGAGTGAGTGGTTTAATGGCAAGTGTGAGAGGGTTTGATGGTGAATGTGAAAGAGTTTGATGGTGAGTGTGAGAGGGTTTGACGGTGAGTGTGAGAGGTTTGATGGCGAGTGTGAGTTTGATGGCAAACCTAAGAGTTTGATAGTGAGTGTGAGAGAGTCTGATTTTAAGTATGAGAGGGATTGACAGTGAGTGTGAGACACCTGATGGCGAGTGTGAGAGTGTTTGATGCTCAGTGCGGGAGAGTTTGATAGTGAGTGTGAGAGTGGTTGATGGTGAGTATGAGAGAGTTTGATGGTGGGTGTAAGAGGGTTAGATGGTGAGTGTGGGAGGTTTGATGGTGAGTGTAAAAGGGTTTGATACTGAGTGTAGGAGAGTTTGATAGTGAGTGTGAGAGTTTGATGGTGAGTGTGAGCAGTTTAATGGCAAGAGTGAGAGGGTTTGATGGTGAGTGTGAGAGAGTTTGATAGTGAGTGTGAGACGGTTTGATAATGAGTGTGAGAGAGTTTGATAGTGAGTGTGAGCAGTTTAATGGCAAGTGTGAGAGGTTTTGATAGTGAGTGTGAGAGTTTGATGGTGAGTGTGAAAGAGTTTGATGGTGAGTGTGAGAGAGTTCAATAGTGAGTGTGAGAGGGTTTGATGGTGAGTGTGAGAATGTTTGAAGGTGAGTTTGAGAGGTTTAATGGTGAGTGTGAGAGAGTTTGATAGTGAGTGTGAGCAGTTTGATGGCAAGTGTGAGAGTTTGATAGTGAGTGTGAGAGAGTCTGATTTTGAGTATGAGAGGGTTTGGCAGTGAGTGTGAGACACCTGATGGCAAGTGTGAGAGGGTTTGATGCTGAGTGTCGTAGAGTTTGATAGTGTGTGTGAGAGAGTTTGATGGTGAGTGTGAGAGTTTAATGGTGAATGTGAGAGTTTGATGGCGAGTATGAGAGAGGCTGATGGCAAGTGTGAGAGTGTTTGATAGTGAATATGAGAGGGTTTGATAGTGAGTGTGAGGGTTTGATGCTGAGTGTAGGAGAGTTTGATTGTGAGTGTGAGAGAGTTTGATGGTGAGTGTGAGAGGGTTTGATGGTGAATGTGAGGGAGTTTGATAGTGAGTGTGAGAGAGTTTGATAGTCAGTGTGAGAGGGTTTGACAGTGAGTGTGAGACTTTGATGGTGAGTATGAGAGGGGTTGATGGCAAGTGTGAGAACATTTGATAGTGAGTGTGAGAGAGGTTGATAGTGAGTGTGAGAGAGGTTGATAGTGTGAGAGAGTTTGATAGTCAGTTTGAGAGGGTTTGACAGTGAGTCTGAGAGGTCAGATGGCGAGTGTGAGAGGGTTTGATGCTGAGTGTGGGAGGGTTTGATGGTGAGTGTGTGAGGTTTGATGGGGAGTATGAGAGGGTTTGATAGTGAGTGTGAGAAGTTAGTTAGGATTTTGGCCTAAACGGCCTCTCATATTAGTGGGTAACTAGCACCATTAATGTTAGAAGATGCTACCTTTTAGATGACTATTTTCAGGGACATCAATGTCTATGTCAGCATGTTGACAACATTCAAAACTGGATCACTTGGTGTCCTTAGCTCTCAATGGATTATGAAGTGTTGTTCAAATGAAAAGTGACAAACATGCTCCTGTCCCAATTTTTAGAATGTGCTGCAGGCAGCAAAGTTGTGTTGATTTATATTTACAAAAGAAAAATCATCAGAAGCTAAAACACTAAATATCATGTGCTATTTTTTTAATAGCAATTTGTAGTGCTGTTACACTTTCTAGTGTGTCTTAATGAAAAGACTGGAACACTACACTGTGCTGTCAATCCTTGTCTTAAAAGGACATAAGCCTTTCCAGTATAATGCTTACAAATAAGATTTAATGCATTCTGTTTGGAATTTATTATGTCTGTTTTAGTTGGACTATCATGTTAGAGGTCTCTAACTCTGACCTTTAATTCCCAACTGTCCAGGCGTTCCAGGAAAGCCTCTACCAGGTACACCTGAAAAAGAAAGTTCAAGATCGGTCAACACAACAATTTTCTCTTTAATTTTCTCTTTCATAGTACAATGAAGGCTCAGACTTCTTCAAATTCAATAACTGGCTGAAGACTGTCCTAGCAACTATAAATACAAGAATTCCTAAAATTACATTGCTATCTTTGCAATATTTGTTAGTTTAGGTTAGCTTATCTATTAGGTTAGCTATTATATTTTATATTTTATATTTCAATATTTTCATGTCCCCGCGACCCTGAGGGAGAAGCGGCTTGGAAAATGGATGGATGGAATATTTTCATGTGAGAGCCCATAATCTTTACACTGTTATTTCCCTTTCTATCATGCGGAAAAGCTGGTCTCATTCATATTTTCAGATAGGGTGGGGGTATATTTGGAAATGCAGTGCTGAATCACTAACCTGGATCACCTCTCTCTCCGGAGGATCCAGGAATGCCATCTATTCCTGGATCTCCTTTCTCTCCGTGTGGCCCTGGTGGACCCTGTAGACCAGGCTCACCTGGATACAAACAAAACATTACACATAGCCTGTAAAAAGTGGACATAGTACACAGAAAGTAGTAGTTGAAAATTGCATAATTTCAAGTTGTTTTGTTGCTTTTAGGAGGACTTTACAGGATTACAGGATAAAGTAATACTGGTACACAGTGAAGAGAGTGAAGTGAAGTGAGAGCATGTGGTAGATTGTGTTTTTACCAACCTGGCCGTCCCGGAAAACCAGACTCTCCTGGTGACCCAGGTAGCCCCACAACACCTTTCTCTCCTGGTACACCAGGGCTACCTGTTCAGAAAATATGTAGTAATTAACATTTTGTAAGCAACGTTAACCTTGCTCATAAGGCAGTAAAGAAAAACAGAACTTGCCTGGATAACCAATGGGCCCTATATCTCCTTTCGGTCCAGGACTTCCTGGACTTCCTGGGATTCCCATTGCACCTTTTACCCCCTTTTGTCCCGACTCCCCAGGGAAACCGGGTTGGCCTATTTCACCCTGTGTGTATGGAAAGGGACAGAAATGTTTTAGCAAAGGTACCACAGCTGTTACTTTTCAATGCATTTGATGTTAATTAGCACATACATTTTGTGTATATAAACAAATACTGCACCTTCTCGCCAGGAAGGCCAGGGATTCCTATTCCTGGCAGACCTGCAACTCCCTTGTCACCTTTTGGTCCTTCAGTTCCCTTAAACCCATGATGGCCAGGTGTCCCACTTGTACCTTTGGAACCCTTTGGCCCACCTACCCCTGCAAAACCATACATCAACATGTCACTAACTGAGATAAAAGTGAAAGGAATATCTATTAACAATCTCAATGTAATTACTTTATGCATTGATGTTAATGTTTAGATAGTAATTAGTCTCAGTACAACCCAAAGTTCTGCAAACATGTCTGGGTTTGACACACAGCTATTAAAACTAGTAGTAGCCTTCTGAAGCCTGGATTTTGCCTATATTTTGACCAGAATGATACACTTGGTGTAAGGGTACAATTGCATGAATTAGATTTTTCACTAAACTACTACTTTTAAGTATAACAACAGTGAGGGGTTATCCATTATACCTGGAATTCCCATTTCTCCTATGCTGCCTTTTATTCCAGGCTGACCAGGTGGTCCAGATTGCCCAATATCGCCAGGGTCACCTTTCTCACCTAAGGTAAAGATTAAAACATAAAACAACAGCATGAGTTTCCGTGCTACCTGTGGTGAGCAGCCAGTGCATCAGAGGATTTAGCATGCAATCAGTGTGCTTATAGTACTTCACTGACAGAAACATTACCTGGTTGTCCTGGTGTACCAGGCATTCCATCTTTTCCAGGCATTCCAGGATCTCCATCCGCTCCTGGGTAGCCTCTGTCTCCTGTGGGACCAGGATCACCTGCAAGAGAATTTCAGACAATCAGTTAGTTGACAAATGTGTGTTTAGCTATTTTGTCCATAACGCTGGGCATTCACTTTCAGGATCCAAATCTCAAACCTCTGTCTCCAGTATCTCCTTTTTCTCCTTTCATATTCTCCATGTCCACTTCAGTCATATTCCCAGGTGGCCCACGTTCTCCTTGTTCTCCTCTTTCCCCTTTGGGACCTGGTTCACCAAATTCTCCCCTAGGCCCAGTGAAACCAGGGTCACCTGCCCAGGTCAGATTAAAGAAAGGCCATACACATTTTTATAATAAACAGTAAAATATCATATACAGGTATTTTGTCTGATGCAGCATAAAAAGAGTATGCTTAATTCCTATCTGAGTATGCTAAATTCCTAGTAAGGCACCAGTGTCCCTATACAACACAGAAAAAGTAGTATACAACACAAGTGGTATACAAACACAGAAAAGAGCCAGTATTAGATGCTTTACCTCTTGGTCCAACTGAACCAGGGACTCCTGGGCCACCTTGGAATCCAGGTGAGCCAGGCGCTCCCATTATTCCCATCTCTCCTTTAGGACCTATAAATAAATTCACACAAGCAGAAAGCAACTTTAGTTTCTGACTTCTTAGAGTAAAACATAAGCTTTCCAAAGAGCTGAAGGAAAGTATAAGCCATCAAACAGCACTCACCTCTCTCACCAGGCATACCATCTTGTCCAGGATGTCCAGTCTCCCCTGGCAACCCCTTAGGTCCTGGGAATCCAGGTAAACCAGGAGTGCCTTTTTCACCTTTAGGACCAGGCATTGCTGGACCAGGGAGACCTGGGAGACCTTTCTCTCCCTTTTCACCAATTTGACCTACAATATCAAGAGATCTATTGAGTGTCTGAGTGTACATAAGAAGTTTGTGAATTGCCAGGTTCACACATCTAAGAATCAAGGAGTATCAAGAAGGAACTCACCAAAGGGACCAGGTTTTCCAGTGGGTCCCATTGGTCCAGGTAGTCCAGGCTCACCAGGACCTGGGGGTCCAGGTGGTCCTGCCAAACCATGAGCTCCAGGAGGTCCTCGTTCACCTGGAGGTCAGATGTAAAGGTCAGCTGAATATATACTGGTCTATGAAAAAATCAATTTGACTGATTTTTGGCTTCCAAACAATATACTATGTTAACTGTAAGAAAAGGTTTGCTAACATTAGGCTTCTAGACAACTCACGATGTGCAGAATTTCTCAAATGATGCCAGCAAGCTATTAACTCACCTTTTACACCTTGAGCACCAGGTGGTCCAGTGTGTCCTTCTGTTCCAGGGACTCCTGGCATTCCTACATTACCCTTTTCACCTGGAAACCCTGGCACTCCTGGTTGTCCAATAGAGCCCTTGGGTCCTCGAAGGCCAATAGCAGGTTCACCCTTGTAGTTATTTAAGACAGAACTCCAATCAATAAAAAATGGACTTCAGAGGAGGTTGATCAAAAACAGCTGCACACCCATGCAAAATCAAACGATCATACTTTTTGTCCTGCTGTTCCAGGAATGCCAGGAATGCCATCCTGGCCTGGGCGACCAGGCTCTCCAGGGAGTCCGGGGGCGCCTGGTATACCAGAGTATCCTGAACAGAGGAAGAGAGAAAAACATTTACAAAAATAATGCAGGCATTTCCATTGGGGTTATTAGGTCATATTTAAAACATTATTTTTTTTAATTATATAAAAATTTATACAAAGCCCAGTCCTACCTAGTGTTAAAGCTGGATTTACCTTTTGGCCCTGGTGGGCCGGGAAGTCCAATTCCTGGAAGACCAGGGTCACCTTTCAGACCTGGGAATCCTGGCAAGCCTTGATCACCAGGAGGACCCCTTTCACCTTAAGAATAAACAAAAAAATGAAACTTAACATAATCACAGATGCCCCAGTGTGACTTCCATATAAAACTTTGAAACAAGGAATAATATTGTTAACAGCTAAACAAAAGTTACCTTGAAGGCCTGGTATTCCACTTTCTCCACGGGGTCCTGGCGGACCCTGAGGTCCTGGTGAACTCACACCTTTTCCAGGGTCACCTTTAGGGCCTAGAGTTTGGAGTTTGTTTGAAAAAACAAAGTTTTTTATCTAAATATGTAAATGTATAAGTCATATCCATTGAACAGACATGTAAACACAATGCAAAATTCAATAAACAAAGTAAGCAACTAAGTAAGTAAATAAATAAATATATGAATAAAAAATGCTAGCCTGGTATTCCTTGTCTTCCTGGCACTCCAGGTTGTCCTGGACTGCCTTTCTCTCCAGGCTCTCCTGGCCGACCAATCCCTGGCAGACCTGGAGGTCCCCTCTCACCAGGAGGTCCAGGGGTACCTGGATCTCCATCTGGACCACGTTCTCCCTTAATACCTACTCTGGCCTTTGGAGAAATAAGAAATAACAAATGGAGAAATAAAAAATATTTTGTTATATGATAGGCCTAACTTATAAAGACAAAGCGGCAAACTATTAACTATTTATAAGGATATGATGCCCATTAGAACTCACTGGTTCTCCTTTAGGTCCTGGCTGCCCAGGACGTCCATCTTTCCCAGGAAGTCCATTTATACCAGGTAATCCCCTGCTGCCAGGGAGGCCAGAAAGGCCCTTCTCTCCCTTCAGATGTGGTGCCAGATAAATATCGCCAGGCGCTCCCTGTGCCCCAGGAGCACCCATCAAACCTGGGGAACCATCACTACCCTTAAGTCAAAAAACAAGATGAAGAGAGGTTTGTTTTCAAACTGTGAGAGAAACATAAGATGTAATATGTACTGGAAGGTGAGCATTTTTGCTAAAAAAAAGTTAAAACACCAAAAAACTGCATGTCATTAAAGCAAAGAAAATAAAACAATTATCACTTGCAGCATTGTTCAGAAATCATTTGCATTTTATTCAATATTTTACTGCCCCACAAGGGCAATTTGAGTCTCTGACACTTTGAGTCTGACACTTTTGCTGCTGCACTAAGGATTTCTAAAGTGACATCCAGTGGGCAACAAGAGAGAAGCTGCCTTAGGAGGGAGGGCCAGGACAGCAGTGTTCAGTTAGCTGAACCTGCTCAGCTTTGAGGATCATGCTGGCTGCATTCACAGACAAGCCAGAACAGTACACAAAATATCAGTACAAATAAAATTAAATTTTAAAATAGCAAGCACAGATATTCACTTGAGACAGCATTCACCCATGCTTGTAGTGTAAATAAAGGTCGGAAAAGCTCTAGCAACTGTATAAATGAGGTATAAATGAAATGGATTTGTTAAATTGCAGTTTTCACCACTTACAGGGTCTCCAGGAACTCCAACAGGTCCAGGCTGACCCTTTTCTCCTTTACTGCCTGCAGGGCCAGGGAAACCTAATACAAAAAAAGTCTGATGAATAATGTGTGTAAAACAAGATACATTTGTGCTGACTAAGATGCAAAAACCACCAATACAAAACGTTTCTCTTTTAATGTAAAAAAATCCAGCATACTTAGCTGTCTCAAGTGGTACTTTAACAACTTGGTACACACAACATCATGCTTTTATTTAATAAAAGTGAAGGACATTTGTTTTTCCATGACTTGGGGCCTTTAAACTGAATTTCACTGAACTTCTTTGAAGCCTTTTTTATTGTTTACCTATTGCTCAAAATGTCCATATGGAAAGGAACCTCACCTTGCTGTCCTTTTGGTCCTGGAGCACCAGGTAAACCTGGAGGCCCGAATGCAGAACATTGTGTGCAAGTGTCTCCTTGGTCACCTAAGAAAGCAAGCAAATTTTAAAGTTAAATTGAGCACTGTTACATACCCTGCAGAAGCACCCCTAAGGTGTTACAATAGCACTGGTGAATTTGTGTATGACTGCAACAGGCACACTTTGACACTCCTCTATTACAGAGACTTGTAAAGATTAACCGCTTGTGCCTTGAACTTTTTGAACAAAAAGACAAAACATGCTCTCCCATACTCTGGAGGAGCAAAAGGTCCCTGTCCTATATTTGAGTGTTTCTCTGCTCTAACACACTGATTAACACACTGACACCCAATAAGAGCTTAATAATTAGCTACTGAGATTAGTAAAGTGTGCTGGAGCAGGGATAATACTACAATGTGCAGAGCTGGGAGCTCTCTAGAGGTTTTGTTCCCCTTGTGGGTCCTCCCCTTTTGCAGTGAATTCAGAAGTGCAGACTGGGAGAACCTGAGCTTCAATCCATGTACAGTCATGGCCAAAAGTTTTGAGAATGATACAAATATTAATTTTTACAAAGTCTACTGCTACAGTTTTTATAATGGCAATTTGCATATACTCCAGAATGTTATAAAGAGTGATCAGCTTAACAGCAATTAATTGCAAAGTCAATATTTGCCTAGAAAATGAACTTTATCCCCCAAAACACATTTCAACTTCATTGCAGCCCTGCCTTAAAAGGACCAGCTAACATCGTTTCAGTGATTGCTCCATTAACACAGGTGTGGGTGTTGATGAGGACAGGGCTGGAGATCAATCTGTCATGATTAAGTAAGAATGACACCACTGGACACTTTAAAAGGAGGCTGGTGCTTGGCATCATTGTTTCTCTTCTGTTAACCATGGTTATCTCTAAAGAAACACGTGCAGTCATCATTGCACTGCACAAAAATGGCCTAACAGGGAAGAGTATCGCAGCTAGAAAGATTGCACCTCAGTCAACAATCTATCGCATCATCAAGAACTTCTAGGTGAGAGGTTCCATTGTTGCCAAAAAGGCTCCAGGGCGCCCAAGAAAGACCAGCAAGCGCCAGGACCGTCTCTTAAAAGTGTTTCAGCTACGGGATCGGGCTACCAGCAGTGCAGAGCTTGCTCAGGAATGGCAGCAGGCAGGTGTGAGTGCATCTGCACGCACTGTGAGGCAGAGACTCTTGGAGCAAGGCCTGGTCTCAAGGAGGGCAGCAAAGAAGCCACTTCTCTCCAGAAAAAACATCAGGGACAGACTGGTATTCTGCAAAAGGTACAGGGAGTGGACTGCTGAGGACTGGGGTAAAGTCATTTTCTCTGATGAATCCCCTTTCCGATTGTTTGGGACATCTGGAAAACAGCTTGTTCGGAGAAGACGAGGTGAGCACTACCACCAGTCTTGTCTCATGCCAACTGTAAAGCATCCTGAAACCATTCATGTGTGGGGTTGCTTCTCAGCCAAGGGAATCGGCTCTCGCGCAGTCTTGCCTAAAAACACAGCCATGAATAAAGAATGGTACCAGAATGTCCTCCGAGAGCAACTTCTCCCAACCGTCCAAGAGCAGTTTGGTGATCAACAATGCCTTTTCCAGCATGATGGAGCACCTTGCCATAAAGCAAAGGTGATAACTAAATGGCTCAGGGAACAAAACATAGAGATTTTGGGTCCATGGCCTGGAAACTCCCCAGATCTTAGTCCCATTGAGAACTTGTGGTCAATCATCAAGAGACAGGTGGACAAACAAAAACCTACAAATTCTGACAAAATGCAAGCATTGATTGTGCAAGAATGGACTGCTATCAGTCAGGATTTGGTCCAGAAGTTGATTGAGAGCATGCCAGGGAGAATTGCAGAGGTCCTGAATAAGAAGGGTCAACACTGCAAATATTGACTTGCTGCATTAACTCATTCTAACTGTCAATAAAAGCTTTTGTTACTCATAATATATGATTGCAATTATATTTCTGTATGTGATAAAAACATCTGACAAACACACATAAAAACCAGAGGGCAGCAGATCATGTGAAAATATAATATTTGTGTCATTCTCAAAACTTTTGGCCATGACTGTACATGCACACAAGGCCTATACACTTCACTACTTGTCCAAAAGTAAGTATAACTGCCCCCACTCCTCTGTGAAGAATTTAAACAAGATTTTGAAATGTGTCTGTGGGAATTTGTACCTATTCCATCAAAATAGTTTTTCACTTTTGTGAAGTCAGGCATTTATGTTGGATTAGAAAACCCTGGCTCACAATTAATGTAATTCATCCTAAAAGTTATTAGGTGGGTTGAGGTGAGGGCTCTGTGCAGACCACTGGATTTCCTCCACACCAAACCCATCTAACCTAGACTTTATGGACCTTACTTTGTACACAGTGGCACAGTAATGCTGGAACAGGGAAAGACCTTCCCCAAACTGTTACCACAAAGTTCAAGCAAAGAACTGTCTAAAATGTCTTTGTGTGCTGTAGCATTAACATTACTCTTCACTGGAACTAAGATGCCTAGCTCAGACCCTAAAAAACAGTCCCAGACCATTCTCCCTCATCCCCCAAATTTATCTGTTGGCGCTACCCAGCTTGCCAGTAGGAAGGCAATAGGGGTTGTGTTATGAGATTGCCATCTTGTAACAAAAGAAAAGGGCTGGAATTTCAATGAGGTGTATCAGGCAGCTGAGAAAAGTGGTTTCTGTGCGAGAGTATTACTCCCTCTGGTGTGTACTTTGAGCCTTGTAACTGCAGACCCTTTACATGTATTAAAAAGCCATATAACATACTAAAGAAAAGGGGAAAGCACAACAGGTCCTGTTTAATTAAATTATTTATATGTACTTAACTCATTCAGGTTATTCTCAATTACACTAATTAACTGAATTCATTAAACTAGTTCAAGTACACAAATTCAACTCTTAAAAGAGCATTTCACATGACTTTATTCAGTGCTAAGAGTAAAAAGACCAACCAATACATCATGGCCCTAATATTACTTGACATTGTTAGAAAAAGTAGCCTCATTAGTGTCAATCAATTTTAAAAATGATCAAATTAATCACACTTATAGGCTGTGATTAATCAGGATTAATCATGAAATTTAAATAGTATTTATTGTATTTTTGAGGGAAGATAAAACAGAATTCAATAAAAGAATTCATTAATTGTATGGCAGTGAAAAGGCATGGCTAAATTGTGCTTCTGCTGTGCCAGCATTGCCTTCAGTGTCTTTGTTGTGTTGGACCTGCTTTATCTTTTCGAAAGTTGAATTCTAGAACTTGGGTACATCCTGGCCGTGTGTCTCCTTTTCTTGACCATGAGTCTTATTGAACTCTCAGCTCTGCTGTGTTTGCAGGACTGTGTTTGAAATGTCTGCTGACTACTTTTACAGCACTTGTCTAGGCTACCCCCTAGTGTGTGTGTTCATTGTTTGCATGTCAGTGTTTCATGGCACGGATGGATTAAATGCCGAGGTCTAATTCCACAGTGTGAAAACACAGTTGGCTGATGGTTCTGAATTCAATTAAGTAAAGCATTCGACAAACCCTGTCATGGAGAGCCACTGTGATTATCCTCTGTATAATGTACACTGCACAGGGCATATGCTCAAATGGTAGATTCCATAGTGCGATGTGTTCCTATAGTGGTGACTTTTATTCATCCATTTCCAGATGTAACTTTAGTTTTATCTGAACTTCCATCTGGAAACTTGCCATTCAGCACACTAGGGGATGTTTCCTCAGTCATCGTTTTATTTATATTTGCGCTTTTTGGTAAATCCACATGGGAATTATGGGGCGAAACTTGGTATGTGATTAATTTGCATTTTAAAAAATGAATGTGTTAAGGCTTCCAGATTAATCACAAGCATTAACACATTAGCACTGACAGCCATACTCAATACCAAACGAGGGCCTCAAATACATCCCTTCTCACCTTTCTGTCCAATTTCTCCTTGCAACCCAGGAGGTCCGGGGGGGCCTGGATCCCCACGTTCTATGTTACACGGTTCACCTACAGGAAAAGAATGTCAACATAACTGGAAAATATCAACAGAAAATCATTTATACAACAAACTAGTTACAGCTTTGGTGCTGTCTGATTACCTCAGACAATAATTTCAATGGGTATATAAATTTAATGGATTTATAAAAATATTTGTTGTCTACAGTAATCAACCATGTGCTACAGGTGTGGCAGATATAGACTAGGTTAAAAATGGTAAAAATGCTGGATTTGCTGTAATGAAGCAACTATTCATATTATAACATTTGCTGTGTTCTTTTTTCAGTATTTTGTACTGCATTTTTTCTCTTTTTTGGCAACACCTGGCAACACTTACTTAGTGGTCCTGGAGGTCCAGGTGGACCAGCAGCTCCATCAGCTCCTGGAGGTCCCCTCAGAGGCTCTCCATCAACACCTTTGTCTCCTTTCTGGCCAATCTCTCCAGGGAAGCCTCTCTCTCCAGGAGGGCCTTCAAGGTGCCTGCCTATATGCAATTAGGAATGTAAAAAGGGGAGAAAACAGCATTAGGCAAACAAGTTTGACAAGCAATAGTAAGGAAATTCAGCAAAGCTGAAGCTTTTGACTTTATACCACTTAAAACAATTGACTAGAGATGAGACATCAAAGTTCTGCTCTTACCTGGGGGACCAGGATCTCCAGGCTGCCCAGGGTAGCCTGAAAAAAAAAAATCATGTTACACTGGAAAAATATATGTTAAACAAACATTAACTGCAAAATGAGTTTGTCTTTAGCCTTGTTTACACATGACATTCATATAATATCACTGAGATTTGCTTCTAGTAACTACATGTGCATCAGTCAAAAAGTTGGGACAATAAGGAAAAACCAATAAAAAAGAAAGCAGTGATTTCTAAAAATTGAAACAAGATGTTTCATGTTCATGGTCGACATCTGCAACATATTCCAGAAAGATTTGGATGGAGCAGTGTTGGGCTAGGAAAAAATAATTGAATGATTTGATTTTACAGATTTGACAGATGATGCCAACAGGTGACTCTAATGACAACTTGGTACAAAAGCAGCATCCAGGAAAGGCCTAGTCACCAGTTTGCCACCAAATGCTTGAAAAAGTTATTGAAATTGTTGTTCTCCACAGAAAAAAGAAAGGGATTTGGATATTTCAATTGCCATGGTGCATAACATTATTAAAAGACTCTCTAACCCCCAGATGGCAGTGTTTCAAGAACCATCATTCATGAATATACCCCTGAAATATTCAGAGAGTCCCACATATTTGTTTTTTTTTTTTAACTGCTCCAGAATTGGCTGGCTACTCACTCTCCATAGTGGCACTAAATGCAAGCTTCAACAGCAACAAAATGTTTAACAGCCCGTTTCCACACATTAATTGAGACTTCACACATCTCTTGTCTTCAGTTTAAGAAATGAGTACCAATTCACTCTTTCCACCAATGTCTTAGGGAAATTAGGCAAGTTATCAAATTTCCATATATGTGATAGCATACAAAGTCTTACAGCAGTATTCCAGGCATATAGTTAGAGTACATGTTACAGTAGCTATTCTATGAAGGCCTAACTGGTTAATACAGCACCACCCTGAGGCAGAGCAGACCAGTGTTGCATCTTTAGTTAGTTAAGAACGTCAAAGACAAAAGCTCTCTGTTTGTTGGATGAAACAGGTTAAACAAGGACCTTTCTTTGAATTTGTATACATGGGTCTATGTTTCCCTAACATACAGTGTGACATCATAATAAGTCTATTCAGGGAAACCCCAGCATTTTTATTCTGAGACATTCAGGGAACCTTCACACAGTGTACTGTGGTCAGATGAACCAGTATTTCATGACTTTGGGATGAAATGGATGCCATGTGCTCTGAATCAAAGAGGCAAAGACTGTTACCAAGTCCAAAAAACAGGGTCTGTCATTGTATGGGGTTGGACTTACACTTCTGTGATGGCACGCATTAATATCGAAAAGCACATAGAGATTTAAGAGTAACATATGCCGGTTTATGAGTGGGCAGAACAGGTAGCTAAAGCCGCCTCTAACACAGCTTCAGGTACATAGCTACAGCTGTAGCTGGGGCTGGTCTCCTATAACATTAGTTTGGTGGATAAAGCAGATTGTGTACTTGCCGGCTATTAAGTAGAAGTTCCCATAACCTTGTGCCTGAAGATATAGGGGGACAAGGGTACTGTCAAGGGGCATTTTATCTAGCTAGCCTCCTTCAATTACATGTCCTGCAGTACGTATACTCGAGATGTCAGCTGAGCTGATAATGGTACGTAGCTTTAGCTAGCTAGGTACCTCATGCGATTAGCTAGCTAGCGTTAAGTGGCTAGTGAAGAGCGCTTGCTAGATAAAGCAGTTGATGTGTTTCTGTGGTTGTCATGATGTGCTGGCTAGAGATCTCAAGTTGTCATGGCCTTTGGGTGGGAAAAAATGCCTGCTTTATCCACCAAACTATACGAGAATGGCCACATCTATAACTAGCTAGTTAGCTGTACCTGATGCTATGTTAGAGGCTGCATTAGCTAGCTGCTTTGTCTAGCCACCTAGCTAGCTGTTAGCTAGCATAACATACCTGAAGCTACGTACTATTATCAGCTCAGCTGACATCTCGAGTATACGTACTGCAGGACATGTAATTGAAGGAGGCTATCTAGATAAATCGAGCTGATGACTGACAGCTTAAAAATAATCAAAACCTCAAATACAGTCAAAGGCAAAATAATCGCAATGTTAGTTTAAAGGAGGCCATTTATGGCTCTGCAAAAAAGTGGTCAGACATACGTATATCCCGTGAGACCAGGTGTTTGTCCATCCTTCCAAAACTCTATGACAGCACTATGGGTCTGAAAGGATGTGTGGCTGTCACTACACCACATCTAGTTTTATACACCTTGTCATTCAATGTTTTTTTCCCCAAGTTAAGGTTATTAATAAAATGTTTCTGCAGTAACAGCCTCTACTCTTCTAGAAAGGCTTCACACTAGATGCTGGAACTCTGCTGTGAGGTTTTATTTGCATTCAGCCACATGAGCCCTACTGAGGGCAGGTATGTTGAAAAACATATCAGGCTTCTGAAGTTAAAAAATAAAAAATACTGATGCATATAAAGCATAGATTTAAATGTCAGGTGTGGTGAGAGAACTGTTTTGTCTATCGCAGGTAATGAATAAGTTTTCAACTTTCGCCAGCCTAACAGTGAATACATATACAGATACCTTAAAACAACTTATTGAACAAGAGCGATACCTGAAAGTTGTGAGTGGAGCTCACATGACCAATGTGACAGTATACAGCTGCTCATCTCTCACTTACCTCTCTCTCCTTGTGGCCCAGGAAAGCCTGGTGGACCAGGAGGCCCAGGTGCACCATCACCCTTTGACAAAAAAGTAAATAAATAAAAATATATAAATAAATAAAAATGAAGCAAACAGTATTTTAACGATGCAGATATTCTGAGAAATTCACACACTGGCAATTCTGTATGCTATTGGCAATCACTGTAATCATGCATGAGCAGAGCAAAACAATATATAATATGAAAAGAAAATAGCAGCCTGCTTACATATCCTGGTGGTCCTCTCTCTCCCTTGTCCCCCTATTAAAAAGATGAATGTGGAATTTAATGTCAAAACATTAAACAGTGTAATTAAATTTAATGTAATTGCTACAAGGAGAGATGGTTAAAAGATGAGCATTGGTCATCACTTACTTTTAAGCCATTGTGACCAGGAAAACCAGGGTCACCTTTTCCACCCTTTTTGAGAAACAAAGACTTTTAATATTTTATATATTATTTAATATTTAATGCTGTCCAATAAAAAAACTAGTATCTCCATTTTTCCTGATTTATACTTTTCAACATCATTTGACCACACCAAATTTCATGATGAATGAACTGCTAAAAATGCCCCAAAACTGCTTGAAATAAACTCTCTTCTCATTAACTTCCTTTAAAAGTAAAGAATGTTTTATTTTGAAGATATATCTAGTGTTAATTGGTGGTTCAGAGTTTGGCTGCTTACAAAACAAAATAAACATATCTTACCTCAGCTCCATCTTGTCCATCTTTTCCTGCTTTTCCCTAAGAAAAAAAAAATACAATCCAGAATTTCCATATTTAGTTTACACCCAATAAGCATATTCTTATTCATATTCTTTTATCTATACAATTTAGATCAGTAATATTAGAATTAGCTGCAACAGGCATGACATAAGCAACACAACACAGCAAACTTGAATGCGCTACTTACTGGCGGCCCTGGAGGTCCAGGTTCCCCTTTGATTCCTGCGTCGTACACTGAGCACTGGTAAACGAAACATTGAATCATTGCCCAGCGATTTCTCTAATTTGTCACTACTTTTAAGTTAAGTGATACTTTTTTAATCCCACAAACAGGGAAATTCCACCTCCACATTTAACCCATCCATGAAGTGAAACACCACATACACACTAGTGAATAAACACACAGTATGGGGCAGTGAGCAGCCCTATCCACATTGGGGGTTAGGTGTCTTGCTCAAGGACACCTCAGTCATGGACTGTCAGCACTGGGGATCGAACCGGCAACCTTCCGGTCACAGGGCCAGTTCCCTAACCTCCAGCCCACGACTGCCCCAGATTGAAAAAAATTACATATTACAGCGGATAGTTCTACAAAATGACATACGGAAATATGCATTGTTTTATATCCAGGAGCACCTAAACCAACAAGATCCAAATAAGCTTTACAAAATATATCATGTCTAAGCGCTTACTTTGTCTCCTTTGTCTCCTTTGTCTCCTCTATCCCCCTAAAAAAAGCAAAAACAGTTTTAGTAATTTAGTAATTATTTGCCTCATCTTCCATCCAGACTACAGCATTGCTGGCATGGCAGTGTCAACTTGCAAGCAGTTTCAAAAGCTTAAATCATCTTTTGTATGCATTACAAGATTCAATTAGACTTTCTTTGTTAGCTGTTAAAATGTTATTATACTAAGGTACACTAAGCTACAGTACACTACACTATACTACATTATAGCATACTACATTGGTTTGGATCAGAAAAAAAATATTTCAAAACAATATGGCATGTCTGTGTATTCCCAAGTCATGAGTGAGTGATCTTAGCTATAAACAATACAATGAACTGCCTCATATATATGTACCTTACCAAATCTTAAGCCCATAAAACTGAAATAGCAACATACTGTATTAGCAATACAGTTTTAAATTTCAATACACTGTTTTGAACATTCATTTAGTCAAATAAATTATGAACACAGCCCTCCTACCGGTGGTCCAGGTACATAATGTGTCACAGCATGTTCAACTGATGGTTGCAGGGCTCCTGCAGGCCCTGGAGGACCTCGGGGGCCTTGTTCACCCTAGTAAGGTAAGCATTATGTTTATTTTCCCTTTTTTCATCTGAATTGTTACAAATATTTTAATTAAATTGTAATTATACTTTGAATAAAACCATTTTGTTGAATTATAATAATAAAAATATCAGATGATCAGACAAGTCCGATACCTATAATTGCAAACAATAATTCAGCATTCTTTTTTTTCAAATTGTGCATGCATGTGTAGTGGTAGGAATTTCCCTTCTTTCAAAAGATAATCAGTGTTCAACCTTCAGAGTTCTTACACTTACTGTGTATAGAAACGCATCATATGGACTACGCTTGTTTTAAAATGCAAAAAATGAGGATCAATAATTATCACTTCACCACAATATTTGGTGATAATTATCAGTTATCACACTGGCCCAGAAATTACGTATCAGTGCATCTATCGTACTTGAGCAAAACGATAAATCTGTAAGGTTTTTAAAGTGATCACTATCATGGCATGAATCTAGAAACATGTGAAGCCCTAAAATATGCGTATTTTTAAGTCAATTATCAGCTGTCATAGGACATAGCTAGTCTGTGTGTGCGGCACCCTACTAATTTGTGTTTTTGCTGTGGTTGTCTAGAAAAGCATATGCATGGGGATAAAATTAGCGATGCTGTTGATGGCATCATGTGAAGGTCTGTTATAATTATAACATACTCGCCTGGCCTGATTGTAAATCTTTGAGCTGATCAAAATTACGTGGGTTTCCTCCGGGTTCTCCGGTTTCCTCCCACAGTCCAAAGACATGCAGTCAGGCCAATTGGACATGCTAAATTGCCCCTAGGTGTGAGTGTGTGAGTGACTGTCTGTGTCTGTCTGTCTGCCCTGCGATGGACTGGCGACCTGTCCAGGGTGTATCCTGCCTTTCGCCCAAAGACTGCTGGGATAGGCTCCAGCATCCCCCCGCGACCCTGACGGAGAAGCGGCTTAGAAAATGGATGGATGGATGGATGGAAAATTACATTAAGCTGACAACAACTATTGTTCACTGCTGTTAGCTTCCACTTTCCTGTTATGACTTTGCTACAAACAATGTGATTTGGGTATGTATTCATCTGTTATGCTAAGGGAAATGTATGTAAATAAAAGAAAGCAGAAGACCCATTTATTGACACAGGTTGGTAAATGCAATTATTTACAAAGCAATTAATTGACAGTTAATTGGTTGCAACAGCCTAATCATGGACGTTACATCAGTCACTGCACATGCACAAACTTCTGACTCACCTTGTCACCCTTCGCACCCATAAACATTAGTGTTCCCTGCAATACAAATACAACAGTTACTGTTTAGCTTACTATCTACGCACATATTGATTAAAGCAATAACTAGGCAAGTACTACTAGTTAAACCAAACACCTACAGGTGGACCAGGAGGACCAGGAGGACCAGCATATCCCTAAGAGAGAAGAGAAAGAGAAGATTGATTGTAAATATGGTGTGACTTCACTGAACTGTGTTTTTATATAAATATTTACATGATCATTTGCTTCTCTTGAACCTCGTGATACAGGCCCTCATTTTTTATATATTAGACAACTCACTTTAAGCCCAGGTGGTCCAGGTGGGCCGAGTAGTCCTTGTGGTCCAGGGTTTCCAGGCGATCCCTTAGAGGAAAAATCAGATGCTTGAATTCTGCTGTGGATAACAATAACAGCACTAACATCTGACTCATGCAAAGCACAAGTGCACACTTTGACAAGGCCACACTTACTGGTAATCCTGGCTGTCCTTGAAAACCTTTTTCTCCTTTCTGAGGAAGGATACCACCAATAAAACCACCGGGATCTCCCTAAAAAAGAGATATTTCAGGTTACTGGCCAGTATTTGTATTTCTCTCAATAAATGCCACAAACAAACATAGAACTTGTGGATCAATGAAATGCATATATAAAAATACAGAGCGTTTCAATCAAGAATTTCAACCAACAGATTTTGGTTAGGTCATGATCAGAGCTACATAACTGTGCACTTTCCTACCTTCATTCCTGGAATACCTGGAATACCCTGTGAAAAAAAATATAAGATATAAATACCGAAAAAATAACACATAATCTACTCAGTCTACTCAATATACAGTGTATAGAGCAGGGACAATGTGACAGTACCTAAAACACCTCCCAACTGCTTGTTTGATTAAGAAAAGAGCAAAGTTAGTCCTGTTTAATTGAATTTAGTGCAGTGTAGTGTGTGAAATGTTGAACACAAATCACTGGTTTCATAGTTTTTGATAGTATCTTTAAAATTTGTCACTTTGTCTGTTTTAACTGATCAGATGTCAGAAAAAATAAATATTGTGGCACATCATGCATCACAAAAAACTTGTTGAAGTATTGTGATATTATATTTTGCCATATTGCCCAGCTCCAATCCAATAGTACAGCCCCAATTCCAATGAAGTTGGGACGTTGTGCAAAACATAAATAAAACAGAATACAATCCTTTTCAACCTATATTCAAATGAATACACTACAAAGACAAGATATTTAATGTTCAAACGGATAAACTTTATTGTTTTTTTTAAATATTCACTCATTTTGAATTTGATGCCTGCAACACATTCCAAAGAAGTTGGGACAGGGGCGTGTTTACCACTGTGTTACATCACCTTTCCTTTTAACAACACTCAATCAGCGTTTGGGAACTGAGGACACTACGTGTTGAAGCTTTGTAGGTGGAATTCTTTCCCATTCTTGCTTGATGTACAACTTCAGTTGCTCAACAGTCCGGGGTCTCTGTTGTCGTATTTTGCGCTTCATAATGTGCCACACGTTTTCAATGGGAGACAGGTCTGGACTGCAGGCAGGCCAGTCTAGTACCTGCACTCTTTTACTATGAAGCCATGCTGTTGTAACACGTGCAGAATGTGGCTTGGCGTTGTCTTGCTGAAATAAGCAGGGATGTCCCTGAAAAGACGTTGCTTGGATGGCAGCATATGTTGCTCCAAAACCTGTATGTACCTTTCAGCATTAATGGTGCCTACACAGATGTGCAAGTTACCCATGCCATGGGCACTAACACACCCCCACACCATCAGAGATGCTGGCTTTTGAGCTTTGCGCTGATAACAATCCGGACAGTCCTTTTCCTCTTTGGCCCGGAGGACACGGCGTCCATGATTTCCAAAAACAATTTGGAACGTGGACTCGTCAGACCACAGGACACTTTTCCACTTTGCGTCAGTCCATCTTAGATGAGCTCAGGCCCAGAGAAGCTGGTGGTGTTTCTGAGTGGTGTTGATATGTGGCTTTCACTTTGCATTGTAGATGGAGCAACAAACTGTGTTCACTGACAGTGGTTTTCCGGAGTGTTCCTGAGCCCATGTGGTAATATCCGTTACCGAATGATGTGGGTTTTTAATGCAGTGCCGCCTGAGGGATTGAAGGTCACGGGCATTCAATGTTGGTTTTCTGCCTTGCTGCTTACTTGCAGAGATTTCTCCAGATTCTCTGAATCTTTTGATGATATTATGGACTGTAGATGATGAAATCCCTAAATTCCTTGCAATTGCACATTGAGAAATGTTGTTCTTAAACTGTTGGACTATTTGCTCACGCAGTTGTTTACAAAGTGGTGAACCTCGCCCCATCCTTGCTTGTGAACGACTGAGCCTTTCAGGGATGACCCCTTTATACCCAATCATGACACTCACCTGTTTCCAATTACCTATTCACCTGTGGAATGTTCCAAACAGGTGTTTTTTGAGCATTCCTCAACTTTCCCAGTCTTTTGTTGCCCCTGTCCCAACTTCATTGGAATGTGTTGCAGGCATCAAATTCAAAATGAGTGAATATTTGCAAAAAACAACAAAGTTGATCCGTTTGAACATTAAATATCTTGTCTTTGTAGTGTATTCAATTGAATATAGGTTGAAAACGATTTGCAAATCATCGTATTCTGTTTTTATTTATGTTTTACACAACGTCCCAACGTCACTGGAATTGAGGTTGTAAATGAAATTAACTGAATTCAATTAACTATTTGTTCCATTATTATAAAGGCAAATGCATTGCAGCACACTACAAAATAACTAGTGTTTGTGTGCAGTATCACATATTTTCCTTACTGGTGGTCCCTGTAGTCCTGGTAAGCCTGATATTCCATCAATACCTCTCTCCCCCTGCAACACATCAAAACTTACTTTAAGTCTATGTCACATCAGTGAATTACTGACAATGCATCAAGCTTTAATTTTTATTTTTATAGTTTGAATATACAAGAACAAGTATGAAAAAGTGCTTACTTTTGTTCCATTGCAGCCTGGAATACCTGATGGTCCTGGTGGGCCATCTTGACCTGGGAGACCCTGATGCAGAAATGGGGCAAACATAACCAAACCATGTATACATGGGAAAACCTGGGCCATGGATGCTTTTATAATGTTGAAAAACACTGTATACTTTAAAATGGCAGTTACATTATATAGGAGGCACACTGCCATGCTTTGAAATTGATTGAAAAGATGTTATCCCGCCGTATCACCCCCCATTTCTGTTATAAGTTCAAGTAAAAAAATAGCAGGGGGCCTATAGCAGCTCTACATTTTCACATCAAACAACCCTTTTTGGTAGTTTTATTTTTAAGAGTGTGCATGTTTTGCTCCTAAAAGTGCTAAAATATTAAAAGAGAAAAAATAAGTAAAAAATAAGTACCTGTAGAAAATATATTTATTTTCTCTTTGAATGACTTTTAGAACGAGGTGGGACAACCTTCTGTGGACTAAAAATAGTTATGCTGCCATCTACTGTATTAAGCATGCAAGTACTTCATGTACCTGTGCTGAAATTTATGTTATTTTCAGTGATAGAATCAGATAAGAATTATAATAACCATACTGATCTGCATCTGAACAGGAAGCCAACTGAAGATATTATGAAGCATGCATGAAAGACAAAAGAGAATAATATCAAATCTGACAGTAGTTAGACTAATTGTTTCCTCTGCCATTGAAGGTGGCTTGTTAAAACAAGATCTTATATTACATTTAAAGCAAGCCCACACCCTTAGGAGTACAGTAAGAAACCTGGAAATGAATCAGAAAAACTTGCATCTTCTTTTACACTCAAAGACTGCTGACAGAGTATTGTTATATAGAACAGAGCTATAAAAAGGATGCGATGTTATACTTTTCTTATATTAATGTTTTTTAGCTAAGAGTCAGACACAAAAGAGTTACACTATCTGTGAGACAACATTTTGGTCAAAGTTTAGGGTTTTTTTCACTGGAGCTGAAACAGGAAAAAACTGCTCAAGTCTGACACTGATTTCAATTAGGACATAACTGTGTCTAGGAGACATAAATCAGATTAAGAGGAGATCTTATTTAGAATTCTTCTTTCCTCTGGGTTTTTTCCTGGAACTGTTTGTCTAAGCCTAGAACTGTTTAAGAATCTTTATTTTTAGAGTGATTATGATCAGGAATTACGTTGGACAGTGTAACACAGTACAGTCTGATCTGGCTATGAATTTCCATATAAGTATTGAAATAATTCTGGACTTACGGGCAGACCGGGGTTTCCTGGGAAACCAGCGGCACCAGGAGGTCCCTAAGACAGCAAAGACAAGAATCACAATTTGGTATTATATTGTATTCTATGAAAGATGGAAGGCAAAACATTTGTTCATGTTAGTAGGTAGGATCAACAGCTGACCTTTGCCAGAAAATCTTTTAATTAATTCTGTAGCCAACTTGTTCACTGTAAATTTTGGTAAAGTCACGTTTCAGAATAGACTTATATTGAATACCCAAGCTTGTGGGCATTTTTATGTAATTGCAAGAGATTTTAAGATGTTACAATGTAATTCAGTGTCATTAACAGCTGTCCTTAACTGTTCTTACCTTATCTTTGAGCCATGCTGCCAGAATGCCAGTCTAAAATACAGAGTACTCAATTTTTCTATAAAAGTATATTACTTACACGTGCTCCTTTTATTCCAGGGGCACCAGGCTCGCCGAGATCTCCCTATGAAAGTAAATATATCAGCAGTGTCTCACCAGATAACAGTTCCAAATTAACTTGCACACAGATGGAAATTAACCTGCATGATCAACTTAGTGAGTTGAAAGTTGGTTGTGGCATACCTTTGGTCCCATTGGCCCTGGAGGACCCTCATGCCCCTGCATACCTGGAAATCCCATATTGCCTTGCAAGCCAGGAAACCCTCTCTCACCCTATAAGATAAAACAGGATGATTGAAAATTTATTTGTGGTTTAAAGCAGGGCTGAAGGGACTCATGATGCTGAAATGTGCATGATATTGCAGTTGTATGGAAGACACCACCAGAGGGCGAAATAGACATTTCCACTTACATACAGGAAAGTTTGTGTACAGACAGCTGATTTTTTGGCTGCTTAAGTACTTTTGGTAATAATTTTTTGATTAACAAAAAGAGAGGAACTGAAGAAGGGGACTAATAAAGAGATATGATTACTCACAATCTTTGTTTTATGTACCTGAAATATTACTTGCATGCACACATTGGAAACAGTATTAATCTGACTAATTTGCTCTAACCTAATCCCTTATGAAACAATACATAATATTACAGGGAATTCTAAAGGATTCCTAAAATATCAGAATCACAGAATGACTGGAAAATCACTAGTTAGGATACTACACAAGCAGTATATATTTAAGAAAGGTTATATAGAAATATAAAACAGAGGCAAAAGTAGAGAATTTACACAGCACTATAGAAACCTTACATGTTCTAACAGTACTTTAGGTCTTCTTTGCCTTTATTACATGAGTCAAAGTCATGTTCCACCAGTCACTTATGTAAATTCAAGATTTTGCATGAGATCCTTCAGATGAAACTGGCACAACTTTTTATAGAAATTGTTTAATCTTACCCACAACAGTATGTGCATCTTAAACATGCATGATATTGCCCTTAAGCAGGTTTTAGTGCATAAGTGCATTATACTGGCATTTTATATATTCAATAAAAATGTCATTATTTATGAAAACTTAATATAAACCTTGGCTTTTACAGTACTAGATGAAACTTCGCGGCATGGAGTATTTTGCCTTCACTTAGAGTTCACATCCTGTACCAAAGGCTCTGGAGCTTATTTGTTCATTTGGGGTTATTGTCCTTGGCAGCCATTATAAACTGCTCTAACTCACTTTCACTCTTTCTTACAGGGTGTTCCAAAAAACTGAATGCACCTCACAGTGGGGAATCATGGGAACTAAGACATCATTCTGAAGTGCTCAGGAAGTCTTAAGTCAGTGACATCAGCATATGATGGAGAAAACAAAGGAAATTTAAATGCAAAAATAATCTGTGAACCAGCTCAGAGGAATTCACCCTTTCAAAAGAAAGGAAAAAATCTTATGACCTCATAAGGCACTGGCGGAAGAACTCATTCACTGTCTGTATGTAATTAGTTTGACTCAGATCCTGAATCTGCACCTTTACTGTTGGTCTTTGTTTGTTCAGCAAAGGCTAACTATGTTACATGCCCTGTTAAATGAGCATTACAAAGAAATTTGACAGCTTAAAGTGCAGGGAATGGCAACAGCATCACATAAGACATGACACAATGATGAAAAAAGCAAGAAAAGCCAGATGAGAGGAAGAAGGAGAGCGGTACCTTTGCCCCCTTTACACCGCTGCAGTCACACTTCCCACATGATGACCCAGAACATCCCTGAAAAAAGAACGAGAAGTTGGGGTAATTAAAATGTGATACCAGACTGCACCACTAGGTGGTGGTAGGTGCATGTTTGAGCATGATTGGATACTGCACATGGGGTGCTACTGTTTGATTTTAAAGCAAACTTTGCTAAAACACTCATTAGACACACAGTCAATCTGGCTGCTGTGAGTGCTACAGCTTTCAATGTAGTCTAAACACTCATTAGGTATTCTCTAAATATGCACTATGACTCTATTAACCACCTAAAAGAAAAAGCATTTAAAACTCCACTAGATTTTCACTTAATACAGGCTAGAGATGATTAAATCTAATGACAAAGTAGCTTAGCCTGCTATCAAACCTGAACAATCAACATCAGGCTACAGACTGTTTGGTCTGGACCTAAACTTGGCTGTCTGCACTGTAGAGCTTCCCCAGTTATTTGACCAAATAAAGCAACAAGAGATCTTGCAGAAGTGATTAAAAGTGAGACAGAACTGGAGATTGTCTAAGCAGAGTCTAAGGGCAACCTTCATATGAGTCACTGTTGTATTCACACAGACTGGTGGGAGAGAATGCAACAGCACTGTTCTGGTGTTAACATCCCAATAAATGACTTCTACAGTCCAAAAGCACTTGGCCAGCTGGGCAAATGTGCATCACTCCATCACTTCCTACATTTCCCCCACCCCTCACCCCCTGACTTTCTCCAGTGAGAATGACTTTTCTACACTGGAGAATGGAGCCTGGGAACAGAGCTGCTCTCCTCTTTTGCTCCATTCCTCTGTCTCTCTCTCTCTCCAAGAGCAGTCATTCTTTCACTCACGTGTGAGGCAGTTAGCCAAAAGTCTGCAGCCAGAGCACAACACTCCCCCCTGCCCCCGCCTATGTACACCCCCCCCACCTCATGTTCTGGGTAATTGAATCAGTGTGTGGGTGCTGCTAAGGACCATGAGAACTGCTGGTATCGGTCTCAACAACGCCTCTGGGTCAGTCCACTCTGGCCAGCAGTGTTTACCCAGCTATGGCAAGGGAAACAGCTGGACACAGCCAGATCATTTCCAGAACTGCACATCCGACTTAACCTGAGTTAACTGACCTAAGCCCTCAGACTTTCTGAGAATGATGATAAATGGTCTCTCATTTCATGGTCTGTCATTTCAGATTATATACACATTAAATAAAGGTGCCCATTAGGTTCTTTTTTTATGAACCACTTTTGACCCCCTAAAGATCTTTTTGGTGAGTGACTCCACAAGACCTGCGTTTTTTTTTCTTTTTCTAGAACCAGACTAAGAATCATTTAGAAAAAGTACAGTCAATGCTAAAAGCTCAAGTACTTCTGGGCCTTCAGAGATGGCCTATAATGATTTCTGTGAAATAAGGAAATAAAGTAGTGATACTCTTATTTCATTGTTAGGGTTTGAATGGGAACAAAAGGGTTAAAATCTTGAAATACTCAATGAAAAACTGAAAAATCAGAAAAATGTCAATGTGGTATCTAGGTAGATACAGCCAAACAATATCTTCCTTTGACTTCAGGACCAAAATGCATCAGATTAGCTACTAGCATAATTAGGATGAAACAGTGAAATTAAACAATTATGTTTTGATTTACAATAGATGGGACAAATTTTGTGAGACAAAATGTGACTATAGGCCTCCTGTAAGTCCTAGATACATGACTGACTGTCAATAAGAGGGGTAGTCTAGTTTCAGTCAGTTGTCCGAAACAAATAGCAGCAGTAGCAGCTCTATGCCAGGGCTTTTTTCTAAAAGAGTAACCTTAAACATCTACATACATTGTAAAATATATGTTATTCATTTGAATACTAATTTTACATTCATGGCCTAAACTGAAGACCTTGATATAACAGTCACAGTTCACTATCAAGTATAGCTATGAGGTTCATGCACTGGAACACTGTAGCAATGGTTCTGGATTGTAAATGTTTGGATTTCTACACTTCTAATTGGTACAGTTTATATTTTACACTAGGCTAAACTAGTCAAGACCTGACTTCCAAAAAAAACAAAAAACAAAAAAGAACATCATATCTTTACCACAGGATGGGTATAATTCAGACAAGTAGAGTCGTCAGCAAATATATTCTCAATTAAGGAGAGTTTCTCTAATCCTCCATTTATTCCTCACCTCTCATCTGTGTCTTGTAAGACACAACGTTCCAGTGAGATGTGTGGAGGATCAGATATTCCTGTGTGTCCATTATATGACTCCCAACCCTGAAGAGCCAGACATGCATTAAGAGCCTCATCTCTACCCATGTGTATATATGCTTTTATCACCAAGGTGTACGTTTCAGCACCAAGCACTGCTGCGATGGCCATCTCCCAACTCAAACCCCAACACTGCTAATCTCTGGCTTGCATCACAGAAGCAGAGCAGAACAGCTTTGAAATCTTCATCTTATTTTCCCTTCCAGGCCAGTCTTGCATGCCCACAAACCCAAACATGATATGAGCAAAAAAAATAGCAAAAACAGACAAGATCACTGATTAGAGGATAATCAGCTAATGGTTTCTATAGATGTAGAAAAATGCGAGTGGTTAAGTATCTACACCATGTGAGACAGCTCTACAGAGCACGTTATCTGAACATTCTCTGCTGTGCAGTCGATGTGGGCTATCGTGAGCTCTAGCAATAACAAGAAGCCATGGATACATAAACCGTCTTTTCCCTGGTTTTGTGTGAGGCGTCTTTGTCCCGCTCTCAGAGCAAACAATCTGTAACCATACAAAAAAAAGGAGTGTAAGAGTGAAGGAAGAGAATGGAGGGAATGAATCACACACATTTGCTAATACACTGTTTCAAAGCATGTTTTCCCAGGTGAGAGCATTCAACAGCCAGAAGGTAAGCTGGGCCAAAGTGTGGAACCTTGGAATTGGTATGAATGTGGAACATTTGAATGAATCAGTTAATTTGCTACACATTTCAGGTGCTGCTTTCCAAGCCACTTTTTCTATGCCATCAGGCTCTCATGCGAATAGCAAAAATATTTGCCTCACCACTTCCTGTAAAAGGGTGTGTTCTTAGGGGTGTGGTTTACTGTATTATAATATTGCAACACTTTCCATGCATTATCCAGAGGCAGCGTGTTGCACATACATAGAGGTAAAGTGTTTTATGAAAATAAGCACAGATAGGATCTTATGGAAAACAAATAAAATGAGCTTAAGATGCAATTAAGTTAGCCACAGAAATGGGGTATATACTGGATGGGTAGCGTGATAAGAAAGTGCAGAAGTCTAGCAGCATGACTGGTCCTGCACTACTTGTATTGGTCTGGCATTCCTCCATCTAGGCTATATTTCAGCACTGTGGAAACAAGATAGCCAGTACAGCAGCTCGATGAGTGTGCATGCGTGAGCAATACGTCAGGCTGATGTCACACAATGACAGAATGAAGCCATAAAGTGGGAGAAGACTGATACCAGCTGTCCGCTAACATTAAACCTAACAGTCATTATATAAGGGACCACAAATAACGTATAATATGCAATAAGAAGATAAAGTCTATTTAATGTCACGTCTCTTGAAAATAATGACTTGGCTGGCCTACTGTGTTAATATTAGAATGCATTCCAGCTCTGCTCAGTTTATGATTCATCTAATAAATGTTATCACAACAACAGTCAGAACTAGAAAGTTCATTTCTAGCGCAAGACAGAAGTGCTGTAAATGTCTATTCATATCTTATACTGAGAGCATACTGTGGCCAGTTTTAAACAGCTTTGTTCCATATTGGCAGTCATTAAGGACCTGATCAGACTAACTGACTGAGCAGGTAGCTGTCCAATTACTTTTGGTCCTCCAAAATGGTTGGGTACAATCCTATACAAGCCACCTGATTTAGCCATATACCATACAACTAAAGCTGACATATTCACAATTAATGCCAAATTAACTGCATTGTACACTGAAACATCACAGAACAATTTGATAAATCATGTTTAAATTCATACTACATTTGAAGAATATTGCATGCTAAAGAAAGAGGTTAAAGCATTTAAGAAACACTTCTGGCTTTCTGACTGATCATCGATATCAGTAGAAGCATGACAAAGGAAATAAAGCTATCAAGTTGATTATTCAAATACACCTATAATTTTTGTTGATGAAATGATCTGTATGTAGTGAAGGGGTCTTTTCATTAAGCCTTATTAGCTGCCTACAAAATTTTCATTGTGTCCAAAACCCAGATATTTTGGATACAGAAACAGCTACCTGAGTATAATATCTCTATTTCTCAAAGCAATGAGTGAAATTGCTATTCTAAAATTCTGACAGAATGCTAATAGCCCTTACTAGCCTAAATGCACTGACATTTCAGGAAATGCTTTGATTACACAAGGCAATCAATCATTCTCATCTCTGTATAAGAACAGGGGCACCCATGCTCTCAAAAATAAAGGTGCTAAAAAAGGTCTCTTTGGGGCAATGCCAAAGAGGAACCATTTTTGATTCAGTTAAAATTTTCGCAAGTATGACATGCAAGTGTGAAGAACCTTTTTAAGGCTTAAATAATCTCCATGTAATGTAACAGTTCTATGACAAGTTTTTTTTCTTAGAATAGCATGTCAATATAACAATAAGGAACCATTACTTTTAATAGCGCAGAAACCTGTGATAAGAGTTTGACATCAATTTATGTATTCCAAACACTCATACATGTAAAAGTACTCTTTTTTTAAGACTTGATGAAATGCCAGATGTGTTACATTATCACATGTATTTCTTATCTGAAAAGACCCTGGGTTACTGTTATTGTTTTTGGTTTTCCAAAAACTAAAACAAAGCTCCCCCACATTCATATCTCCAAAGCTCTGAGGGGAAGCTAAGGCAGTTTTCCTTCCCTTAAAGATAGAGATGCTCTACAGAATGCTAAGAGATAAATAGGGAAAAGTCTTGGTCTGTCCAGGAATCAGTGATCCTGGCAGCCTTATTTTAGCACTAAATAAGAATAAGACAGTAGCTGCTGAAATGTATTAAAGGGAAAATCTCCTTTGCTCAGTTATAGTGACTGTCATGTTTAATTTTTTCAAGTTTATACCCAGTTCTACATCTTACATACGTGTTTAAAAGTCAAGCGAATTGTGTGCTCATAAATAAGGCTACGTTTACACAGCAGGTAAAAGTGGCCCAAATCTGATTTCCTTACCAAATCCGATTTTTTTGTTCAGCTGTTGACACCATCTTTTAAATGTGACCTGTATGCGACATTATTCTGAACAGAACACGCTCCCAAACCAACTCGCATGCGCAAAAGAACAATACTTCACATGGCTCATCCAGAGTTAACAATCATGAAAGCTAGCGAACACTAGTCGCTCCCGGTTTCGTCTTCACCAGCATTACAGGAGAGATTATGAAGTTCCAGTAGTTGACTGCTGGGCTCATCACCCATAGCGTGTTCAAGTTTACCATAAAAAGGGTGCGTTATTCTTTGGTTTGTGTCCTCGGATTGTTTAGACTGTTCTCTGACGCTGCAGCCCTGTCCTCCTCCGGCCGTGCTCGGCCTCTTCGCTCTAAACCTCTTGAAACAGAGCGGCTGCAATGAGTCTCCTCTAATTTTTTGGTACAGAAACATTAGCTTAAATGTTTGTGAGTCTCAGCAGTGCAAAATTATGATGAATGTTCTTCTTTTTGTCTCTTCCTTTCTCAGTAATAGCTTCTTGACAGCTATACATTATTTCAGACTCATAGTGTTGAGTTGTCTTCTCACAGGGTATTTATAATGCATATGTCTGCCTAAATGATGACTCCATTGAGTTGTTTTGAGTTGTTACATGCATATTTTGACAATCAGTCTTTTATCTCAGAAGGGCTTTAAACACTAGAAAAGTTGAAGTGCAGATATAAGAAGGTGAGAATTAAAATATGTTTCTATTTAATATGTTAGGAGGGAAAAACTAAGATGCTGTCCAGCATCTTAACTTTTGATGGGCAGTGTACAGGACGTGTGTGCAATATTGTTTAAACAGAGAGCATGCTGATGGTGCAGCTCATTAATGGAGTTCTTAAGCTTCTCTATGTAAGAGTATTGTTTTCTCATCTGATCTGCTTTTGAAATACTGACATCCATTAGACAGGAAGCACACGTTTCCTATCATAGTAAATCCTGACTCATTTCTATGGCACTTTTAAAAGTGCCACTGTCTTTTTATTTGACAAAAGCAATTGGCCAAGATCCTCTAAAGTGGAGCCAAGTACCACAGTGTTGAGGAAGGCTCAGTGTAGCTGGGAGAATAGAAGGAAGCATGAGGAAACCTAGCCTGCAAAGTGGAGGAGCCATTCCCATTTTGGATGAAGTAATTGTCTATTATCGTAAGTACTGTTGTAATACTGCTAGCTTACAACTGTGCACATCTGGGCTGTAATCTGTTCCGTGTATTATAGCAGCATGCTTAGGGATACCCTTTCATATAGTTATTGCCAGGAGGCATGGAATGTTGTTCTGTTCTGTTCTGTTGAATTACAATGTACACACTGAGACTGCACTGGAGGACATCAGCTACGCATTCCACAGCATCTAAAATGCACAATCCCACACTTCTAGTGAATACACATTCAAAAACCTACTGTCTCTTCTGAAAGGACAACAAAAATGTTAATATTTATACAATATGGTTAGAATATGGCAACTGGATATCAAATATATTAATATTAAATAAAGATAAGTGATACTTTTTTGATCCCACAACCGGGGAAATTCCACCTCTGCATTTAACCCATTCATGAAGTGAAACACCACATACACACTAGTGAACACACACACTAGGGGGCAGTGAGCACACTTGCCCAGAGCGGTGGGCAGCCCTATCCACGGCGCCCGGGGAGCAGTTAGGTGTCTTGCTCAAGGACACCTCAGTCATGGACTGTCAGCCCTAGGGATCGAACCAGCAACCTTCTGGTCACAGGGCCAGATCCCTAACCTCCAGCCCACGACTGCCCACACAAATACACAATATAAATTGAAATGGCGAACAAATGGTTGCCACTGTTCTATGAAAAACTGCTACATACACTGTACCATTTACACCTTATTCGGTAACACTTTACAGTAGAACAGATTATTTCATTACATTGCCCTAACAAGTTTCTGAAAGCTAAATGCTTTCTGAATGCTGAATGCAATAATTTTTCACAGTCATTAGATTTCATAACCAAATTATGGTGCAACAAATAAAATGTGAACTGGGTGTGTTGTGCTGAGGCAAATAGAAGCAGTATATGCACACACTAAGATGTCATGACTTGACATGAAACCAAAAAACACTTCTAATTTTGTGCTCTGTGTTAAGAGCGCAGCACGATGTAATGTTTGATTTTTTTCCTAGATTTTATCAGCAATATGTCCAATGAATTTGATTACTTTAGGCTTGTATTTTAATAGTTTTAAACAATTAACAAGGAAAGACAATTAAATGATTAATTGCAAATAATTTATTTGACAATGAATCATCAGCTAAAATGTCATCATTACAGCCCTATTAAGAGAGCTCTAACTTTTTAGGGCTGAAAAACTATGCTACAGTAGTGATAGAACTATAACATTTTACTACAAAATTTGTAAAGTAAACAAAGAAGCTGCTGATATTCTCTGAACAATGGACTAGCCACCCCAGACTAAAGTAATTCATTTAGAAAAGTGAGTACCACAATGCATTTACACAACACATAACAAGTGATCATTTACATCCTTCCTCATTGATATAACTTAATATCTCAGGTGGTTTGCATAGATTCCCATGAAATTACTAAATAGTAATCCTTGAACTTTAATAACTGGGATTTAAGGGGTTAATACAGAGCAGTCCCAAACAAACTATTTTCTGTAGATGAGTTTTTAGGTGCTCTCCCTGGTAAGTATGATGTATCTAGTTAGACATGTTCTGTAGTTTTGTGGTTTTATTATCACACATATCTACTGACCTAACTTACCACAACCACAAAAAGAGGGATCTATATCTATCAGATTATATGGTGTGTTAACAGTAGCACTGTCTGTTCACTGTCTGTTCACTTTTAGGTCAGCAATGTTGATTTACACCTCAGGGTTGAGTGAGATGTAGGATGAAAGCTGATATAAAACAGTTCTAAATAACTATTACGAATAGACAGGAGAAAAAACAGACACATTAGTCACCACTCAGACTGATGCAACAGAAGCCTTTTAGTTTCATTGCCTTGTCTTGTCTGAAGGAAGCACAAACTCTGCTGCTGTAGATGGTCTCAAAGCAGCATAGAAACTTGGCACACACACACATGCAAGCAAACTCACACTTACCACACATACACAAACGTCCATGCATCTCACAACACTCAACGATACTTAGAGTTGGCGTGATCTGTCTGCCAACCACCTGAGCCTGCTTGAATTTTATAAGTGAAATTATCTTTCTATCTTCACTTTCCGCTTATCAGGTTGTTTTGTGTGGTGATGGAACATTTCAGTGCAGTATCTCCTTAATAGTGCCAACTGCCAGCCAGAATTTCTACACAGAGCAGCATGTCCATGTTAGATAAAGAACAGCAAAAATATTTATAATTCTCTTAACTCCTTCCAGCTGCCCCAGTCATGAGCACTTAAACAGTGAATGCAGCCCTGCACCGAATCAAAAGAAAAGCTGTAATTACATCCATTCACTACTTCTTCCCTTTTCCCACAGTAAGTGTTGACTGCATCATGTTCACTCACAGAGAGCAAAAGTAACCTCTGAGGCTCAATGTGTTACTCTGCTACATCTGCTTAATGTGGTAAACCAAAGACCAGGGGGACCATGTTACAGTACAGGCCAACAGAAATAAAGGAATACTAATAAAACAGCTAGTCACATGTAGTGGAGCCTGACTCTGTATAAATTCACCATTGGAATAGTAAGAAATATGTACAAAACACACACATACAAGCTGTGAGGCTCTTTAACATATCAGATTGCAAGAGAGCTTGGTCAGACATGTTAAGACTGAGAGGTTAATGGCTGCCAAGAAAGGAATTCTGGATTTTTCCAAATACAAAAAAATCCTCATTCTGTAAATATGGAAAAATGAGCAAGCAGAAATTCCCACACATTTATGTATGTGCAACTGTGTAAGAGTGTGTGTGTTTCTTTTTGTACATTTTCAGGTTCTGATTTTGTAGTAAAAAATTATGAAAACCAGATAACCTTCAATTTACAAAAACTACAAGGTCTCTTATTTTGATTTTTACTTCAAAGGCAAAACCAAAGGCAAAACCCAGGCTTAGTGTTAGGTTTAGGAAATTATTTTTAAATATATACTTATACACAGTGCAGTGCAAAAGTCAGGAACCCTTTATTTCATTATGTTAAGTCCAAATGGCCTTTAAGTACAAGGCCCAATCATAAAATACAATATCTTTATTTAGCATGTCCAGACTAAAAACAAACCGGATTGTCTATCTGTTAAATGCCTTTCAACTGTAGTCTTTTAGGCAGTAGTTGTTCTGGTAGCTAAGTGAGAGCGACAGTTTGTGCCCTCTCGCTCACCCTGAAGGGTTAATGATGAGAGGAGAGCCCAAATACAGCAAATGGAAACACAAATGGAGCATATCATGACCCCATTAGGCCACCATCCAAAGCACTAAAGCAGTGATGAGAGCCCAAATGCTGTCAGCACAGTCAGTAGTGGACCAGGGCTCTTAAGAACCTTACAGAGCCAAGAAGTTCCTTGGGCTAAGTGATTCTGGCATCATAGTTAAGCTTAGTGAAAGAAAAGTTAACTGTGTTAACTGTGTAAGTTAAATATGTTAACGGTCCAGAAGCAGGTTCTTGGCTTGGGCGCAAGTTCTTGGAATAATTCAACTTTAATTTCTATGGAATCTTAACATTTTGTGGAGTATTCTTCTTTTTTCGTATAAAAAGAAAGTCCAATGTGTTATTGCCTTTTATATTCAAATGTCTATTATTAATATTTTATTATATTTAACACTGCGGGTAGAATTCAAATATAGTGTCTTTTAGAAACAGTCTCTCATTCCAAAGGGGTCAAATGGTCAGCTGTCATATGATCCTTAAGCAGTGTGTCTTGCTAAAACCTTGTTTATCCGACACCTTGGTGACCTATCTGCAGATTCAGCTGCTCACGCCACCACAGTTAACCCTTGCCCTTGAGCTTTTTTGCTTTGTGTATATTTATGTGTTTTTGGATTGGTGCCTCAGTAACAGGCCTAAGAGGCCACTTTACTTTAGCCTGCCTGGCCCTGATGGCTCCTAGCTTCATTCAGCTATCCAAGCACCTAAGTGTTCAAGGTCAACTTGACACATATTTAGAGTCCTTAGCCATTAAGGGGTTTTCCTGCACCTCCATCAACCATGCCCATATACTTGTAAACTCCCCCACCCCTAATCCTACATCAGCTGAGAGTTGCCCACCATGCTGGATCACTGGTTAATGTCTAACTAGAAGTCAAGTGGGTGCAGCATTTAAAAAGAAAATTTACAATTTAAAAAGTGACAAAAATGTTTATTTTGGTTTATTTAAAAAAACATTTTAGCATTTTCTAACCTATCCTAAGGACTGCATCTGTAGCTTATTGCTAGTTACATGGACATTAATTACATTGAATTTCCCTGTACTTAGATAACAACAGAGAACCCAAGCAGCCTCAGCACTGACTTCTATTAATAGTGTGTTTTGAATCAATAGGTTTTCTGTTCTTTCTTAAATAAACAAAAATGTGTCTACATTATAGTTCATGGTTACAGAATACCATAGATCAGGCACTCAAATAATAGGGTTAAAAATGCTGGTCACTTTTGGGTCTTTAGAGGCTCACACAAAGTATTTTCTTCAATAAATATACAATAATTATATATTTTTTTATTATAAAGAGATAAGGGTGTACTGGAGCACATATTTTCACATTCAATATGATTTTTGATTCTGATTTCAGTTTGAGAGATTTTATATGTCTTTGTGTTAAAATATCTACATTTGGCTGAGCTCTGATTACATACTGCAAAGATGATTTGTCTCAGAAATACACATATTTTTAAAAAGCAATGCATTTTTAAAACAAAGACTGCTAAACAGTATGTTCTTGTATATGTATGCTGATCTCTGAACTGATGCATAGAATACTTTGATCAATGTTTCCATTTTAAACATGGACATATTCATTTGTGTACATGACATGATGTGATTGTGTGTATATACTGTAACCCAAAATACTAATTCAAATATAATACACATAAGTAATTACTTTTATACACTTCATGGGTTATTTCATACTGGAGGAAAGAACACTATTCACAAATAATCAGCAAACAAAGTCGGCCAACATCTTCGCATTCCACTGTGGTTGTGATGACATACTAGCCTGCACTGTGTACTGAGAAGAGTTAATGTGCATTTGGAGCTCATTTGGCTCTACAGTCAATAGGCAAATTACGTATTAAGATCTCTATAAGAGGGAAAAAAAGCTCCAACCAGTTTAGATAACCTACTACCTTTCTCTGCATGAGCAGTAAAAACATTATGCAGAAACGCATCTCAGGAAAATTATATCCTCATGATTCGCAGTGCAACGTTCCAGGCTGTAAAAACATGGGCACGATATAAACAAGCACAAGTGTTCTGAACTGCTCAAATGTGTTGTGCTATGCTGTCTCTGAAAGCAAGGGTGCCTTTTGGAACACCTTAAAATAGATTTGTTGTCCTGAACAAGCCCAGGGAGATTTTCTATCTGTCCTGTTTCTCCTCTGAACAAATAGAGTATTGAGAGGTAGAAGAGGAGGAAGAGAAGAATGAGGCTGTGGTGTTTTCTCTGAAAGGGCTCCAGATCCCAACTAGGCTCACAGCCTCACGTGTATCTGGCAGGCATGTGAAGTGGTGCTGGTGCTCTGTTTCTCTGATTCACAGAGGAAAGATGGGGGTGATACGTAATGGCCTGTTTCTCATGGTCATAAACAGTGGGTATAGTGGGTTAGTACATCCAGCATCTCTCAGCACAGAAATCAAAGTCTGTCAGGCGCTATAGGTCTCTTTTTACTCTTTTCGCTCAAACTTGAAAGTGATAGGTGCAATGGCAGTTCAGATGCTCTTTACCAACAGAACAGAAGATAAAATAATCAAAAACGTAAATTAGTAAAACTAAGTAAAATTCATCCAGAACCTCTCACAAATACACTAGAGTACACTTTGTTCTAAGGTTTTTAGACACATACTCATCCAACGTTTCTTCTGAAGTCAAGGTTATTAACTGTGAGTTTGTCCCCCCTTTGCTGCAGTATCAGCCTCTACTCTTCTGGGTGGTTTCTGTTCTGGATTTTGGATTTGAACATTATTGTAAGAATTTCCCCACAAAGGCATTATTGAGGCCAAGTACTGAATTTGGATGATTAGCTCTGGACCACAAACACCACTCTAACTCATTCCAAAGATATATAATGTTGGTCCATCACTGAGAACACAGTTCCACTGCTCAATGGACCAGTGCTAGAGGCTTTATACCCCTCTAGCTAAAGCTTGCTCAACCCCCTAAAGCTAACACTACTCAACAGCCACATTCTACTGGTAATGACTTTATATGGAAAGTATACAAATGCCTGTGTCAGCAGTGGGTGATCCTGTACAGATTAGAAGGTGTAGTCTCAATAGTAGTAGAAGTAGGCTTTTTCAATACTTTTGGACAAGTGGTGCAAAAGTAAAAACATTACCTTCTGAAACTATACATTCAAATCATAGAAAAATATTATTTAGGTACATGCAATTAATGAAATCTAACCAGTTACTACCCACCATTGAGGCCATTAAGGTAGAAGGGAATGGGATATGAACACTGTAGTGCATATCCAAAGATAAATTTCATAGCATCTGTGTATACATATACATACATTTGATAAATCCAACTGTTGTTTGTACATGTTCCTCAGCCTCATCTAATGGTGGGGAAAGTCCCAAACCATCTTTTCAGCTCAAGAACCACCTACAAACTCTCCCACTCTCTTTCCATTTGTCTCTGCTTCTATTTCTTCATTTCTCTCTCATTGCTAGCACTAAAGGGAGACTGAACATTCCACTGTATTCCCATTGAAACAATCCTTGAACACAGAACAAAACCGCAAAGAGGCAAAGGGTTTATACATTAGTCCAAAGTTTAGACTTATCACAGCCACAGGACGGGAAAGCTAAAGTAAACTCATTTTAAGCAGACCATTCAAAAGTAGTGATCATCTCTGAGCATGATCTAGGCCAGGCTAACAATACGTCCATGTGCTGTAGTGAGTCACCCTCAGACAGGATGCCTCTGCCCGCGATATCCCAAACAGGACAGATGGATGATTGGGAACCTCAGGTCTTTTTCTTTTTGGAACTGACGCAATTGCCAAGCACTATATTTAGAGGCAGTTATCAGACACAGGTTGACTGAATGTAAAAGCAAGCTGTGTCTGGGTTCAGTCTGATACAAGTCTGGATGATTCAGACTACAGGTACTGCGGTTAGAATGGTAGATGATGATACGCTTGAGCACCACTGCTTATTTAATGTTCCCGAGACGGTAACAGGGTGAGCAAACAGGGGTTTTCCAACCCTCAGAAGGCAACAGGATTCACTTCTACTTTATTCTGCTTTCTAAATATAAATATTTGTTTCCATATATATTTGTTGTCTGGATATCCATTACATGACCAATGCTGCTAACAGCATATGTTTCATCACTGAAAAAAAAAACTTGTCTCCCCATTTTATTCCACTTATATTGTGTGAAAGTTTCATGATGAATGTATAAATATCCAAAATTGGCAAACTACAGGAAACCACAGAAAGACACTGGTTTTCCCACATGTGAAAACTGTTAAACATGTAGGATGATTTGATTTATTAAGTTAATCCCACAATCGTTGTACCTAACATATATGAGATTGTTGTAGAAACGTAGCTGTTGAGCTGAGCCTGTTGAATGCTCTTATTACTGCAGCTGCAACAGCAGTCTGTAAAATAAGTTGCATATATTTAACATATCCTTTTATCTATCTATATCCTTATATCTATCTATTGTCAGCTCTTGTACATCAGACAAAACAAGCTATGTAAAACAGCCTCAGGCAAAATGGCTTCAGAGAAGGAGACATCAAGCTAAGCGGCCTTAGACAGTAAGGCTTGTGTGAAAATCAGACAAAATAACTCATTCTTTATTAGTACATTAATACAAGTTTCACTGTCAAATTAAAGATGACATTGCAACTTCTACTGAACTGTTATTACATTTTATTATGTTATTTACTTTTTTATTAATTTTATTATTAAGTCAGGCACGGATCTCCTTAAGAGAAAATGTTCATCAAACAAACATCATTATAGTAACTGACAGTACTTTCAGTACTTAAGTACTTCAGTCACTGTTACTTGATCTGTGTATTTAGTGAAATGTTAATGATTCTGCATAGAATGAATCCATGAATTACATGTTATGATCCATCAACGTGATAAACATAAGCTCTGGGGTGGGGTGGAGTAGAGATTTGCAGCAATCAAAACCAGATCCACAGAGGGAATACAGCCCTACTGAGAGGGAAAAAAAGCTGTTCTGGTATCCAACAGCACACACACACAAACACACACACACACACACACACACACACACACACACACACAAACACAAGCCTACTTTCATTGATTGTTCCTGATGTTTATCATTTGGAACAGGGTACACGGCATGCCTGTATCTATCTGAATCTGCTGACACTACATCTCCAACAAATACAGTGGATAAGATATGGGATGGGGAAAATTGAGAATAATTTTTGATCTGTTGAAATCTGTACCCACCAGAAAAGAGCCTCACTGCCTATGGTTTCAACTGTTGCAAAGACCTTTTAGGAGAACAAGAAGGAACTAGCCCCCATGGGCCATCAAACAATAGCAGGATCAGGCTGTATATGAAACATGGCATTCAGAACTGAGCCGTTGTATGCAACAAAAGCAAATTGTTCTCGTAGGAATTGCATGGAGGCTTGTAAAGCCTACTTATGCATTTCCTGAGTATGAAAGATAGATGTGTTCACAGACATTTTGCAATGAGGATTTCGTCTTCTTTTCATTTGTAAAAGTTCACATGAGTGCAAAGCTAACGTGATGTTCTGTACATGCCTTCTAAACTCATTTTGATAACATCCATCCCATTCAACACTGTGCATCAGGTTAAAGCTTGGACATCTGATCCCTTCAGGCAAGCTGGCCAACTTGACCACATTCTGTCCAATAAAACCCACAGACGCCTGTTCTTCTTGTGTGGCACTCTTTTCAGAACATCATCCAGCATGTTGGCATGAATAAAAGGTTAATTTGGTTCATGTGGTTGTCGAAAATGCTATAATATGAATGTCATTCCAGTGACATCTCTCTTTCTAATAACATCAGCACAGAAGTCTGATGATGAAAATGTGACCTGAATGTCATTTACTGCAGCAGATACAAACAGAACTACTTTAAACACAATATATATATATATATATATATATATATATATATATATATATATATATATAAAATGATGACTAATGGACCTAAAATAGCATTGTCAATCAGTTAAAAGAGTACCTGAAGCACCAAAAGGCAATACAATATATTTAAAAACCTACGGTGGACCAAGAACTAATGTATTCATATGAATTTCCACATTTCTAAATCTTGCTGTAGGAAAATATTGATGTCCACATCATTTTCCACAAATAGCATACACTCTACATTACACTTACCACGTCTGTCCACACTGGTCTAATTTTTATGGGCTGGGGTAGTGATGAACCTGAGCGTTCAGGCTTTATTTATAGCATGTTTTGAGATCTACGAAGCCAGCTGCACAAACAAACCTGCAGAAAACACTAACTGCACTCAGCTGCTTTGAATGCATGCTGAGATGAGTGAGAGGACCATGTGTGTTGAAGTCATGATGCAAAAAAGTTTAATTAATTAATGATTAAAAGGTATAGAATCCCATTTGGTTTCCAGTAAAACTTTCAATGTATGGTTCCTCAAATGGATCTGACAAAAAGTGTTTTTTTTTCCTGTTCTTTAACTAGATACAAGGACCTCTAGCAATTAAATGCAACAATTAAAAATCACGTTGAAAAAAATGCAAACCTTTGAAAGCCATCCAAAATAATATATATAAAATAGGATATGTATTTCTAATAGCTTAGATTTATAAGTCTACAGAGCGACATCGGTGATGTATAACAATCCTGTACCCAAACGTAGGAGTCATTCAAATGTCATGCTTCTACTGCCAAAATAGAACTCCCCTTGTGGTCAGTTTAGATTGTAGCCATGATAATTTTAAACAGAGGTGCTGGTTTATAGCAGGAGGATCTGATATCCTATGCTTCTTGTCCATGTAAGTGCATGAAAATATATGCCTTGTATTCATAAGCATAGTATAGTATCACACTATTCTATCACACACTCTTTCACCACTAGTGACAATGAAATATATCACCCTTTAGGTCACCCTGTTTTACCTCATTAAACTCATGACATGACTGCATGAAAACAACAGGCAATATCAAGGCCTCTTCTCTGTTTTCTCAAGTGGTCATATTCGGCTTTTGATTGACAGGCCAGATGGAAGGTCCATGCAAGATGTGGGCAGTTGAACAGGCCCTGTGCCAGTGAGCGAAACCAACGGATTTGCCATGGGTATCTCCTAGGCTCCGGCAATCGTTCCAGCTCAGGAAACCAGACATGATTAATTATTGCTGTGATAGTGTGTGGGTGATGGACTGAAATGTGCTGTACTTGTCACATGAGGATCGCAATAGCAATCCATGTTCTTTCTTTTCTCTGTAGTTGATGGTATATCAGTATGTGAGCGTTTATCACAGATAATACATTCTGCTCTTTAATATAAGGGCACCACAAAAGATTCTTTGGAGCAACGCCATAGAAGAAATACTTTTGGTCCGCTAAAGACATTTTAATTAAGGGTACTTAAAAAAAACAGTGAAAACGTTTATATACCTGCACTAACACACCCGATGCTGGCTTTTGAACTGTGTCTCTGTTATTTTATATTGAGAAACGTTCTTCTTGAATTGTTGCATTATTTGCCTGCACAATCTTTCACAGTGTGGGGAACCCCTCCTCATCTTTACTTCTAAAAGACTCAGACATGCTTTTTTTTATACCAAATCAGGTTATTCACCTGCTGCTAAGTAACATAATTAGTTGCGAGATGTTCCAACAGGTGTTTTTGCATTGTGTTGTGTGCATTACGCAACTTTGCCAATCTTTTGTTGCCCTCTCAACATTTTGCACAGTGTCCAGACCATTTCAGAAACAGGAATGTAATATTAATCAGATCTAGTCAATCAAGGGCTTCTAAAGAAGTTAACTAGCTGGAGCAAGATTGTGGTTGAAGCTAGACACCACAAGAAGGTAGATCTTAAGGACCAGGGTTGGTGACCACTTTTCTATAGCATCATTCTAAAGAACCATTTTTGGGGCCTTTACCTTTAGTGGGTAGGTTAGAGATTTCTTCCTCTGCCACAAGAATTTCTTCTAATTCTTACAAAGGAAGCATAAGAAGACTAGAGGATCCTCCCTCTCTGGTTATGGTTATAACTACAAGCCACAAGAGAAGAATTTGTTCCTCTAAAGTCCAATGAAACAGTGGAAAACAAAGTAAAGCATTGTTTTTGTCCAGCCATAACAGAGTGCTGCAGTCCACAGCGTGTGAACAGAGATTTGTCAGTGAATACCCCTTCAAACATAATCCTCTTTGTGCTCGACATAAGCGCCACATGATGAGCCACACCAACTACACTCCTTGGGTAGTGAACCAGTGGGTTAAGAGCATCAAGACATAATGGCGCTGTTGTCTTGGACCACCCAGAGTGTTCATGTCCAAATGCTCCTAGACACACAGCCATACCTGTAAAGAACTAACTTGGCCAGTCTCTGTGTACAGTACTGATATAATCTCTGAGACCAATCTAGCTCTGAAAGTTATGGTCACAATTTTTACGAGTATTTTCATTTGACTTCTACTATCCCATATATTCAATCTGTATCTGTTTAGCAAGCCAGTGGCAGAAAGGTAGCATCCAGATAGTGGCAATGCTTCTAATCACAAGAACATTTCCACAGAAAAATCAGCCTCAGTGCCACACACAGAGAACATAATTAAACATTTCATAAACCTGTGTATACTTTTCCTGAAGAGATTATTACAAATCCTGAACATACTACTCTTTAATTCCCAAAGAGAAACAGTAGGAAGAGAGGCAAAGGACAAAAACACATGAAGATAAACAGTAGTTCCTGTTGCTTTCTCCACTGTGGCCTTCTATCATTCCTCCCCAGAGAAAGAGTGGAACAGTATGATCTGTGCAGGAGGGTTCAGCTTATGAGAGTGGTGAAGTCTGTCACGTTTCCCCTTCTAGAATATGCCCTCCACACTCCCTCATGCACACTTACCCTCTGCACATGTTTCTTCCAGCAATCAGACAGATAGCTACCCAAATTAAATCATTCTCCTGCCAAGTCAAAGAGGCAGGACAAACCAAACCAATGATTTCAAACCAGACCCAGTAAGCTAAAGAAGTTATAGAAAAAAGACATCTGAGGCAGATAAAAATGAAAATGTTGCAATCATCTTGTAAAATCCCTGCCTAGCACTTGTCTGTGTGGCTCATTAAAGCATAACAACTTAATTGAACTTAAGTGACCTTAATATCAAACCATGCATAGCTTTTCAAATTTTCCAAGCTTTTAAGAATTTTGGACTATTCTATTGCTTCACTTACCACGGCCATTTTTGCACAATGCAAAGATTAAGAAGAGATGACAAATATTGCAAAAAAGTAAAAAAAAAAGAAGATACAAGATTTTTGTATGACAGCAAAGATATATACACCCTATGAAGACAGAATGCATGTAAATGGTCTATCCCCTAAACCTCTATTTGCAGCACTAAAACTATTTTTCGAAAGTAATAACTGACACATCATAATGAAATTAATTTTTTTGTCCCAGTTGCATTTTAGCCTGATGGTTTTAAAATTTTAAGACGTTTCTCAAATTGTGTTTGTTTCAGGCTTTCCTCAGACATGAATGTTGTGAATTAGGTAAGTTGTGTTTTTGGCTAAACTAAGCTGTTCCACTATCACCACCACTCACGTACACAACTCTGAAAGCTCTTTTTTTCCAATTGGATCTGATGGCTATCCTCAGCACTACATTTTGAGTGAGAAGAAAATTTAATCTAGACCCCAACCATAACAACAAGGTCAATTAATTGCAGGAAATTAACTATAAGGAAAGCTCACTAATCTGATAGGAGCTACACTGAAACACGTGAGACTTTCCTGGTCTCTTGAGAGCAATGTTAAACAGTGAAGTCCATTGGAGTTCAGCCAACTCTCAGTGATTTGAAACACCAGGTTCGCATTAATGCACAGTTGCTGAGGATGATGTCCAAAAGGCAGACAAACAGCAACTAAACTGATATCCATGATTACTTTAGGACTATCTCTACTTGTACTAGTTTTACCCATAAAGGCAGTAAAACTTCAATAGTCTGAGGAAGAAAAAAACTGTTTACTATTTTTTGAAGCCTGGCATTATAAACAGGGTTGTTGTCCTGTAAGAACATCTGTTCTGTTCTCTCACAGTCCTCCTTTTGTTCCACATGAGTTCAGACTCAGGGGAGACCAGAAAATCAGTGCCTATTGGCACGGTAAGGCCAGATGTACCACTTAAGCTGTAGAGCGTATGCTGTGGTGCTATCCAGCGGATCAATTAATCTCTTTCAGGTAGAAACTGAGAATGATCCTGATATCTTTAAACCCACTCTTCTCTCTTTACGGGGAACTTGCCAGATTCTGGCCATGAGGATGAACGTCAAGACATAATTACAGAATTGGTTATAATGGGAACTTTAATCTCATGTATTTATACATGACTAAACTAGTGGGATTCTTTTAAAGGACAGGAGCCAAAATGATTAGGGATATATTAATATGGGAATATATCTATTTAGATCAGCATTACAAAGAAATGTAATGAATATTTCTATAAAGTTACAAATGCAGTAAAATAAATAGATTACAGAGATAGAGATACAGAGATTTTAGCACAGTATCCCAGCCTTACCTAAATGCTCTGCACTTCCAGAGTGCCAGTGTTTGATGATAAATACATGCAATTATTCAATATCACTTTGAAATATCAGTCAGATCTAAATATCTGTCTGTTGTGGATTTTTTTAGGCAAATACATGCCAAAACCAATATTATTCCAATATCATTGTGCAAACACATCCATTTAACACAGTATTTTATTAAAATTCTACACCTCTTTGGTATTAAACTTGAATTTTAGGTCAGTAATCAGATTTCTCAATGCATGTGTATCCTTACTCGGATTCCTTTCAGATTTCTCAGTCTGTGCATGTGTGAAAACAGGCCGTGATACTGGAAATACACAAGCAGCATTTAACACAGCACCCATGAGATAGCAACAAAACATTTTTGGAGCGCTGCTAAAACCAAATACATGCTTAATGAAATAAAGGATTTATTTTATTTTTGATGTTCTATTAAAAAAAAGGCGTCATGAAGTTTTACAGTACGTTTATGTCACGTCTTCTTCTGTGAGTTTATTGTTTTTTTCTAGTAGTCTTAAGCTTTATCACCTGTCTGTAAAGCATTTCAAGCTACCATTAAGCATTATAAACAAATAGTTATAAATACATAAATAAATATCTTTATTTAAAGTGCTCCATAAATAAAGGCATCATTATATTTTTTTCTTATGTTATTTTTATCCCTAAAAATGATGCTTTTCTAAATCAGAAATGAACAAACTATCATTTGCATTGTACTACATTTATGTCATAAGTTAATGTACTAAGTTATGTCATGTAAATCATGTAATGTAAATAGATATTTTATTACTAGGCTATCTTCCAGACAAGCTGCACTTAAACAGCACTAACTGGTACAACCATAACATTTATCAGAGTCATTGTGAAGTCTGGAGTTCTACTTAAACCACAGACACATGTATACTTTTCAGAGAAATCACAATACGTCAGTCCTGCTTCAATGAAGTTGTGCAAGAACGAAGAACATCTCTAAGGGACTATCAGTGAACACATCTTAAGTGGTGAGGGTTTCCAGTAAGCAACCATTCTGGACTTTTCTCTAATGGCAATGGCAGAGGTCTGTTATGTAGCTTAAAAGCCAAGCATTAATATTCAAAGGAGTTCAGTAGTATGAAATAGATCATTGTTAAGGTTCATAGATGCAGGGTTTCTAAGGGACTCATTCACATCAAAAAATGTGTTAACACACTTTTACAACAGTTACACTTATTATAAACATCTATTCTTATAGACATGTTCATATGTAATCAGATAACTCTGGTCAAAACCAGTTTTGATAGACGATACAGGCAAAATATTGTTCATGGGAGTACTCCTCTGCAGTCTGGAAATTGCATATATCCTTACTGTCATGCTGCATGCGGATATAGAAGGTAGCCTGTTTTAATCATTCTCTAATAAAGCAAGTTTACTTTTCCAGAAAGCCATCACCTCCTCCTTCCGCCCCCAAGTACAGTTTTTTCTCAAAGACATAACATCATCCAGTCCCATTACGCACAAGAGATCTGGCCAGTCAATCCAGTCAAATAGCGACACTGCAGAGAGGGAGAAGGTGGAGAGTTGGAGAATCTAACCTTTATGGAGAACAAGTAAATTTTACTAAGCATGATAGGCAAATGGCTAAAGCAGAGAGATCTCAGCAACAGACAGCACTTAAACTGAAGAATCCTATCCGACTCTATGAGCATGCACTTTAAATGTCTATAATGCCCCAATGCCATATGTCAGCATGGCTCATAAACTTTTTAAAAAGTACACTATATGTCCAAAAGTTTGCAGGCACCTGTTCATGCAGCATTTCTTCTAAAAGCAAGGCTATTAATAGGGAGTTGTTCCCTTTTTGCTACAGTACCAGCATCAAGTTTTCTAAGAAGGCTTTACACCAGATGTTAGAACATCGCTGTGAGGATTTGACAGCATTCAGCTGCAAGAGCCTTAATGAAGTCAGATACTGATGTTGGATTAGTTTTGGATCACAAACACCACTCCAGCTCATCCCAGAGGTACTGGCTGGAGCTCTACAACACCAGGGATTGCAATTCCAGTGCTCCACAGTCCAGTACTGTGGGGCTTTATATCCCTCTCGCCAATGCTTGGCACTGGGCATAGTGACTTTAGGCTCATGTGTGGCTGCTCCAGAGTGTGCCATTCTGTTGGCAATGCTTTTCTATGGATGCTATAGAAGCTGTGTCAACAATGGATGCACCTTAAAGTAACTGAAGCCACTAATGAGAAGGGGTGTCTGAATACTTTTGGACATATAATGTTTGATCATGGCAGATAAAGTACAATAAATAGTGTTGGGGTGACAAGGTACAGAGAAACACGTTACAGTAATGTGATTGCTTTTTGCTGTAACAAATTTGTGTAACGCATTACAGTTTCAATTCTTATCATCACATTACAATTACTGACTTAAGAATTCTGTTGCAGGCGTTTCTCATGTTACAAACAGAGCAATTATAATTACGTGTGATGCATTTATAACATCAATTTTGTTTTAAGCATTATGTTCATCAGCTGACTATGCAACAGAAACTCACTGAATGACAAGGCGAAGATTCAAATCATACAAATATTAAACTAATGGATAAAGATCCACATGCTGAAAACTTCCCTGACTTCGTTTACTTTCAGAGACAGTCCTGTTCGCTTTGCATTTTACTCAAAAAGGTTTCATTTTGAGGCAACAGTTTTTGAACTGTTTCTACAGACAGATCAAAACAGTATCAGCCACTTAACTGTGCAACTGTACATACAGAGTATAGGCAGGGATAGTGACATGCCATTTAAATAATGTTTACTGTGATTGATTACTTCTATTTAAATAAATTACAGAAATAATTACTTTGTTTTTCTTTGTATAGCAGTACAGAAGTGCAGATTGTAGCCTAAAGAGTAACACAGAAGTAATGTAATGAGCAGTATTAGTAGTAATTATAGTAGTAATTAGTAAGTATAGTAGTAATTAGAGTAGTAAAGAGGCATAATTATTCATTTGTAATGGGTAAATTTTGAGCAACTACCCCAACACTGATGGTGATGTAAAATTACAGGCAACATGCTCTTAATTGTATGGGTAATTATAGCAATTTAGGCTAGTGAACAAATGGGGGCATGGTAAAATGTTTACAGTTTTATTGTAGCAGACATTTAATCTTCTCACCTCGTTTGTACTTTCAAAGATCTAAAGATCTACATCGTGTACAACAGACATAAAGACCATGTTTGTATATCGTGCATTTTCTGCCTGTCTGTGTCAGCTATCCTCCCTGGTAGCTATCAGCAATCCTCTCAGTCCAGCCCTCTTTAACCCAACCCCCAGAAGTTCTGTCCTGAGTGGGGGTGGCAAGCATGAGCTGCAGAACGGGCAGTGGCCAAAGAAGCACTCCTCATTACAACAGCGTGCAACACAGCCCTGCACGCTTCTCCAAAATAAACAACTGGAAGTAATAAGCAGAGGAATTCAACAGCATTCATTTATAATAAAATGACTTGTTTCAGTTGTAACCCATAGTAACCCATACTATTTTGGTATTACCTCCAATAATGCACACATACACATACCAATGCAGACTAAAGAGCTTCAAATATAAAGACTAAAAAAGTTCAACATGATTTCACGTGCCAGTGTTATTCACAACTGAAGTTCTGAAATAGTTACATTTCACCCCTCAGATGAACGTCTTGCTGACCTCTGTCTGAACCCCACTACCTACTTCTACTTCTTACAGCTGTTCTAACAGTCAGCACACAGTTCGACCTCTAGCTGGTGTCTCTTAGTCCACGGCCACTGCTTTAACTACCACGTAGAACCTGATTCGTACGACACTGTGTTCCAAGTCAACGTTCCTTTTCAGGGGCTGAGGTTCTAGGCTCTGCCACGGCTTGCCAAACTGCACCGAAACCAGCTTTCACTGTGAACAGCACGAAGAATTAAAGGGAGAATATGTTAGAGTGTGTACCCTAAACGGGCTTACCTCAGCTCCGCTCTGGTGTACGCTGGACAAAACGGCTGCCACAAGAAACAGTGTGCCACCTGAGAGGAGCATGGCGCCGCTCGCGTTGCCCCCTCACACCTCAACGGAACACAGAAGCCCCTGAAAGCACAACCTGCCTCTTCCTCGCACTTCAGCTGATAAGTCTAGCGGAGCCTAACCGGCACGTTTGTCTGCATCTTTGCCCCTCGACGTTATGTGGTTCTGTTCAAAGCAGCTGCTCGTAGATGAGCCCACCACACCCCCACCCACCCACCTCTGAGAGGAGCGACCACCCTCAGCAAGCACGAGCTGTACAATAGAGCGACATTCTCTTTTCAACGTTGCCCAGAGAAAGTTTCTCCAAAGTGTAAGAGGCGAGAGATGAGCCTTCTCCTGTAAAATAAGCGCGGGAATTCTGCATGCGCGAGCGCACCGCGTCCGAGGTGAGGGAAGCGCGCGAGTCTGAGGTAAGAGCGCGAGCTCGGCTTATGCTGGAAAAAACTTCGGCGCTTTGCAGTAAAGACTAAGACTGTCGTTACAGTGCTGACACTGTTTGTTCATATTTTGTCAAAAAGGACTCTTAGAACGCAACAGTGGCCCGTGGGTTCTCCTACGAGCCTTTCCGGAGAGCTAGCGGACTCTTTTCCACGTCTTAGATGTGTTGTATTGCTCCGACTAGCTGTGGCTGTCGTTTAAACTGTGGGTGTACCTGCGGTGCCGTCTCTAATGTGCGCTGCCTGTCGGCTGCTCGTCTGTTTGTAAACCTTAATGGTGCCGCATAGTTGGAGTTTCAGTGCTTCTGCGTGTGTACATGACTTGCTGTTTAGGTTCAGGGCAGCCCTTTACCACCGACATGTTCCGCCAGACTCGCAGGGTTTTTATTCGCGCAGCTGAAACACTTTCTGTATATTCCAGGCTGTGCACGGCGGCCATGCTGTAGCGGTGCTGCCGGGTGGACGACGGGCGAGAGAATGAAATTTGAAGTGCGGATGGAGGGCGTGATGAAAACTCTGAGGTAAACTTTCTAAGACTCTCACACCGCGTGCTTAAAGGGCTTTGGCCCATGCGCATTAGCGAGAGCCCAGGCTGTGAAGCGCTCAGCTCCTTTTCTGTCTCTTTCAGGTTTCTGCTTTTTTGTCTCACCATCCTCCTGCTGACGACTGAAGTTAACGCAGTGAGTCGAGTTTTTTATCTGTTTCATGTCGTGTTTGAACGGAGTTTAACACACTCTGTTATGAATTATAAGCACTTTATGTGCATCGCCCAGTAAACGCGCCTGCAAGCGAACCTGCTGCCAGTTATATTGCAAAACGCGCACTCCTCAAGTGGGAGTGTCCGGGCAGTGCAGTGAGGGTTCCAGACATGTTCTTTACAGCCGCAGAGATTTAACCCTTTAAAGGATCTACACACTTCAAAAACTGTATTATAGAAAAAATATGTAAAAACTATTCCAACCACATCACCTCCAACACTACCAGCTCAGCCTTCAGAGCTCTAAGCCCAATCTAACACTCATTTTCCACCTAATGAAGGACTGGGACTGAAATAGTATGCTATGTACCGGGTATCATTGCCGTCCCAAAAAGGGTAACTTGCCACGAGAAGGCAAAACATTCGTAAAGTTTAATGTAGGTTAATGTAAAGAGACGTTATTTCAAGTCATTTTTAAGTGTCTCTGTTCGTCCATGCGTAATGAAAATTTGACAGAATTTCAAAGGACAGCTGCCATGCTCAAATAAAGTAGAAAAAAACTGAGATACAAGTGTATCTAGTGTAAGATAATGTACTGTGTTCCACGGTATAGGATCACATGAACACCAGGAGGTTATGTCCATGGTTGCATCCTTCTCAAATGACCAAACGGTGTTATCAGATGCAGTGTATCACAAAGCTGTGTATATGTATACTTTGTTCTGAACATCTGTTCCCTGGTGGTTTTGCTTTCTTGGCTTAATGGTTAGCACTGGAGACTGTTAGGTTCCTTCAGGACACCTTTAGATCCTTTTAGGAAACCATCAAGTGCATCTGGAATCAGTCCCAGTCCCAGTTGCTAAGCATTTACACTGTGATATCAACCCATCAACAGACATTTTTAATGGTTCATGTGATTTTTAGTAGGGTTACTTGTGAACAGTTCAGACAAAAGTGGCATGAGTGGACAGGTCAGTTGTGACAGGCTGAGGGGTTAATCTACTTTTGCTAGAAAAGTCTGGTGTCTTGAAGCAAACACAAAGAACTCTATTGGCTGAACCTGCCTTTCAACACAAATGCATAAAAGTAAATATGACTAGTGACAAGAGAGATTGTTTGTCAAACACAGTGATATATTTTTCACCATGAAGTAAAACATGGTACTTGTTGTGTGTTCAGTTTCTCATTCAGTAAATAGAGTGTTCTAATGAGTTGAATGCTCTCACTGTTTACTTTTAAATGCTTATTTCTATTTATACAACAGTTAGTTCCAGCCACGCAAGCTGATTGGTTGAGAAGCGTTCTAACCTGATATTTTGCCATAACGTCACAGGTTTTTCACAAACACTATATAACTCAATTAAGACACCGTTGCTAAGCAACAGGTTTGACAGCTGAACGAGATGCTCAAGCCATTTGAATTTTTCCTTCTTACTTTGCGAACAAACAGAACATGGATACTTTTAAGATTGCATATGACTGACAGCCAATTTGTTCAGACTCTGAAGATGAGACTACACTAAATTCCCAAACTGTTATGACCACTGAGCAGCTTTTCAGCTGGCAGCTGTGACAGAACAACACCTAAACAACCTGGAATTAGCCAGAAATGAACTGACTAATGGGGGCGGAGCACAGACAGGTGGAACAGATAACAAGGGGGCAGGACCAGGGAGGAGATGCAGAACAACAACAAAAGCACATGGTACAAAAAAACAAAAAGACACATGGCTATAACAGAGGGGAAGAAACAGACACTCAGAGGGACAAAAGGAGACGCAGAGGTTCTTTACCAATTTAAGGTATTTTCCAAGAACCTTTGTATTTCAGAAAGGTTGTCGACACTTACACATCTCATTGACAGAAAATCACCAAAGAAACCACAACCTGAAAGGTTCTGTAGGGAACCAAATATAGGTCTTCTGTGGTCTGCAAAAAATCATTGACATAACACCTTTAAACAGGCCAGAGATGTACTTTGGTAGTACCTCCCCATGTAAAACTAACCTTGAATGGTCAGAATAATTATTTCTATAACTGAGGGTTTTCATTGACCTGTGTATTACTGTAAAAACACTCATACACCTATCCCATCCCATGCTTCAGCACACGTAGATCGAGATCAACATCTGTCATATGACTGAACATGCAACATTTGCAGCTAATCACATGTTATTTTATGTACAAGCCTGTTGACAATCAAGTGGTGACTACATCTACGGCATTTGGCTGACGCTCTTATCCAAAGCGACTTACAATTTGATAAATTTACATAGGTAGGCCATGGCAGTGTTAGGAGTCTTATTGGTATAGTGTAGGGTGCTTACCCAGGTGGGGAATTGAACCCTGGTTTACAGTGTGGAAGGCAGAGGTGTTAACCACTACACTATCCCAATGACTAGTTTTCTTTCCCAGTGTTGCTCAAGCTAGGAAAGGCTGATGAACTATTTGTGTTATGTAGCCCCAAACAGGTAGAACTCTGAGTGGATTCCAATCTGTAAAAGCTCATGACCCCATTCTTAACTATGTTCCAAGAGGCATGGGTTTCATCTCACCCTATAAGGCTGGCAGCCTGTGTATTTTTACTCAAACTATACCTTGTGGTTAAAGGAATGGTTTGGCGGAAAATTATATTTGTACAATTTTCCACCTATTCAAGACATGGTAAATCAACCGAGACGTGCTTGATGTTTAAATTGTTTTTCAGTTTTAGTTTAGCGCAGGAGCTACGAGGCTAACACTAATGCTTATAAACACTAGAAATCACAAATCACCCAAATATTTTCCATTAATACAGCCAACTTCTCTAAACCCTCTGAAACAGCATCCCGGTTTTCATTAGGGTTGCATAGAGTTGTTGAAATGGTTTAAGCCACAGTATGTCAACTATAAAACAATGCCCTGTGATAGCCTGGTGATCTGTTCAGGGTGTTTCCTACCTTCCTGCCAATTACTGCTGGCCTCCATCATCCAAGTGGATGAGCGGCTTAGATAATATTACTGTTTTTTAAATAACTGGCTGCAATATCAAGCTTCACCATATATTTTCTTCATTTTGGTAGTTCATAGTAAGTCATATTGTGCTCTAAAGCACATCGAAAGTCCTCTAAGTGCTCTAAAGCACCTCGAAAGCATGACCTTAATGTTGTGGTTTAAGCAACAAGAGAGAAGTGTTTACAGAAAAGATTTGGGTGACTATTGGCTTGTAGCACTTACTAGCAACATTAAACTTGAAACTTCACTTTAAAACTAAAGAAGTAAAATTTGCACATCAGATATGTCTTGGCAGATTCCACTTACCTCTTCATCTTGGGTGAGTGGGACATTGTATGAATTAGATTTTCCACTAAACCATTCCTTTAAAATTAGAAGCATACTTGTTTAAGATTTCATTATTTGCCAGCCTTTTGTACAAGACACTCATAACACACTTTACCAAACAAAACATTTGATTATGTCTAATGATTACTGCTTTGTAGACCTTATTTGTCTTAATGAGCTGTTTGGGTAGTTCTCTCATTCTTTAGAAGATTTTATCAAGGAATTGTAAGTGTGATAATCTGTCTTGCATTTTAAATGGCAAGTCATAAACAATTAAATAACTGTTTTGTCTTCTTTTTGATGGCCACCACATTTCCTTATCATTATATATATTTGAGGAAGATGTTCAGTATAGAGCTATGGACTGACATTAGAGGTTTCTGTCATTAGATTATTTTGAGGTCAGATTATAAATCAGATTAGCTGTACTTGGAGTGATATCAGTACTGTATGTCCATGAGTCATAGCCTCATTTTTCAGATGAGGATATTTGTTACTGATTCACATAATCTCTGTGTCTGATCACCACCCACCATCAACAGCTAAAGCAGTGAAATCAATTGAGGGCTGAAGTGAGGAACAAAAGTCTCTTCCCAGCCATCTGGAAAACTTCAACTTTAGGAACTCTTCTTTGAGGCCTGCAGCCTGACTGTGGTTTGCTCCCTTTAGTAGCCAAAAGAGAACATGTAAAGGTCCTCATAGACATTCTCTTTGGAGGTTAAAACCCATACGGGTAAGATAATATCCTGGCCTTGCCCTCTATTTTTCTATATATTTTTCTGCAATGTATTTAAGACTGCAGATACTTGCTGGAGACATTTTACAGAAAGGTATGAGATTTCTTGAAACTGTAAAATATGAACACAGTGAGAGGAACTATAGAAATGGTTTTTGAAGAACTGCCACAATACATTGCTAAGTCTTCTATCTTTGTTTTGATTCCCTCTCTATCGTTGTCATGTCTGTACATAAAAGGGCCTGCTTCTTTAACCCTGATCCAGCATGAGAGGAATGCCACTGTCAGGAGGCACCGCCACTCCACAGTGAGATATTAATATCATACTTTGCCATTTTAGAGGTAAAGTCATTTGCCTAAGTGGAAGAAGGGCCTACTTGTCTCAGGCCTTATCTGATTTTGTGCATCCCTGATGAAAAGCTTGTGACAGTGCTAAGGGTACACTCTATGCATTGTGCTGGTCCAGGCACCACGGTGAGTCTTAATCTGCAGGAAAAGCTATTTTCAGACAAGCATCATTCCACAATACTGGATGACCTCATCAGGGCAGCAAAGGCTATGAACAGAAGGACTTATTATGGCTTACAGTACAGAAAGATTTAGTTTTATTACATTATTACATATTGTGTTATTTATTTATTTTAACACATTTGTCTGTTACTCAAACAAGACCAGGAGTCTTACACATTAGGAGTAATGAGTGTAACAGCAAGAGTGGTTGTTTTTGAAACTCAAGCGAGGTAGTGTATTCTAATGGAAGATGGATTTTGGGTTAAATGACAGATGTTGAATAGATGTTTCATTAAAGTGCTGGTGGGATTTGCTCCATTTCCTTTTTTAAGGGAAAATAGAGTAATGTCATACTGAGTAAATTCACCCTTTATGTTTCTGCAGATTCATGCTCTGAGAAAGCCCAGGAATGTCCCAATAGGCTGTGTGATAGAGTTGGAAATAGTAACATAGGAAACCTCAGATGTAATTATCAACAGCCACAGTTGCAGAAGCAGTTGATAGGTCAGTTTTTGTACTGGATCCAGGAAGGGTTCTCATACAGTTGTGATCTATACTAGTGAAATCATTTATTATTGTTTTGGGAATTGGACACAACTTTTTTTCACTATTGTTTTTTAAAGGGCCAATATCCTTCCTTTTTTATTTTATCCTTGAAGTCCAGTTAACAAAGTGCATAAATACCCTTGTGTCTAATTTTTAAGTCCATTGATGTGGCTTTGAAAATAGTGGTAAGATAGGCTTTTTGTCCCTGATAGGCAGTATCCATTTTTAGTATACATTAGTTGAGGGCATTTGTTTACTATTATGTTCACAAGTTGTGGTTGTTATATAATAAATGATCATATGATAATCTGATTGTATTTGCCTTCTAAGGTAAGTAGTTGGTTTGTCTTAATTGGCTTCTAGTTAGATAGCTAAAGCAGTTTCCTTGTGGTATTTAACAAAAATTGAAAATCCATCTGACAAGCCGTTTGGAATCGCAGACAGAAACATTTTGGTGTAATGTTGAATGAGCACATTTATAGTTTTTTTTTAAAACAGAAGTTAAAGTTGAAAACCTCCATTGATTTAGTTTAATTTGTGCTTTAGGATATTATGTGTTCCTTGGTATTTCCTTACATCACCAGTGTAGTTAAACTTTTACTTAAAAGAAAGTTTTTTGTGTAAAAGGGTAAAATAAAGGGGCATTTGAGACTAGGGGAAAGATGGATGGCATTTTGGGACAGTCTTAGGGCAGTTTGGGAGGGCAGAGTGTATGTCAACAGGAAGACAAAAGCATAGCCATTTGTCCACTTTGTTCAGGTTATTTGTGTAAGTACAATTCAAGATGTTCTTTTTCTGTGGACAATGGGACAAAGGTCTGGCTCTGGAATGAGAGCCATGACGTATGACTTCATGATCACACCCTTTCCCCCATACATTCTTTTTGACATGTTTTTATCACACAAGAGACTGAACAGAATGTCTGATATTAGATAGCATTTAACTGAATCAGAGTGAGAAATCATTTAAAGCAGGGGTTCCCAATCTGGTCAACAAAACTCCCCCAAATGGTCTGCATTTTCTGTCATCCCTATTTGTTGCATGTTGGGTTGGAGATAAATGTAAATTTAATTTAGCCATATCATTGGTCATCATCATTTTTAGCTCCTTAAAATTCATGTCCAAATGTTCACATTGGTCAGGCCCTAATGTATGTGTGCTTTATTCATTTGACTCTGCTTTTGTCTCAACAATGACCATACTCTCTGGGAAACCCCTCCAACTGCTGCAGGGTTTTTGGCACCAGGTGGACCGTTAAGTCAGCAGTGCACGTGAGAGTGGGGGTCTGTGCACTCTCCGGATTTGCATGAGAGGAAAGGCGTTGATCTGCAGGCAGAGATGTCTGTGTGTGATAAGAACAGGAAAATGCCTGCTATATCGTGTGCCAAAATAATCCCCTCTGAAAATGGGGGACAATTGGGGGAAGATCTATTGTGTTCGATTAGAGGAAATAGGACAGGAATTGAAGTTGTGCAGATGAGAAATCCATGTGCTAAAGAGGCTCCTTGAATGCATTGTCAGTGGATCAGCATGATTATATGACTTAGATTTAACATATGCATAGCTTTATTCAGTACAACATTTATACATGCATTAGTAAGTTTTTCCACAAGGTTTGGAGTGTGTTTAAGGGGATGTTTGAGCATTGTTCCAGAAGCGCATTTGTGAGGTCTGACACTGATGTTGGACGAGAAGGCCTGGCTCGCAGTCTCCGCTCTCTTTCATTCCAAAGGTGTTCTATTGGGTTGAGGTCAGGAGCCCAACTCCTGAAAAACAAGCCCACAACATAATCCCCCCCTCCACCAAACTACACTTGTCACAATGCAGTCAGACAAGTACCGTTCACCTGGTAACTGCCAAACCCAGACTCACCCATCGGATGGAGAAGCATGACTCATCACTCCAAAGAACACGTCACCACTGCTCTCCAGTCCAGAGATTTTATGTGGCCTACCAATTTGTGGCTGAGTTGCTATCATTCCCAATCGCTTCTACTTTGTTATAATACCACTGACAGTTGACTGGATTATTTAGTAGTGAGAAAATTCCACAACTGGACTTGTTGCACAGGTGGCATCCGATCACAGTACCACGGTGGAATTCACTGAGATCCTGAGAGCGACCCATTCTTTCACAAATGTTTGTGGAAGCAGTCTGCAGGCCTAGGTGATTGGTTTATACACCTGTGACCATTGAAGTGATTGGAACACCTGAATTCAATTATTTGGATGGGTGAGTGAATATTTTTGGCAATATAGTGTATTTACTTTTTTCACTTAAAAAGTCAACATAAACCTTTGCATTTAACTGTGTGTTAATGAATAGGAATGTGAGTTGTATGGCAGTGCCTATGAGTTACTGAATATGGACATTGACGGAATTTTGCTGCAGAATGCCATTCAGTGAATGGCTTCTGGTGGCCTTGCCCTTGTCCCTTGTGACCTAACAGCTTTCCAAAGCTGGACACGGACACATGCAATCACAGACGTACCTTGGGGCTGTACTTTTTCCTCATACTACCAGGATACCTCTCTCTCTCTGTCTCTCTCTCTCTCTCTCTCTCTCTCTCTCTCTCTGTCTCTTTCTCTCTCTTGCGCTCTCTCTCTCTCTCCCCCTTTTGGTGCATTTGGTTCATTTGAATATGGTTGTATTACCCTGTGTTAGTTAGATTATTTTTTTAAACAGCTAATTAACTGATGAATGCAGCCGGTTCTCCTCTCTGTTAGTATGTTAGTATTACACTATTTTGGCTGTAGTGTTCCCTCCTGCTCAGTAGGAATACATTATGCAAAATAAGTGTTATACAGGAAATCTTAATATAGATAAACAATCCTTTATCATAGATCAGACTCCACTTTCAGGGGAAAAAATTCTTAGCTTAGTTAGCACGTTTACGTTGGCATACTTTCTGAAATGTGTTGCATCTTTCTTCTAGAATGTCTAAATTATTTATATAAGGAAAAACAACACCAGTACACTGGTGTTTGCTTATTCTCTGCTTCTTGATTAGCTGCATATTAAAAGGTGCCCTGTGAGCTGCAAGCTGGAGAGATAAATCACAGTCTCTAAACTGAAGTGACATTGTGCCATTCTCTGTGAGCAGGAGTTTGAAATCTGGTGTATTACTTACAGCATGCACATTTAGATTACCCAGTTTTCTTTTTGTGCGTATCCTTCTCTCTCTCTCTCTCTCTCTCTCACTCTCTCTCTCTCTCTCTCTCTCCCTCTTTCTGGAGGATGAACATCTGTTGAAAGAAAACATCCTAAACATCCTGATTTGAAAATAGCAGTAAACTAATGGATTCACCAGATCGCTATATTGAGAAAGACAGGAACAGGAAGGGAGAACATGCCAAAAAGTGTCCTTTACCCCAATCTTCAAGATCAATTCCCAGTAGAGAACATCCCACGCACTATTTTCCCACAAATTTTCAAAGTTACGAGTGGACAGCGCACACGAGGCTTGACTCAGAGAGAGTTGTTACTGGTAAAGCCCACAGACTGACTTTGTGTGGTTCCATATAATAATGCTTATAAAAATAAAAGGTCCAGAAAGGGTTTGGAGGAGCATCATAAGAGAACCTCCTTTGGTCCCCTAACAGACTTTTTAGTAAAGGTGAATCTCACCAGTTTATCAAAAATTCTGCATAATTAAGCCATTAAGTTGTAAATAAAGTAATTCAGAGTGGTTTGCAGAAACTTATAAAGCCAGGATTGTTGACGATTGTGACATTGCATTAGCAGAATTTAGACAAAATGCAGCCTTGCTTCATGTGTCTCTGAGGAAACATGTGCCAGCCTACACTCTCTCAGCTTAGTAGCATTGTGTGTTGGGGAGAAAAATATGGGCTACAAGGAGTTGGGAGGGAAAAAATGGGAAAAATGCATCACCAAAATAAAGTTTTAAAGATTCTTTACCTGTTAAAAGCTTTCAGGCTGACCTTCATTCGATTTGAATCACTTTTTCTATGCAAAATTCATCAACACGTCACATTCACTTATATTCATTTTTGGTTTAATTGCTAAAAAAGAGGGCTAGGATGATACTATGTACCATATGAAGGGGAGTGAAAGGATGCTGGCACATGCTTAGCACATGCTTAGCAGGCATCATCTATAACATCACACCCATACATGTGTCTCACACAAGTAGGTATGTTCAGGTTTACACTCTCTGTACTGATGGGTGTCTGTTAATGATGCATTTATACATACATATTGCTTTTAAAGTAAGCCCATGGCATGGATGATATGTGTCTAGGCTGGCCTGTTTTACACACAGCTTCTGGTAATGACAGACAGATGACACTTTCACACTGTGTTTGAGAGACATTTTCATGCTGTCTATTACAGTAAGCCTACTTTAATCACCTCATATTGCAGTATTTACTTGAAACAGACCATATGCTTACAGTATTAGTGATTTAATACACACCGTTTTAATTCCAGCAACAAATGATTTTTATCAGCTTTTAGAATTTCACTTGCATTCAATTTACTTTCTCTGTGTATTTAACAGGGATTATAAATCACACTGTAATCAACATCACTATTTCTTGATTTAAGTGGGCCAGATTTAGGCAAATGTCTATTTTCCATCACTGAACAAGTTAATGTTTAAAACTATGAATATTTTGATATGTACTTTATAGTTTCAATGGTCCTGACACCCAAAGTGAAGAGCATTGACGGCTTACCCTCAGTCAGGATCAGGAGATTCATGGAAATTACATCACTGTGTGATTCCACAGATAGCTGCAGATTTTCATGCCTCATTCTCATCACTGGTATGATCCTGCATGTACCAGATGAGATGTGATCTGCCTGTGAAGATCTCTCAGAAAGGAGATGTGGGCCTCAGTACAGCATCATACCCAATTCTGCTATAGTACTCTTCTAATCTCTTGCTTTATCTCTTGGTCTTGAAATATCCCTCCATCTACACGTCTTTATTTTCTTGCAGTACTTGTTTAGTTGTTCACCTTTTCAGGGCCTCCACCCTTTTTATTGTACCAATTCTCTTATTCATGCCTTATGCCTGTGCTATATAAATGGCACATTTTGTTTTAATCTCAAATATGTTTTGTGCATCATTTGCAGAATAATCTCATATTTAAGTAGAGTATGTTTATTTATTGACTTGTTTTCACCTATAAAATCAACAAAACATAATTTGACTGGGGAGAACAGAACTGTATTATGTTCTTTGATCAGTAAACACAAAAGTAACCCTAAAGTTGTTGAAGTCTGTACAAGGCAGTCTGTTCATCCTGTGGCCTCACAGTTTAAGCAATGGCATGTGAGGACACCCCTAGATTTCCAAGGCTTCGAAAAGATCTCTCTTACTTCCTTTTATAGGCTGTTAACTCCCCTTGTCTTTCTCCTAATTCCTTTTCCTCTCTGTGTGTCTCAGGAGACGTTGATGAGGTAGCAGGACTAGAGCTCTTTTAGCACAGAGCATTTTCATGCCATTTCTCTCTCTCTCTCTCTCTCTCTCTCTCTCTTTCTCTCTCCACGTGCAGTGCTGGTCATGTTGCCTGTCCTGAAGGGAGAATGGATAATGTCTTTTAGGTTTAGACTATATGTGTAACAGTGAGCTAAGACACAGGGATTGTCTCAGCTGTGTTTGTATATTATTCAGTTTCTGCAGGACATTAGTAGTAGTAACAAACCACCTCAGAGTGCAGATGCCCTGGATTTACAGAACTCATCCAAAATGAACATGTAACATTTATTAGCTGGGATATTGATCCCCATATAAACATGAGGATTTATCTCAAAAACTGAGTAATTACAGTAATGTGTCAGTTTTTGCCAGTCAGCCTTGGCTCTGCTGAGCTTAAATAAAGCTGCAGCTTATACCCCTGCTTTACTGACTTCAGACAGGGTTGAAGAAGGCATGTCTTTGAACTAGTTTTTCTTATTTTGTCCAAACCTTTGGCCATTTCTAAGTAAGACCAACATATCATCACACCCTCCTCCTGCTCTGTCTGGTTTTGAAAGTTTGCTCTGGATCACAGACACATTGACAGCAAATACTCTCCTTCACCAGCACCCACTATGGACAGAGATAAGTATGCCCACATCAGGGTGCCCACCCTACTCACATCCACTTGCTAAGTCAACTGTGGCTTATCTAAAAAGACTGCTAAGCTGAAATCATCAGATGTCCATGATTTCCCCCCTTAATTCAAAATTATTTCAATCCCAGATAACTCTAATTGGAACCTATCCAACCTATCCACTGTCTTGGCGGGCTTGATTGACATCCCTTGGTCCAACAGTCCCAGTCTGCTAAAGCAATAAAGCAGGGAATATGCACAATAACGCAAGCGAAGAGGGCAAGAATGAATGAAATAGGGTCTGTATAACAGGTGGTGTTGAAGACTGTGCTGTGTCCATGACTCACTAAAAATGAATTATCCAGTTTTTATGTGGCTACATCTTAAAGAATTATTCTTTTCACTGCTGGATGTGTGTTCAGGTTTTGTACATATATGAAATGTTAGCATAACCAGTTGGATGAATGAAGGAACAAATGGACAGCAGGCTGACAGACAGACAGTGAGATGAGCTAGCTTGTTAGTTCTGTAATTTCATGCAAGGTTAGCTTTTGCTTGGTTGTTAGCTTTCGCTTGGTCCTTTTCATGACTCAAAAAGAGAAACCACTGGGGACCACATTTATGTTAAAGCTCCACTCAAGATTAACCTAGTTAGACTTCCTGAGGCTTGCTTCTTTAAACATAAAGGAGCTACGAAAAGTCTCAGAAGAGATGAAAACTTTTGGTTACTTAAAGATCCTTTTAATAAAATAACCATTTTTATTAAAGAGATGTGCAAGTATGGAGAAATTTGTAAAGTTTAAATAACCTAAGATTTTTTTTTCCTGAAACTGGAGACATCTGAGCCAATAACCATTTAGGAACCATTTTTAATTCATGGAGTTCCAAGAAAGAGATATTTATTCAATTCAAACTGAGTGTCTCTGACTCTAACCCATCAAAGAGCACAAAAGGCAGAATGGCCTAATTCAAATCTCCACCACCATTTTCCTTCCTCAACACACATTTGGCTTCACCTGGAAATCACTGAACTGTGGGTTAAAATAACAAGACAGAGACTGAGTAAAAGAGGTGATGTTTTTGAATGTTTCAGCACCAGAGAAACAAAGATAGTTTCCTTGCAACAGACCTCTTGCTTAATCTCCAGTTTCATTTAGCAAAGACAAGAGCAGGAAGCACTGATTAGAACGGTGGGCTTTTGGGAATTGAAGTTCTCTTTTTTAATTACTGAGAACTGGGTTGGTGCAGAGAGGTCCAGCTGTACTTGGCAGCTCTGAGCATTTGGGCCTGCATTGTTAACGTAGGACTGGTGCCAGAATATCAAACCGAGAGGCACTTGTGCTCAGTTTCTGCCTGGATTGAACTATTATTCCATCTTTGTTTTGGATTACATTAGCCTTTATTCATTATACTTTTGTATGCTGTTCACCTTACATGGACAATATTGCAATGAATTAACATCATAATATCTATTTGAATTTTCAGATTTTCTTCTGTCTATGTCATCCCTGAGTTTGCCTGAGCATAAATAAAATTAAAAGAACCATGTGGCTAAAAAGTGAGTTTTTATCACTTAATTGATCCAGTTAAATTCAGTCTTTTGGTTACATGGGCCTGAAATAGAAAATATTTTTTAATCAAGATGTATGAATGCATTAACATTTCCATGACATAATGGCTCCAATGGCTGTCTGCTTTTGTTTCTAATCCACCTGTTTTGCCATTATTTGTGGCATATGCCTGCACATATGCAGTTTGTCTCTGAGTGTTCCCATGCCTCTGAGATGGAAAAGAGGAGGCTGAAGTTTTCCAGAACTTTCCCCAGGGGAGATGGGAGTGAAAGAGGCACTTCCTGCATACTGACCTACAGCTGCTCACATAAAGGGGCCAAAGGAATATCCCCTCCTATAAATCCCTTGTTCTGGTTCTTTCTCTCTCTTGCCTTATTTCAAAATATGGAATGCATTTGAGTGCATTAATTTTTATCTTTATACAAAATATTTCAAATGTAAGCACTGAACAAGGAAAGAAGAGCTATCTTGATTTGCTAATGTTGTTGAGCTATTTATCATTAGAGGTGGTATTAACATAATTCTATAATAATTCTGATCAATTTTGATTAATGACTGAATAATGTTCTGATATGTTTTCCTTTGCTTGATGACATCAATAATTATTTTGCAAATGGACAGTTCTAGACAATCTATACTCATTAAAATCTATACTCATTAACAACAAGTAGCTGATTGGATATCATTGCCCCCCAAAAAACCTTATTACTCATATTGTTTTTCATTTTTTTAAATATGTAAATTTTTAAAAATGCTGTCAGATGCAGACTCCTGTGAGTCTTGTGGGTCTCGGGCCAGATTACAGAAACTTCCTATCTTTTTGTCTTAAGATCTGACAGGTCAAGATATGATTTTTCACAAATTTGTATTACAGAAGCAAATCTTAACTGAATTTAGGAATCTTGTTTTACAGTATCTTATCTCATCTCAAGTTAGGAAACCTTATCTCATTCAAAGTCAACAGTCATGTCTGTTACCAAGCAACTGACTGTAGACCCACATTTGAAATGTGAACACAATCAAAATAATCAAGTTAGTTAGCCGGACATCTAAGGTTAGCTATCGTTACTGATATAAAAAGGTGAAACAAAACTAAAGCAAAAACTTGAAAAATATTGTGACAGTTCTTTGTGCTGTTTATCAGAGTCTTACCGCTCTCCAGTTTCAGTTTCATTTCCCAAATGCATTAGCCAAGTGCACTCCTTCTAATAAACAGACACACGTTCAGCTCTGTCTCCTCATTATTCACCTGTTTTCATCAACATTAACACAAAAAGGTAATAAGAAGGGGCACTGAAGATCGTGTTTGCAGTGTCTGGTATTTTAAGGAGCTGCTGTGAGGACAGATGAGAAACTGGGTGAGAGCGAAAAACCAGATGTCGAATTTTCCTTATCTTCATAATGAGCCAGTTTAATGATGGAGATCTAGTTTAGTTTGAAGATATGCAGAAAGAATACAAAACCCATGGTCTGAAGTTTTGTATCTGGGTGTTTTGTCTTTGCCTTTTGTTCACAGTCAGTTGTGCACCATGTGTGTTTTTGAAGCTGCATCTGGCAGCTGTTACAATGAGTGATAGGCCAGTGAAGTAGATTACATTACTCAGGAAATTCTGCACATGGGGCTTTTAAACATGTCTGTAAACTGAACATAAACTTATCATCGCAAAATTTTGTATATTTAAATTAGCAACTTCACATACAAAGGAAAACACATACGAAGGAAAAATTAGTGAAAGATTTATTCAGAGTAATTGGTCCGTCAGTTCAACATGAAATGTTCACACAGCGTAAAGCTGATGTTTTCAAATGTTGTAAAAAGAAAAGAAGTGAGATTTATGTAACAGCAAAAACATTTACATGGCATATCCATCATTTTCAGTCTAATAAAAAATTCTGTTTGTTTGGATACTTTCTTCTGTAATTTTTCTGTATTGTGATAAAGATGTGCTTGTTAATGCAATATTTAAGGGAAACCTCTCCCGAGTAATATTCCTCATTATTTTGTCTACAGCAGAAGGGACAATAGCTAAGCATTCTCTGGCCCTCAACTAGCAGGCAACTCAGCTCAAAGTAAATGTTTGTTTTATGCACTATGGATGAACTGCGTCTGGATGAATGTTCTCCTGACACGTGACTGCCGTTCATGCTCAGCTTGTGAGATCAAACAACAGCGTAGCTAAGAGCTCATCTCTGTTTTCCGTTGTTGTCCTCACATGTATCCCTGCTATGTTTTCAACCTCTGGATTTTCTGTTTGTTCTTGAGCTTGACCGCACAACAAAAGTCTGTGGCTAGGACCGAACAGACATTCTAGCCATAACACATTCTCATTGCTGGCTTTTGCCTGCCCATGTTTGATTCTGCTCTTGCCTGTTTGCTCTCTCTCTTTTTGACTCCTTTCTTCGGGGTCATGTTACTCAGTGTACAGTCATGGGGGTCATTTAGACACGCTTCTCTCCCAACAAAGACAAGCCTGAACCCACGGCTTCCTCTCTTTGTCATTCTCTGTCTGGGATGCCGGTGCTTTCTTGTGGGAGAACATCTCTGAGCTCCTGATAAGGGAGGCTTCATCAGTGTGGTTTATTAAGATCTACCTCTTAAGGAGGTGTTTTTAAATAAATAAGTACTGATTCCCACTGTCTGCTTTTGCTATGAAGGTAGAAGACATTATAGGCTACAGACAAGACTAGAAGATTGGTGCTCAATTTCTTGCTATATCACTTTAAGAATCTTATCACTCAAGGAATTCTAGAATAGTATTATACCAGCCACTGTACCTTACTTTGTAGATCCAGCTACCGCCATGCGTCTCTTGTCCAGGTATCTCAGACTCAGGTCTTAGAGGACCTTACTGCAGGACAGTTTGGTGATCTCTCAGTTCAGCACCTGGTAATTTCCTGATTTGTTGAATCAAGTGTCTTTAAGCTGAACAGTGGCCCTCCGGACCCCTGCTCCATAGCTTCATTAGCAGCCAGTTTCTGACCACAAAACCGCTCTTGGTGATTTCTTTATACTGGAAACTCGCAACCTAGCAGTGTCACTAACATGTAAAAACCCGGCTGAGATTGATATGATCATACCAAAAACACACGACCATGTGAGTTTGACATTTATATCAAGGATTTATGGTAAATGGTAAACATCAGTTATTTGGTTCTAAATAATGAGCCTAAAAGGTATGTGGACCTCATTTTGTTACCAGCGAACATAAATTCAAGGTAGATGTTTGTAATAAAATGAGTGTAATTATAAAACATACTGTTGTCTAACAGTAGTGTTGAGGGACCTCTTGATTTCAACCTTATGTCTGGCTCCATGTACAAAATGGGGAGTGATATGTACTGTGTGCACTGGAGTCACTTAGATTGCCTTTGGGCCTTTCAGGGTAGGTTACATCATCTGTTAAGTGTTGGTCAATGGAAATCCCATTTTATTCTGAGACTTTTGATTATTATTTCAAAATTTAAAAAGAATAGGCCTATTTCTTCACATCCACTTTCCTGCATCACTTTTGTTTTCACACCTGCGGTGAGTGAAAAATGCCTACATGCTTTCAATGGCATGTAACTCACAGCAAGTGGCAAATAATAGACTCAAAGCTGTCAGCATACTGAGTAGTGTACCCACCATCACGGTTAGCTTTCTACTATCATGTAGTTGCAGTGATCATTCCAGCCCTATAAGTGCCATTCAGCCTCAGTGAGAAGTAGAATGACTCCTTAATTAGCATTGTCATTCTTGTTGCAAGAACTGCAATAATACTCTTTTTGATTGTTACATTTTGGAGAAAGAGAAGTGGTTTAAATGTCCAATAGAAAATTCTCCAGTCATTTTTTTTCACTGTGGTATCTATGTAGATACAACTAAGCTACTTCTTTAGGACATTAGGAGCATACATTATATTTCTTAAAGTGTTCACTCACCCATCCAAATCAATAAATTCAACAAATAAATTCAGGTGTTCCAATCATGTCCATGGCCACAGGTGTATAAAACCAAGCACCTAGGCATGCAGACAGCTTCTACAAACATTTTTGAAAGAAAGGGTCGCTCTCAGGAGCTCAGTGACTTGTGGTACCATGATAGGATGCCACGTGTGCAAGTCCAGTCGTGGAATTTTTTCACTACTAAATATTCCACAGTCAACTATCAATGATATTATAACAAATTGGAAGCAATTGGGAATGACAGCAACTCAGCCACGAAGTGGTAGGCCAGTAAAATGACAGAGTGGGGTCAGCGGATGCTGAGGCACATAGTGTGCAGAGGTCAATAACTTTCTGCAGACTCAATCGCTACAAACCTCCAAACTTCATGTGGCCTTCAGATTAGCTGAAGAACAGTGCATAAATAGCTTCATGGAATGGGTTTCCATGGCTGAGCAGCTGCATCCAGGCCTTACCAAGCACAATGCAAAGCATCGAATGCAGTGGTGTAATGCGCCGCCACCAGACTCTAGAGCAGTGGAGACATGTGGTGATGAATCACGCTTCTCCATCTGGCCATCCGATGTATGACTCTGGGTTTGGCGGTTGCCAAGAGAACAGTACTTGTCTGACTGCATTGTGCTAAGTGTAAAGCTTGGTGGAGGGGGGATTATGGTATGGGCTTGTTTTTCAGGAGTTGGGCTTGGCCCTTTAATGCTTTAGCAGACCAAGAGATTTTGGACAATTTCATTCTCCCAACTTTGTGGGAACAGTTTGGGGATGGCCCCTTCCTGTTCCAACATGACTGCGCACCAGTGCACAAAGCAAGGTCCATAAAGACATGGATGAGAGAGTTTGGTGTGGAAGAACTTGACTGGCCTGCACAAAGTCCTGACCTCAACCAGACAGAACACCTTTGAGATGAATTAGAGTGGAGACTGTGAGCCAGGCCTTCTCATCCAACATCAGTTTCTGACCTCACAAATGTGCTTCTGGAAGAATGGTCAAAAATACCCATAAACACTCTCTAAACTCCCTAAACCTTATGGAAAGCCTTCCCAGAAGAGTTGAAGCTGTTATAGCTGCAAAGGGTGGGTTGACATCATATTATACCCTGTGGATTAAGAATGGGATGTCACTCAAGTTCATATGCATGTGAAGGAAGACGAGTGAATACTTTTGGAAATACAGTGTATAAAGACTAAGATGAAAAGCAAATTTGAAAAATGTTGATATTTTTATTTTTGAAAAATGTAGGTGATTTAAATCAGGTATTAAGATTGTCTGGACAGTTTCTGAAGGTCTAGCTATGGTTTGACACTAACACACACACAAATTCATAACCACCATGATTCCCCAGGTGTAGATATAAAAAGTCTAAATATATATTTGGAAACTCACATTCAAACACATGTGCCACTGTTTCTTATCAGTCATTATCAGGTGTCTAGTTATGTGAGCACGCACATCATATCAGCTTATCGACAGGAAATATTTGTGAAATGTTGGAGTCACAAAGTGTCCTTATAGCCCAACTGCTCACTCATACTCCCTCAGACATATGAAACAGAGCAGCCCACGGGCCTAGATGACAAACACACACGTATAAACACACAGGTCACATTCCTCCCTCATTCCATCTCATTAAATGTTCATTTGAAAGACAGGTGGTATGCCTCCCTCCTCCTGTCCGGTCAGGTCAGATCTCTGTGCATCTCTCCTTATCTGGGGTTGGGTTTCCTCCTCAGTGCCCTGTCCAGCACCACTGCTGAGTGACCAAAGAGAGAAAGGGTGAGAATGAGGGAGAAGGGTGAAAGAAATTCAAATTAAGAGCAAGAGAGAAAAACAGGACACATCAGAGAGGAAATTGGCAGCAGGGCTGGGAAATGGAACTTTTTTGGGCTTCTTGCTGTTTTAGTAGTTTTAGTAGTGATATCGCCTATTTTAGATGACCTACATTTTCATAATATAACAATACTGGAATCGGAAATGTTCTGTTGGGCATTGCATCTTTCACTGACAGGTTCACGCTTGTTATCAAGGCTTGAATACATTTTATACAAACTAGATCACTATTCTGTGCTTAGATTTGGCATCGTAGGTATCGTTACCACTTTGTAGGTAAAAGAGGCACTTTTTTATCATGATTTGAAATTGACATTGTGCAGTTTTGTTTTGCAAGAGCCTTCCTTTACATTGGCAATTGTCATTTTCTTGACACTAAAAGAAATGAGACTGTGAAAAAACACATACTCAGACCTGTTAATGAAGAATGTAATTTGAATGTAAACGCAAGTGTTTCTATAACTATGTAGTAACTATTTAATAACCATGTATTATATAATTACATTTAAATAGTAACACAAAGTAACTCTAGACAAGTAACTCAAGACCTGAAAGGAATGTTATGTGGCTTTCATTCATTTTATATCACACATTTGAACTAAAGCGATTAGATTCACTTAATTGTGCAGACCTCTTTGAAGTCCTCTGTTTGGTGTAATCTCTGGTTCTGTGGTGGTCTTGTACATGACAAGAGTCCTTATCATGCAGCTTTTCTATCAGTGTTACCCTTTGACACTTGGCAGAGGTCAGCCCCTAGCCCTGATAGGATCACAGCTGAGGTCAAAGGTCAACAGTCTAAGGGCAGAAAGTCAGGGTTCAGAAAGCTTTGGGTTTTCCAAGTCATGAGATCCCACAGCAAACGCTACCTTCTCACTTAGAACCTGTATTCAGTTACGCATCAGCCAACAACTTAGTCATTCAATTTGAACTTTATGCCTTTTTATTTTCAGCTGAAACTAGTTAGGATGATAAAAATATGACCAAAAATGTTAAGGCTGAGATATTGTCTTAACTTACACCTTAGTAATGTGTGTGAGAGGCATGAAGACAGGTAAGGTGAGGGAAGAATAGTGTTTATCTTTCACTTCTCTGTTTTTTGTATGTAAACTGAGACTGCATTTTAGACGTGTGGATGACTTTGAACTCAGATGCCTTTAGAAATGAGAACCTTATAACAGCATGCATTGTATTTTGTCGTTCAGACTGTTATCACAAGTTTGCTTGCTGAAGTCTGCACCATAATTTGTATTTTTTTTTGTGACTTTATACACATGGGTGTTTGTTTATTGGTCAGAAACTTTGCAGGGGTACAAGTCTTACTTTTACATTTGCTGCAATTTGAGCCAAAAAACTCTTCACATGAAAAGAGAGATGCCTACACTCTTAAAAAAGAAGAGAAAAGGCTGGGCCCTTTTTGGTGCCACATAGAACGCTTTTCAAAAATATTCATAAAGCCATATTCAGCACAATTTTTTATGTCTCTGAAAAGTGCAGTATCTAGAATGGCGCATTTGGACAGGATTAAAATCACTGAAAACGCCAGTAAAATTACATTACCCCACCTCCTTATGTAAAACTAATCCTGTCTGAGTAGAGTTGTAGGTGTTAGAGTGTAACTACTGCAACATTTAAGGTTCAACAGGAAAATTCATACAAGAGGCTGGCTAATAAGAATCTCCTTATCAGAAAACGTTACCAGCATTATTCAGCCATCAGTAGCATTACTACTCAGCTAGCTAATGCTAATTTAATGCTACTTGTTGAAGTGAAAGAGTCTAAGAGCTAACATGCAACATTGTGCTTAAACAAAACACAAAATTAACTACTGTCTGCTGCAATTCTTTGAATATAAACTATTAATTATAAAATCGATACTGTGTTTTCAAGAACTGATACAGGACCACAAAATATCATATTGTGATACTCAAGTGAATTTATATTTTTTCTTACACCCCTAATTTTTTGCAGCACTATCAAAGCAATAAAAATAAACTTCTACCTGCCTCTTTATGATTGCTTCGTCAATTTGGATGTAGCCAATTAGTTTATTTCCTCTTTATTATTTCATTGCTCAATGTTATTTGCCACATCTTGTGTTACAGGAACAATGTAAGCTCTGCAGATTTTGCAGACGGTACAGAACTGTTGCCCTGCTTGAAAAACACGAAGGCATGCTCTGATGAATCTGCTGAATTCCCTTGTTTGTTATGGACTATCATAAAACTGTGTTACAGCAAACTTAACCACTAAGTTTTCATTAAGAAGAGACCTGTGATTTTTGGACAACCATTGTTCAGTTCTTTGGTACAGAACAAACTATGGGTTTACTGTTCACACCTGTCAGAATGAACCAAACAAAAGTTTTATAGGTTATCACCAAACAAGGTAGATGCTAAAGCACCCTTAAAAGTACAGATCTGTCTGAAATAGCTAATTTCCATTTTCATAGATTATAGACCTGCCTCCAATACTTATGTGTCACATCCATACTTTAGGAGTATAATTTTGTGTGGTGGTTGATGAGAAACATGTTTAATAGCTTTGTCTTTATATTTTGGAATGCTTTCTTTTATTTTTAGCAGATGGAGACAAAGTAATAGAGTCCAGGACCTTAAAATGTCAGAGTATGAGGGGAAAATGTTTGGAATCTGTGTTAAAATAGCAGAAAACAACAGCAAGTCCATGTTTGGTAGTGCTAAGCGAGGTTCTGAATTCCTCAGGATGTCCCTTTCTCCATGATGAGGGCATAAACAGTCACAGTTTTCTCACTGCTGGTTACAGTGTTCCATAGCCTTGTACTGCACCCCAGAGAATGGTATGGTATTCTGCGAAATGCTTTATTCTTTTCAGATGTCCTAATGTTTCAAACTTTTAATCATCTCAAGTTTGGTCACGCTGGTCAAGTTTTTCACTTTGCATCCAGTTGTGGTCATTTTCTTGGCATCAGAGCTTCAGCTACATCTGCTGTAATCCCCCATTCTGTGGTTTCATGTCCCTCAGTCAAGGCTTAGTCAAAAGCTTCTGTGTATAGAGGCAGATTATGTTTTGACCAGCTCTCACGCACTTTACAGATTCTAGTGGTGGAAAGGGGCTTGGTGTCTGGAACTCAGTCTGTGCCAGACACCTGTCATCTGGCTTGGCTAAGGCTGTGTTCTAAGAGCTGGGACAATACAGTGGAAGAGTTGGAGGAGTTGCATCTCTGTGGTTCAGCCACATGTAGTTATGACTGAGCGGGACACTGAGAACAGTATGATTCAAGCTGTGTTTGACCGCAGGGACCATCCATACATGGACGTTGTTTCCTCTCTATCTGATGTATGATTTTTACTGAAACAGAAAAGATAAGCTACAGCATCTCACAGTGTGCCCACTGAGCTATGTAAACATGTCATCTTTGGAATCACTGAGTCATCACTGTGTCATCAGACTCGGCCATGTGAACAAGGAGAGAAGGTTTTTGCGTCAGAGCAGCACGCCAGGCCATTTACACTCATTTTAATTCACATCAGTGGTGATAGGAACCAACCATCCAGAGGAAAAGCTACAGTCAGTATTACACAAAATGAATGTGAATGTGTTTCCTGACACATTGTAAACCACCAAGTTCAATTTATTCAAACTATTTAAGATTGTCTGTTGCCTCAAATGTTTTGAAGTTATACATTACACAGACTCTAGCTTTATGTTAAAGTTAATTTATTCCGTACTTTATTCAAAAACTAAGATGTAGAAGGAAATTCTTTGAAGAAAAGTTACATACTGTTGAACCAGCTTTGAAAAGGTTGCTGAGTTGTCAGCAATTTAAGTTGTTTTGTTACAACCAATTTAACTACTAAGCAAAGACAGTAAATACATTCATTATTAGATACCTAAACCATGTGTGTGTGTGTGTGTGTTAGACATGAAAGTGTTGATTGTTAAAAAAAAAAAAAACTTTTTTAATCTACAATCTTGGTTATTAAAGTATAAATAATGTCAGGGCTTTCAGTGTGAGTGTGCCTGAGACATTGTTGTATAACAGTTTGAGGTAAAGTTTTTGCCTTTTTTCCAGATTTACCACTATTTTACCACTATCCACTTAGACATATAAAATCCACATATAAATACTCAGAAGAAGACGGAGTGGGTTCATTGGTTGTTTTAGATAATAAAGTGGCCATGTTTGTGATGTAGACATAGTGATTGCTGGTTTGTATTACCACCATTGTAAAGAATTAACTATTACCTCTACAATTAACCATTTCACATCAAAACCATGCAAAGTGTTTTTAGAATTGGCAGATTCTCCTTTAAAATTTTTAATTACTACATTAAAATGAGCTTATTCTTACAATTCTAGAAAAAATGGTGTATAACCATAACACTAGGTGCAGACTCTCTAAAGAAAGATCCAATGAAAGTTGTTTCAGGTTTAGGTTTGTTTTAGGTTGTTTTAGGTAAGTTTTAGGTTTTTTTCTGGCATTGCTCCAAAGAACTCTTTTTGGCACCTTCAGGTTTTGACTGTGTATACCAACTGTTAACTGTTTGTGTCAAACTATTTGACCACATGCTTTGATAACACCACTCATCATGTTCTCCACTCTTGGATAATATATCACAGTTTATGGCAGCTGCTTGCTTTCGAAACAGATTCTCATCGTCCGAAGCCTACAGGGTGTTAGGATTGGTTGTGAGATTCAGGTCAGACAGCTGTGCAAGGGGATGTTCTGTGCTGTTCTAAAATCCAGTCTGCTAAGGACCACAGGGAAAGATATTAAATCAGCTCCGCAAACAACCACGTCCTCCAGTACCTCCCTTAAGCCTCCATGCCTCTAATGAGAGAGAGGATTGACCAAGAGCGCATTAATAATATCAGGGTTCTATCTGAACAATTCTTTAAACAACAAGTCATGGAGATAGGTTTGATGTGCTGGGGAGGTGAGGCAGTGTGTCTTTCTCTGAGAAAGGGGAGATGCATCTGTGTCTGCTGACTCGCTCCTTATTACTAAAAGAGACATAAATCTTTCTGCCACTGTCCACTCCTCAAACAGGGTAAAAGGTCTACTGTATGAACATGAACTCCTCTATCTGAGGGACTGATCTTTGCACCACTGTTGCAATCACTGTTACCTTATGCTATATTACATTTTGTCATTGAGGAACCTGTCATTCCATGCAACCATGGAAACGTTGCCACAGTGACAGCGTCACTGGCGAAATAGATGGTTTTCAGAGCATGTCTGATAGTATTGATTGTTTTTTAAGAAGGAAAATGTGAGGGGGATGCTCTGTACTCTTTTAAATTAGTTTTTGTTTTGTAATACTGGGTGTGCCGGAACTCAGACAATTTGAAGTTTGGTGTCCATGGCTTCCAAAAACCAACATCTGGTTTATTCCACTGCTCTGGTAGCCAACAAAAGTGGGGAAAATGTAACTCATGGTGTTAACTCTTGCATTCCGTTGCTGCTCCGCTAAAAACAATAGCATACCTGGTTTGCCGTTGACCTTCTACTGCCATAGAGGAAATACAGAAAAAGAGGATATAGTTATTAGGGGTGATGACAGAGCCATGGTGTGATTAGCTATTAAATACTTCTTACTCATAGCTCATTGAAACAAGCAGGAAAATTGTGAACATATAGACATAGATTTGTTGATGCAGAATGTAAATCAAAATAAACATAATTCAATACATAACTATGTAATTAAGTATGTAATTATATAACATTTAAGTACAACTAACTGATAGCTCGCTGTACATTTCTAAGAGCATTTTCTTTTTCAATATTGTCAATAGCTCTCATGGTAAGCGTGTTTTATGTCATGTGCTTTCATATAACCACTATACACAGTTCATTCAGAGTTCTGGAATGAAGCAGGGAGTTCCATCTTTCCCTCTGACTTGTTCTGGGGGGTCTAAAAATGTTTGAGTGAATACAGACTATTTAATTTTTGAGTATTGAGTACATTTCATTTTCATGACAAGAAGTCCCTTCTAACTATGCCAAATATCAGAAAAATATATTTGTAGAGGGAAACCCTAAAGGCCATGTAGAAAACCAAACAGTTAAATTCTTGAAACTCCCAAGGAAAAATTGACCAGTCAGAATTTTGAGATGGAAGGTTTTGTTTGGACAGCAACAATATGCAAGTCCCATGCAGCTGAAGAGCTTACTGTTTTTGGACTATGTGCTTGTTGTTTTCACATCAGGAGCTGAGGTTTCGAAAATTTAACCTTTTTTATGGCTGGCAACCAATATCTGCTCTTTTGCATTGTTTCTTTTTGTTCATCGCCAGACATTTGCTCACTCACTTACTGTTCTGTGCTTCTGGTGTTTGTTGCAAATAGAATGTCAAAGGTGACAAAAATGAAACATTTGAGGCATTCCATGTTATTGTTTCTCCTCTTTTTATTTGTCTGGCAGTGATTTCTGACCCATTAGTTTCATCTATGGCCACAGCAGTCAGTCTCTTGACCTTCCTCTAATGGCCAAACATGTGCTGCAGCACAGACTGCAACTGATTTCTGTCATACCTCACACATGCTTTCATTCTCCAGCAGATTATTTTGTTCAAGCTGTCATTTATTTAAGAAACAAACATACAGCTTTAGCAAACTAAGGAGCTTTGGTGTTTCATGTTATACTTGAGTTTTTCATACCTGAGAAGCAAACAGATGTGACCATCTGAGATCCCTGTAAAGAGGCACTTCACTAGCCATCTATGACTGTGGACTTGTCCAATACAGATTGTTTGGAGAAGCATGAAGATGTGTGCATTTCCTGGAATCCCACTGGTGAAATATTTCTGTGGATGATGTCCATATGGTCTGCATTCTAAAGGAGAGCTCACCTTTGAGAATAAACGCATCTTATAAGCCTTGGAGAAAAACAGTGGAAAAACAACTCAAAGTTTATTGGTTCAAAGTACTAGACTGTTGACATGAGGATGTACAGTCATACAGTACTGTGCAATAGTCAAAGACCAATGCATTTCATTTCCAGTCAAAATAGCCTTTAGGCACAAGTTACTCATTGGTCAGGAGATACAATATATGGACAAAAGTATTGGGACATAGCTAACACATTACACCTACTAGAGCTTTTATGACATCCCATTCTAAACCCATTAATATGGCATTAATATGGACCCCAACAGAAAAGGGCCATCCCCAAATTGTTCCCACAAAGTTGGCAGTATACATTTGTCCAAAATGTCTTGGTATGCTGAAGCATTAAGATTTCTCTTCACTGGAACAGAAGGGTCTAAGCGTTATCCCTCCTCCACCAAACTTTCCCTGGCACGATGTAGTCAAGGCAGAAACATGATTCATCACTAGACAGAATATGTTTCCACTGCTCCAGATTCCAGTGGCGGTGCACTTTACACCATTCCATCTGACACTTTGAATTGTGCTTGGTGAAATCATGCTAGTACGCACCTGTTTGGCCATTAAAACCCATGCCATGAAGCTCCCGGTGCACTGTTTCATACTGAAGTGAATGCTGGAGGATGTTTGGAAGTCTGCAGTTATTGAGTCAGCAGAGAGTTGGTGACTTTTCTTCAGCACTCGTTGACCCCGCTTTGTAATTTTACATGGTCTGCCACTTTGTGGCTGAGTTGCTGTTGTTTCTAAATACTTCCACTTTTCAATAATACCACACATAGCTGATTGTGGAATGTCTAGGGGGGAAGACATTTGTGAACTGACTTGTTGCAATGGTGGCATTATATTACAGTACCACACTCAAATTCAGTGAGCTCTTTAGAATGACCCATTCTTTCAGAAATGTTTGTAATGGCACACTGCATGGCTAAGTCCATCTTTCCATTGTGAGAAGACGACTCAAAGTTATTGGTCTGAAAGGATGTGAAGCTGTCAGGAAAAAAAGAAATAGACAAAAAAAGAAAGAATATTTGTAAATCAAAGAAAGAAGCTGCTGCTGTTCTCAGAACAATAGACTGTCTACCCCAAAGTCCAGACCTCAACCTCTCTGAATTTGTTTGGAATCACTTGGATTCTTCTGAGATATGGAAAAATATCCCTGCAGATTTCTTTGAAAAACTGAAAGCAAGTCTCTCAAAAAGAATGGAATCATTGAATACAGTAAAAGTAATACTGTATGTAGTTGTTTAGGCTTCTGTGTAAATTTTTCTTCAGGGTCTGTAGGACCAAAATTAAAGCAGCCAAGAGAGCAGTGGGAAAAATGTCTCCAAACCTGTTTTCTGCATTGTTAATTAGTTTGAAACTCTTTAAACCTGTGTTCACTGAACTGAATATGTGCGCACGTGTATACACTTGCATTCATTGTCCCTCACCCAACCCATTGCACAGGAGTTTTATAGTGGTGAGAAAGCATTAACATTAATCAGGTGATTATTGTTTGAGGCATGGAAAAGGTTATTGTAGAAATGGTGGAAAAGTTGATTGTGGGAGGCCTAGAACCGGATAGAGCACAATACCTTTCTCATCATCTGCAGTAATCATCAACTATGCAGCAATAAACAAAACCCGGTGACTCTTTTATTCATTGTTTGAGTTTACACATTGTGTCGCTTTCATGCTGCTGTTTAGTCTTTCATCTTTCTCGCCTAACAGAAGAACACGCTCTGTCCCCCTGGAGTTCCTACACACATTTTTGCAGGATTGCTAGTGCACAAATGAAGCTTTGCCGATAAGACATTATTGCCATGCCTGTCAGTGGTCTTCAACTCATGGAAAAGGCTTGATGTGGCTGTTCTGTTTTTGTGCTCAACATATGAGATGTTTACTGGTAACTAGCAGAATAAATTCATTCTGATTCATCTCACTATTTATTCTGCATGAATGAACATTTCAAGAATTTGATCCTGAAAAATGAATGTATCAAATGGAAAGTCTTATGCGTTCCCTGGTCACTTAAGGTTCTGTTTTGTGTTCAAGACATGAAGGATCATGAAAGGATGTCTGAATGGATGCCTTTGTGGTGTTGGCCAGACAGATGAATGTGGCCTTTGTAAATTTTACATCCAAAATCTCGAATCTACGTAACAAGGCAGAATTATGTCTATTCATATGCTTCTACTTTTTTGCACTCCAGGGATAAAGCCACCAGTTTTGTGCTTGTTCTTTGTGGCAGAACGAGAGACACAAACTGACACATGCATTCCGTAGACACGCAGGTTGAGCTGGTGTGACATCATAGAAAGTGTGACTCCCAAGAAAGTGAACTTTTTGGCCATTCATTTATAAATTGTTGATTTGTTTTCTCAGTAACCCTTTAAACTCCCAACTAAGGGTCCTGGCCATTTATAGGATTATTAATCATTCACAAGGTCTTTTGGGCAAATCTTACTATCATAGAAGTGCTATAAACAGTTGCCGGTTCAGCTTAACGCAGAACCTCTTTTACCAATGGTATAAGTGAGCACTATTTGAGCTCAATGTTTTCCGTGTATACTAGTGACATTCCTTTGTGCTCACTGAGGCATATAGAGAGGGAAAGGAATGTTTATTAACCCTTTAATCATAAGCCAAAATGCAGTTATTTATGTCTTTTAATCTACTCTTCTCATCTAATAACAGTTTCAGATCAGTTTTCTCAATGCTGTTTTGTTTTAGATTGGATTTTTAATTTGTTTGTGTCATAAACTACTTTTTTAAACTATTTTTTTTTGGTCAATTCCCACTCTGTGAGCTATGTCTCTATTACACACAGTGCTACCAAGCTGAGAGGGTGAGGGCTAGCATATGCGTACTCCAAGACAATGAAGCGCCATTCCATCTTTTTAAATTACCACATACCCAACATACAGCTCAACATGAAAGAATTAGAATAGTTAGCATCTTGCTGATAAATTGGGCAGGGCACAGGGCCACCCTGTCCATCCAGAGAGACTCCCAGTGATGGGATCAAACCTATAATCTCTTGGCAATAGAAACAATGCTTAAACGATGAACTATGTTTTGAGCATGTAAACTAATGAATATGCTTCAAAAGAGTATGCTTTACACTTCAGCCATTTTTTACTGTTAATATGATGCAACAATTCAATAATAATCCCATAGCAATCCAAATTCCATTCTGAATGTGTGCACACACTTGCTCGGAAACTATCACAGTGCATCCCATAGTAGAAAAATCATTGTGCTTCTTTTATTTAGTGGTGGAAACACATGAGAGATTAGGGCACAGAAAATCCCTATGGTGACACTTTTGCTGTACCTGCATTGCAGCTATTGCTACTCTGATTTCAGCTACAGGAGACTGTATCTCCAAAGTCTGTGAAAGTATGGCTGGTGTTAGCTATTATAGCGTTAAGAACTGAGGCCTGTTATGGTCAGGGGAAAACACTCTTAGACTACTCAGGTTGCTAAGTCGACATGAACTGTACAAAATGGTTCTATCTACTACCATGAAGATGAGTATAAGCAACTTATTTTATGAAGTTACTTATATCACATCAGATATGGCCTTAAAAAGACTTACCAGTTGAGCTTCACCACAGTTATCATATGGAGACCAGTATGAACTGACAGTAAGCTAATGATTGCGTGTTTGTCTTCCCTTCCCTTTTCTCAGGGCGGTAAGAAGTACACCGGGCCATGTGGGGGCCGAGACTGCAGTGGTGGGTGTCAGTGTTATCCTGAGAAAGGCGCCAGGGTAAGTGTCTGTATCTGTGCTTTACAGCTGTCCATCAGCCGTCCATCACTACCACATTTCCTGACTGAAAACCTGTACCTGTAACAGTAGGAAAATATGAGAGGATGATGTGTTTTAGCTTTAAAGTTACAGTACCAAAATGCAAAAATAGATGTTGTACAAATATAATTTAAGCAGTGGCTGGAAATGCAGACTGGCATGAACGTTTTGGTTTAAGTTGGAACTGAGAACCTTCAGTATTTTTTTGGACATTTAAGAACCATTTAGAAACATCTTTCCCATATCTCACTGAAGTTTTGACCTCACAGGTGATAGATTGGTTACATGTAGTTTGTCTAGTTCATCGTCTCTCGCACCTGTCATTACATGTGTCCATGGATGTTTCCAGCTGTTTCTGGTGTGTCCAAAGTTCATTAGTTCAGCTGCAAAAAGGAGGGAGAGACATTTCAAAGGAGCTTCCCATATGTTGTGAGAACAAACGTATAGGAGTAGACTAAACATAATGAGATAATGGCAGATGAGTAGTCTAAAGAGGCCCTAGTAATAGCCAGTACATGTGTGGAGGTCTTCAGCAGAATATGTTCTTTCATGGAGAATTCAGTTCTGACAGAAAAAAGCTGGATAGCCTGTTAATGTAAAGCTTGTTTTCAAATTCACACCAGTAGCTTTTGTCCAAGATTATCACTGAAAGGAATATTGCAGAAATTCTTCGACCCAGTCTCTATCTGCTGCTTCTGTCATACACAGAGCCTGTTTAGACCTTGCATTAATGTGTCCAGATCATATCTGGATGTACTTTGGCTGTATTCTATTTACACTTTTTAACTAAAATGAGTCCCTAGTGTGACCAGATGAAATCCCATTTTACTTTACCCACATAAAAAGCACATCAACACCTACATCAAATCCATTTTACCATTGCTTGGGCACGTTCATCAGCCCAGAGTGAGTGAATGACACATGTTTTACAAAGAAAAAAATGCCCTGATGTCTTCATATAATAGTTTGAGTAGATTTAAATGATGTCTTTTCATGTCAAGCTTTGCTCATGAACTACACTGTTAGAAGTAGTGTACGTCTATAACAGACTGTAGTTTATAAGCTCACTGTTTGTACAACAGAACTATGACCTTTTGCTTAACATGGTAAGAGGAAATCTCCTGAGGAGGAGTAGGGGAGAGAGAGGAAATACATTCCTCAGCACACACCAGGATGCAAAGAGCCTCGTGATAGGTCAAGTCATCGGGCCGTCTTTTTTTCTTGCGCTATACCAGAAAAGGAAGGAAGGTTTGATTGTTCTTGAGAGCTTTGGAAGTGCCAAGACTGTTAGGTCTTTGTTATAGCATGCATGGAGTCTGGAAGAGACTTCATCTCAATCCAGAACAGTATAAACAAACTGTATATTTCACCTTTTTTGTCAAACCTGAAAGTGTAGTACAAAACACTCATTTGGAAAGCAGAGGAGGTGCAGCATTCCTTTATTGTCTGTCTGATCCAGTTAGCACCTCACCAAGAACCTAAAGGCCAGTTGTGCAAACAGGGATGAAATAGTATTGGTAGTAATAGTACTATTGGTAGTATTTAATAATAGTCATTGAATAGTTTCTTTTAAGATTATCAACCAAATAGTAAGTCTAAGGTTCAAGAGGTTAAAAAAAGGAAAACAAGACTTTTCAAGGCCTTTCCTTTTATGTACATGCTGCTCACATGTTTTGGTTTGCTTATTTCCTCCTTGTCTTCATTGTTTGTATATTGTGTTCCTTGTATATCATTCAAGCTCACATAATGTCCATCTTCCTCCAGCCAAATCCACATCCTCTGTTCAGTTGTATCTGTCCATGAATAATGTCGTCAGGGGAAACAGATCCTTGCAGATGTCTGGACATATTTCATATGCCCCTTGTGGTCCCTCATAATCATGCTTCTAGAGGACAGAACAGAGAATAACACACAAACATTGCGGCATACCATTTCACAGTGTCGCCGAGTGCCAAAGGGTGTGAGCCGTTTTCTGTCAGAATGATTTTCTATATGTCAAATAATGAGAAGAAAACGATGAAATAATGAGATGATTTGGTGCTACATTTTATTGCATTACATATGAGAACCATAATGACAGATAATGGTGAATTTGTGAGATAAGGGCAGATGATTATCATTATGAAGCAGGAAAATGAACATAACACGTTATTGCAAAGATGATCACCATCAGATTTGACGTAGTGGTCATGAATTGCAGGAAGTTTGTTGATCTTGTTCTCTCCTGCATCCTGTAGTGTTTACAGCTGTTTGACATGGCTGATTTAAAATGCATTTAAATGATTGCCATTCATCCACTGGGACTAGTCGCATATTCATCAGCTTGACGTCTGTATTAAAACCTCGCTCAGTTCTGCGACCTGCTAACAAACTTAAAAAGACTCCCAAAAGGCAGAGGATTTTAACTTGTTGAAAGAACAGTGCAAAAAAGGGTTGTGAAATGCAGGGAGCCAGACTTTCCTGCGAACAAAACAGAGGCAAAACAGAGGCGTTGCAGAGGAATTTGGACCAAGTCGACCCGACTGTTTACAAGAATGGTTAATTTCATTTTTGAGTTTATTCCAGTGGGCTGCCAAACATCTTGGTCTGGCCAGTGCTCTCACCCACAGCCTTTCAGCTCTGAATAGTGTGAGACTGGCTGGCATCACAGGTTTTAAACCTGAAGGCATTTGGCAAAATTCATGCCATTCTTTGTACATCACTGATCCGCCTCTGAAGCAGATACTCCTTTAAAGCTGAATTTGCCAACATTTTGCAAGGTATTTTGTTCCATCATGTATGGGCAGTCAAGTAAGTATGGTGTCTGGTGCAGCTGGGAGAGCAAAACAACACAGTTGTTTTCTGGAGACAGATTTCAGAATTAGTCACAGAAGAGCACTAGCCAAAGTAACTACTCTATTATCCATTCGAAAGATCAGGACGTGCAGTGCCAATGATTTAGAACAATTTACAACAACTGTGGAAAGCTGCAATGGCAGGGTCTTGCATGCACATCCTCTCAGTTGAAACCATCTAAATGGGGATCAATGGTGGGCTTTGTGTTCACCCGTAGCCATTCTCTTGTTTCTGAGGAAATAGAAATGGTTCTCAGAGCAACGCTAAGGATAGAAGATCTTTATTGAGTGACTATCATCAGTAGATTCATGACATGCTTAGATTTTAGAGATGAAATATGCAGTGGTAAAGACAAAGGAATGGACAGTACATAACATACAGAATGAGCATGTCCATGTTTGAAAAAAGCGTGCATCTATACTGACCTTATCCACTGTGGGAAAATTTACAGTGCACAGTCCAGTTGGAAAAGGAAGTGACATGCGGATGTTCAGCACAATAAGTGCTATCGGATCTTTTTTTGTACTCAGACCATAAGACCATTTTTTGCTGGGAAAAATGAATTAAGTCCCTTATTTTCTTCACCATAGACATGACAAGAGTCTCCTATAATTAGAACTATTCTCATGTCACAATATGTTGAGTACGCATTCGGACATGAAGTCTACGGAATGTCAGAAACGTCCATAGCGCTCTTACAGAGGACAGGATAATAACTGACTGGAATGCTACTGTAAAAGTCTACGTGGAAGATCGGATGAACTTAGATCCCTATTTCTGTTTCCATTTGATTATGTACACGTCAATCCCTGGTTCCTCTGTTTGAAAGCTGTTTTGCACTTTAACCTCTGGCTTGAGTGGAATATCCTCCAATTGTAACTGGCATCTCACAGACAGTTCAGTGCATTGCAAAATGTCTACAAGATGTGGTTGATATATGTATGTATTAGCTGTACTCTCAGATGTTAAATCGTAGAGAGTGGTTCAAAAGCCAGACTAGTCTGTGTACATTATACCCCTGAGAAAGATCCTGTCTACAAACAGACCGCCAGGCAGTGAATTCAGATGTTAGCCTGCAACTAGACACCAAATCATCTTCCTGCCAAAAGGAAAAGCTGCAGTCTTGTGAATCAGTTATTAGCAGAGACAGATTATGGGAAAGGGAAAATCCAAACCTGCTCCAGTCAGTCAAAATACGAAGGGCAAAATATGAAGCTAAATTGCGATTTTGAGTATTTCTGATCAGATCATTAAAATGTATGAGTAATGTGATGATTGCTGTAGACATTTTTGTCTTGGATATTCTGTGTCAATTGAGTGCAGGACAAATAGGTTCAGATTGAGTTTTAATCTTCTATTAGAACTTGACAGATCTTTCATAGAAAATGTTTGTTCAGGCAGAACTGATCTATAGAGCCTTGCTTGTGATCAGGTGTGGATGCTTTTAATAAGACAGGAGACCTTTACAAATTATCAGTGGTCTTAAGAATCAAGACTAGGCAAGAATACTTGGACTGCCATGAATGCAGCCTATGGGAACTAGTTAATTTTAGCATAAGTGTTCATTCATGCAGTGATTAATCTATTTAATTAGTTGTCTGTGATTTAGGGATTAGTAAGATAACGTTGGTCTCTCTTTGTTCACATCACTTATTCCTGCGTTCAGTATTTGAAATATTAGCAGCCACAACAAATTACTACTTCCCAAAATGGTGCCATCTGCTCTACATGGTGGACTTCCTGGTAATGTACATTTCAGGTGTCAGATGGTCAGTCAGTTAGGTGTATTAACTATTCTTGACTGACCGTGACTGGACCAGTAACAAGCTTGTTGAAGTTCTCAAAGGAAATTCCTCATGTTGCTTGCCTAAAAAGATAATCAGCGCATGTATGAAATTCCTCGGATGGATACCTATCTTGACCTCCCCGCTTTAGAAGTGGCAAAGCTTTTCTTATACAATCAATGGAGATTTTTAAAACTACATTTTGGAAAATGCAGAAATGAATGCAAAAATGAAGCCTATATCTAACATACAGAAGAATTATTATCATCACTTAGTCCACTAGCATAGAATTAGAACATATACAATGGTCTTTCTGTTTCCCTTTCTTCTTCCTATTTCTGAATTCAAATACAGGGGATCACAAGACAGTATTTTCCAAATTAAATCTTCATATTCATATAAATTTTTTTGGATGAAGAAAGCTCTTTTATTCTCTCCCTCCTGTCTATCTTTTAGGATATCCAGCCTCAGCTTCTTTTAAGACCCTTCTAATGCCCTGCAGCACTACTTTCAAGGACTGAGTGTATAGGACAAGAGCGGCATTGTATGTGGGACATAAGCACAAGACACAAGCCGCGACTGGGCGTAAATATGAGGACTTTTTTTTTTTTGCTCTTGGGGATGGATGTTTGGAAAGTTCTAAACAGCTGTAATTTCTCTCTTGGGCAGATGACAGTTAACCCCAGATATGAGGGACTTTTATCTGGCTTGAAATGACATGCAACATGTAAACAGGAGAATTAAGTCAGTGCTGCTTCAATAGGCTTTTTCTGCAGTCCATCACAGCCTAATCTGTCTTAAATTAAAAGAACCTCATGAAAGTGTATTGAAAATGAAAGAATGCTTCAGCCATAATTGCCAAGATGAGGTGCCCGAGGCCTGAAGTTGAATGTTGGGTTTACAGCTATCTTACTATTAGCTCGTCTTTTTGTCTCAGTTGTTTTCAAAATATAAAGAGCTAAAGAAAGACCTATTGTAAGAAAAACAGCATGAATAAGACAATTAATAATGTCATCAAAGCCATATAACAACTCTTTGATTTCCTAAAACCTTGTAGGCAGTGTTCACACTTAGTTTGGGTTTTTATGACATTGTATCTTTTTCATTTTCAGTTGGTTTTACACTGCGGTTGACTAAAGTGCACCAAATTACACACGTGAGTGTTCTTTGATTGGTCAGGAATTTGCATCAATGCAATAGAAATAAACGTTTTTGGTCTCTACATTGATTGGTTTGATGACACATCAGTTTAAAATGAACCAATCAAGTTGCTGATGACCAGACCAGGCTATTGAAAATACATTCTGCAGAAGCTGTGACAAAATCAAATGCTTCTCTATTGCTCATGTGGCATTGTTAGCAATAGTTTGTACAGCATGTATGAATATTTGTAAAGAATAAACTGGCAGATGTTGCAAACAGTATTGCGCTGCACTGAAAAAAGCTTATTCTGATGTTCCCTCATTTGGGGCGGACTACTGTAAAAATGTGTTCCCATGAACAGCAAACTAAGCTTGGAAGCAGAGCGAAACTTTAGGATTGTTGCTGGACCATGGTTCATTCGTATAACGCAGCGTGTTCACACCTGTCAAAACAGGCTGAACTAAATAAAACATTCAATAGATACCAAACTTGGCAGATGTGAAAGTACCCTTAATTTATGCTTCTTTAATGAACCACTTTTGGAAATTTGCAAGTGTGAAGAATTTTTTAAGTTTAAAGAAGCCACACACAATGTAAAGATTCTATACATTCTTATAAATAAAGGTTGCTAAATGGTCCTGGGCTGGGATGTACAGCCAGCTTAGCATTCAATTGGGGTAGAAGCATTACAGAGTTCTTCACATTTGCATACTTCATTTACAAAAATGGTTTGTAAAGAACCAGCCATTAAAAGGTGTAGGGAGTGGTATCAATTCAAGGAACCCTTTTGGCTACTTGTATTTAACAGTGGCAGAGTTGATCTGTTTGCTCAATGTTTAGACAACTTTTTTTTTTTTAAGTGTTGGCTTGCTTGGAGTCCTTGATCTGTTTCTCTAACCTTACCAGTATGTTATGAGGAGAAATTTTACTTTACTTATTCTCATCGTATGTTATTCTTATGAGTTAGCAATGGATGTGCCATTTCAATAGTTGTCTTTTGGTTGTATCTGAACATTCCTGAATCCCTTAAATACGCGTTCTTTTCAAAATTCTGTGTGAACTTCAAATCTGCAAAAGCAAATAGCCAGTTGATGACCACCCTAAAGAGGTACTTTGTCTCCCTTTCAGTTTGTTTACATTATTTATAGCAAGATGATTAGAATTTATTTACTTGAAGTATTGCACTTTTCTCAGTTTTATTGTAACGTTGTGCATCACTAGGGTCTAGACTGTGGAATAAGTGTATAAACTATAATTTTAAGATAACTGTATGAACTCTGAGTTATTCTGTGACCTTGTGAGCTAAATGACTCAGATTAAAATGAATTAAATAGTTTAAATAACAAAAATAATAAAATGGAGGAAAACAGCAGATGGAAAAAATAATCTTTTAGAGGCTTTATTAATATGTTAATATGGAATTCCACCAATATTTAAAATGCTCTGCATAATTAAATTGTTAAAATATAAATTAATCAGTAAGATATAAATAACGAAACTTACTGAGTGAGAATTGCTCACAGCGGTGGGAGTAGGTCTGAAGCAGGTAATGCTATTAAAAGCTCCCTTTTTGTATTGAATGGATGTGAATACACTATTTAACAATAGATTTGAGATCAGCTTTTGACCTAAAGCATAATTTTTAAAATATGTTCTTGTCGGTGAAGTACATGCAAGGTAAAATTGAATCCACCTTGCTATGTGGTACACTATGTAGGTCATGAAATAACAACAGACCCTAATAGTGCATCAGATGTCTAATAGAAATACATTTGTGATTCAGCAATAGGGTGCATGCCTCCCTGTTTAACATTTTGTGCACTATTTGGGTGTGGAAGCTGTAGTTTCATGACTTACATAGTGCACTATATAGTGACAAGGGAAAATTTGAGATTAATCTTTATTATTTTTTTCTGTCTCTCTCCCCCTCTCTCTTTCCCTATCTCCCCATCTAACAACCTGCATATTTCTATTTCATGCTAGTCCTACTAGTCAGCCATGTCTGGACAGGAAGAGATGACCACCTGCTCAGTCTCTTTCATGACACCATAATATCACTGTTGCAATGTAAAGACCTCACAGCCATTCTGAGAGTTTCACACCGCCTTCCCCAACAGATCCAGGCCTCAAACACATGCTCCCACTCATCTAGCACAAATCTCTTATATACTCTGCTGTCACTGACAGTGTAATATAATGATCTACTTTTCCTCTGAGGCTTGGTACACACAGATATGGGTGTTCCTTATAGTTCCAGGAAATATCCCAGCTGTACTCAAACATAAGAGGGGTGTTCTCAGAGAGGATCCACTTTACAGCATTCATTCACATTCACATCATGTATATAATGTATAAAAAAATGAATATTTCTTGTAGATACACATGAGGTGTACTTCTCATAGATACCCCCTTGTGGTGTATTTCAATATGTCTTACATTATATGGCCAAAAGTATGTGACTAGCACATTTATATAAGCTTATTTGACATCCAAAACCATGAGCATTAATCTAGAAGTTTCCTTCCCTGCTATAGAAGTTCCCTTTCTCACTACCCAAACAGAACTCTATGCAGGCCACTGGAGTTCTTCTACACCAGACTCTTTAGGTTATATCTTTATGCAGTGTGCTTTGGGTACAGGGTGGCAGTCACGCTGAAACAGGTTTGGGCCTCAAATTGTTGCCACAAAGTAAGAAGAATATAATTTTCTATCATGTTTGCATGTGTAAGCATTAACTTTCCCCTTCACTGCAAATAAGAGTCCAAACCCAGAAACAGCCCCAGACCATTATCCCTCCTCCACCAAACTTTGGCACTGTGCATTTGAGTAGGTAGCATCGTCCTGGCATCTGCTAAACACAGATTTCTCCATCAGACTGCCAGACAGTGAAGTGTGATATCACTCTAGAGATTAAGTTTTGACTGTTCCACAGTCCTGTGGCAGCATGCTTTACACCACTCCAGCTGATGCTTGGGATTGCACTTAGTGATCTCCTATGACAAGTCACTGAGCTCTTTAGTATAACCCATTTTACTGCCAGTGCTAACAATGCTTGTGGCTGAAACTCCTAAACTGGATAATTAAAAGGAGTGTCCACATATTCTGGGCCATATTGTGTGTTTTTGTCTTGTAGCTCATTAAAACACGCAGAAAAATTTTCAGTGCTGATTCTAAGCTTTCAAACCATACCATGTTTGTGCTGTATGAGAAAAATGTTGTATGTTTCATTATGATTTAAGTGTGATGAAAAGTTATTGCTGCAATACTGTTTTGCAGAAAGAAAAAGCATCTTTTACATTTTTTACCATGTTTATGTCATTTCTTGACATCAAAACAAACAAAAGAAAAAAACTAAATTTTAAAATCAGTAAAAAAATTAATATCAATGTAATTACTTAATTAATAATAATTAGTTATGTGATAACAAAATACCATGGCAAAACAAAACTACTTACTTGGCTTCTAAGGGTTAAAATCACACATGTCTTCTACCCTCTGTACTTTGGTCCTTTGTTAGAGTTTTTAATGACTTTCATGTTTATTCTCCAGTATTAGCATGTTGGCTCTCTGCTGTCTGCAGGCCTATTAAACAGCTACTCAGGTAACAAAAACATGTTCACATGAAAAGTACAGCTGGCTCCATACCACTACCCATATGTTCCCCATCAAATCTCTGCAGTGCCCTCAAGGATCAGCCCTGAGCCAGTTACATTCAGATCCCATGTAGTCAGGCATCCACTCTAGTGGTATAGTCATATTCTGACAAGCACAGGTCTTCCAGAGGAAGGATTGATGCGACTGGCTAATCTGATGTTGCTTATCCATGGCTCTTCTTAATTTGAAACAGTGAGTTAGACCAGATTAGTGATGGGCCCATGTCTAATTCCTCACTTCAAATGTACAGTGTGTGCGAGGCTTTAGTGATTTCCATTGGCACAAGAAGTACAATGCCATTGATAATCAGTCTGCCCAGGTTTGGACCTGTGCCCTAATTGACCACTTGATTTGCTAATGTGCAACAGCTTTGGAATGCCCGTCACAGCTGGGTTAGCAATGGGTGTCAGCTTTGTTCATGAGAAAAAAGGTGCTTCCCTTTTACAACAGGTCATTCTTGAATGCACTGGAAACAAGCTTTGTTTTGTGGTAGGTCTCGGACAATGATGGTATCCTTGACGTTGCAGTAGATCCATGAAACATCTGCCTAACATATTGCTTTTGTTTTCAGGTTGCTCAGAAGCTAATAAACAGAAGGTCTGGTCCTTGTGTGTTGGGATACAACACAACAAGTTATAGAATAATAAAGGCAGTGATTAGCTGTTGAAGCATTTGATTACTTGACTCCACAGTAAAGCCCCTCAATTTCACATTCATTCACACGGCAGCTGGGCCTCAGACAGTTCATTCCTGAATTCTGAGGCAACCATGCAGGTGCCTGGCTCCAAAGACCTCTGGGATACTAGATTCCCCAGCCAGGCCTCCACCACATGCAGATTTACACACACGCACAAACATACTTGCGCATTCACACTCGCAAACACAGTTAGGCTTGTGCACTTAGACTCAGGTTGATGTGGTGTTAGGATCAACTCTGACACTTTCTCTCCCTTTTATATGACATCTGTGTTTCTCTTCAAATAATCACCCTTTATTTTGCTTAGAGCCCTGTTTATATTCATGTCCATCAGTCTTTCTCCGTCTCTCTCAGCCTGTGCAACTTCATCCTTGCCAGAGTTCTGTGGCACGTGTATGTTCACGTGTGCTGGAAGATAACAGATGATGAGGCTGGACTAATTATGGCAAAGTCTAAACATATTAAAGGCAGAATAAACACAGGCTCACGAGGCAGAAGATGTGTGCCAAAGTAAGAGCAAAAGAATCCAGCATGAGAGCGCAAGTAGAAGGCCAGGACAGTGCTGACAAACGAGCTTTGACCTGAGACTGTCTGCTATGCCCTCTGTCTCTGCAGTTCAATTGAAAGAAACTTCACCAGCCTAAAGATATTCAGTTCCAGGGTTCCCAAAGCACTTTCTCTCTTCTGCAGACAGGCTAAAGCAACCAATAATCAAATTCTGTTGTTGTCACATTCTGTAAGAAGGTTCAATTTGTTTGAATTGTGTTTGAACAAGTGTTTTGTGTGCATTGTTGATTTGCAATTTGGAAAGCGCAGTATACTTAATACCTTAGCCTAATGGATTCCAAATGTCATCAGGAAAAAAGAAAAAAACACGTATGCCCTTTTCTCACCTAACATTTGGGTCATATTTTGGTTAGTACATCCATTAATCCTATGAAAATCAAACACAAGTAGGCCACTGTGACAAGCCCTTTTGATGGGAACTCAGATCAGTGGTAGATCAGTGGGTGTCCAAACAAAGTCTACAGAGACTGCAGATGTTTATTTTATTGTTATTAGTGTTAATCCTGCAGATATGTTCACTTTTGAGGACCAGCTGGCTATGCTCTCGACCAGCCACACTTCTGCCACCTTCTCATGTAGAAGGAACAGAAAGCACTGTTATGCCACTTAACTTGAGTGCGCCATGTGTTTTGAGATATTTGAAGTGTTTGAAGATGGAGCTTGTAATAGGCTTTTGAGGATAAAAAATCTACTAGAAAGAGAAAAATGATAGGTACTCTGGATAGGTATTTAAAAAAAGAGGAAGCATTGGTAAGACAATTCTCAGAAGGAAGACATCAGAAAACGCCCACATCCATCCTCTCCTCTCTCTCTTCATTTTTCCTGTTTAGATTCTGACCTTCCCGATGAGAGATTTCCGTTACTGAATCAACAATACAAACCATGACAACTGCTAATGTCCTCTTGCCTACTTTGCAACAGTGTAAATAGTATGTGGGAGTAAATAGCGTGAATATACATGGGGGGGTGGCTGGGAGGTATTCGGCGCATCTGTGTGGGAGAACCCCCAGAGCCTCGCATCTATTTGGATTGTTGCATTTCCCAAGGACTGAAGATATTTTATAGTGAACATCAGTCATAGACTAAATAAAATTAGGTCCAGTGGGAGGGATGGGTTAAACCAACTTCAGTCCCCAACTGGGGTGCACTCGCTAAATATACCTCTTACTGGCGTGAGACATTTATAAACTCCACATGATCTTACAGTGTCATGAACCAATACTAAGGATCCATGAGGATGCAACCATACATCAAGGTTTAAACTGACAGATTATGTGGGTCTTTCAATAGGTGTTAGGAAAGGGGGCTCATTCTTGGGAAGCTGATCCAGGAATTTCACTTGCTTTTCTGTAAAAGGGTGATAGTTTCAGTGTTGCTAAAACTAAACTCCTTCTTAGCTTCTATGGCTGGTTTTAGATAATGAAACTTTCATGCAACTAGTTGAGTAGTTGTCACTAGATAAGTACAGCATAATTTCCTAGTTGCTAGTTTTTGCAAGTAGAGTATAACATAATTTCTGACAGTTATACAAAGCGATTCAAATTCCATTCCATTAGTTAGCAAGATTATTTGCTAGCATTTATCATTGTATCAGTCTGGCTGTATAAAATCACTTGTGATGGGCTGTTTAGCCAAAATTTGCATCTTTGTATTGTGGACAAAATTAACAAGCTATTAGTAGTGGGAGAAATAATAAATTTGCACATGCATCATGATTCTCTTAAAAGATTCTGAAAGGATTTACAAAATGTCTTAATTTTTATAAAGGCTTTGTGCTTCGTCCTACTGTAGGATAAACACTTACATAGCCAAAAACTTTTTAAAGTGTTATATATTTGCTTAGCCTGGCCTGGGGATAGAAAAAATGCAAGATATGACCAACACATGCATTTCTGCAGTCACAAATTGCTCAGAATTTTTATTAAAGGAAAGGCCCAAAACCCTAGGAAACGTAACAGTCTAAACTACTAATTTAACACGATAATGCAGCAAAGTTTAAGAATTTACTGAAGGAATGACTTCAGGAAGGAATGGCAAACTAAAAAGTAAAACTGTAACATCCAAAGTAAAAGAAATAGGCCACATTCCTTTTTTTCATTTTTAAACCTCCTAGATGGTGAAAAATGCCTACTGACTTAACAAGTGTGCAAAGCACAGGCTACATAACACTATTTGCTAATGACAAATATTAGAATGAAATGATAATGTAGGCTGAAGAAATAAAAAATGAAAACGCACAGAAGAGGCATGTAGACGCATGAATGAAAAAGCTAATCGAATTGTGAGGAACCTTGAGATTCTTACTCCTAAGATCTTTGCAGAACAAACGTGACATAAACAACCATGATGTTCTGTTAGCATTCGCTTGTTAGATAACTATCTAGTTAAGCCAGCTGGTTACCAGCAAATAAGCAACATTATTCCAAGAGATCATCCTTTATTTTCTTGTCTATGATGTGTGCATTGAAATTAGCTGGTTTAACTTATACCAGTTGGCATCATAATGCAGTATGCTTTCTTTGTTTTGATTGGCTGTTCCATGAAACTTGTTTCACAGCGTTGAGATGGTTGCAGCTGAGCTTCAAACAAGTTTCAAGTGAATTGGTTTTACATTATCCAGGGCAAGTAAATTTTATTTTCTTGTTCATTTAAAAATACTGAAGTTTTACCATGTAACGTCAGCCTAATCTTCTGAATCAGAAAGAAAACAGGACTACATTCATTAATTTCTTATCAGCTTTAAATTAATTGTAATTTGAATTAACTTACAGAGTACCTGTAAATCAAAGAAACATTGCTTTTATGACCTTTGTTAAGGACGTGAGGTCATCAGACATCATGTCACTCTCAGTTCTCTGACCCCAAGCCTCCATCAAAAATTGATTTGAATCAGAACCAGTGGGATTTTCCCATCCCCTGCACTGACACCGACCCATGGGTCCAAGCTCGAGCTGTTTGTTTGTTTGTTTTTAGCAGGGGTCGCTATTTAGGCCACATTTCCCATAATTTTGTATTATGGAGCTTTTCTGAATGCTACCCATGGGATATCTAGTGCTCTAACTGGATGGAGATTTATGTTTTATTTTATGTGGCAGACATATATTGTTTACAAACCAAAATAAGTGCAATTCCAGAGTAATGTTCTTGCTCTTAGAATATGTGGAGAAAGAACATATGCAAAAAGATGAAACAGCTGTAGTCTTAGTTTATGATATACATTTAGAAAGTCTTCAGTAATGACATATTACCGGGGCTATGGGGACCATGGGAACATGCTGTTGTTTTGAGCTGTCTTGGAAAATGTGTTGGCTTGAACAGAGTTGAATATGACTGTATATGGGTCTGTGTGTGTATCTGATTGTCTGCTCATCTGTTAGTGTGGGCACTGATGTTCGCTCTGGACTTCCTCACACTCCATTTCTCCTTCTCTCTCTATTGCTCTCTCACTCGTTGTTTCTTGGACTATGTGTTTATTGGCACCTGGTGGGGCTCTTAAGGAGCTGAAGCTGAAGTTTACCTTTTAAAGACAAAGAAGGGGAGCTGGACAGCTCTCGGCATATTCTCTGTGCCAGCTCTCATTATGGGCACATAGAGGTCAAGCAAGCACCCCGGACGTGTACTGGTTTAGCTCTTCTGTTTGTTTTAGATGTGGCTGCTGCCGCTCTCATTGCGTCGTCTCAGCCGTAAAGTCAAATGCTTGTAATTGCTGACCTTCTAAGGGCTCTGATTTCCCAGCACATCTCAGTGGGCTCTTTTCATTTATAACCTACTTACTGTATGTAATTGAATCAGTTAAAGTGTTGAGGAGTGTTTTGACTAGCATCTTCTAAAGCAGTCATGAAGTTGCGCACGCCTACCATTGAATCACCTGCTCATTGTTTACTTCAGACAGATCTTTACAGCGCTGATGACGCCAGCCTCTACTGGTCTCAACTGACACGTCTCCTAAGATGAGAGCAAGTACCATTGTTTACTATCTGAAGAATGTGAAGGGCATCTTAAGGTCAAACAAAACGTCAAAGTAATTGAGAGGTTTGAACTACAATGTCTGATTATTCATCTGTAATATAATTTACTACACAGCACTTTTATAAACAATTACATAATGCTCTGCTTAATTGCCTTTTGTGTAATGATCTGCCTAAGGGTGGTCTAAGGGGTTTCTTTATATGTGATCCTTTCTTTTCGTCTAATACTCTCTCTGTCTCTGGAGTCTGTTCTCCAGTTCCCTGTGCATGTAAAATGTCCTAATTGTTAAGAAAATAGACACACCACTTGGATGGGTGCCATAGTTTAAACTTCAAATCTTCAGTGTGTTGAAATGGATTGCATCCATTTTATTGGTTTACAGTGCATGGCTACCATGAATGAAAGCTGTTGCAGTCACATCATGGGTAGTTTGCTTTCATCTGTGGTAATATTCATCAGAGTTCTCCTTTTGATGATTTTATTAAACAAGGAGATTTTGATGAGACACCCTAAAGCAATGATCCTAATGGAGATAAATGAGTTCCATATGTGCAGTTCTTGTTTGTGGCTAAGGCTATTGGCCTCTAAAGAGAATCTGATCATCGTCTTTGAATATTTTGGGATGTTATTTGTACATCTGTCATTGAAAGAGTGAGAATATATGTTTGTTTCAGAATCCTTCAGTCTCAGAGAAAAATACTTGCAGAACATAGTACATACATTACTGTATGGGAACAAGTGTTTACAGCACATATGTGAAATGTAAAAAGAGGAGCCATGTGAAGAACCATTTGGCAATATATGAAATTAAATGTCATAAATACATGATTGAAACAAAATATTGCTTATTGAATATACTGAAAATAATGCATATTGTGTGTGAATCCTTTGATAATTATCAACATTTGAAGTGTTTACTGAAGGAGTCACAGTAAAACTACAATATACTAATTAAAGAGTATTAATCATTGAGTGTGATTACATGCACCCATATTCTAATCATAATTGGATTTCTGCAGTTACCTAATTATTAAGCCCAAGTAAATGCATTCACTGTTTTAGTTAGTAATAAACTATTATTTGAACACACAGAAATGATTCTAATGAAAAAGTATTGATTTTATGTCTTCTTGTGGCAGCCAATTTGAACAAATCTGTGCGATAGCTTGGGCATTAAGGAGAAAACTAGAACCAATCTATCTAACCAAAATCTACCCAATCTAACCAAAAACTAGAACCCTTCTCTCTCTCTCTCTCTCTCTCACTTACTCACTCTCTCGCCCCCTCTCTCTCTCATTCCCACGGCAGTGCTATGTTGCCCTGGGGCCAATGTGTCATATGTGTTTGGGTGGGGGACACAAGGAATATGCAGTCTGGGGCTTTAGAGTAGCTCTTATGACTAATAGGATCCAGGACTGAGGCTCGCAGCACTACCGCTTGGATCTCCGCCCTGGAACAGAACCACACTCACACATGCATGTCAGGGAAAACCTGGCATTTTCATGGATTCCATAGCAAAGCCTACTCTCAGCTTTGTTGGAATGTACTTCGACTTGTTACATCTGTTGTACTGGGATGAGATGTAGACAGTAAAATCAGCACATTCGGATAAACTCTGACTCAGTTAATGTGAACCAAATTTGACCAAAGGTAAACTGTGCTTAAGTGTGTTTAACACTGGTCATTTTATTGCATACTTCATGCCAACCTTCATGCAAAGCTTTACTGCATTGGTTTGATCTGTATTTACAGCAATTTTCAGTGAACCGTTGTAAGTTATTCTGATCCAAGTGCTGGTTTGAAATGGCCTGTAGTAGCGCTGAAGGTCAGGCGTTGCCCTGAACTTCCTGTCGTTCTGTTTTGAACTGCTTCCTGCTTCCTGAGACGGGTTGTCTGATTAAAGCTGCTGTTTGAAGCTTAAATGCTTCACTGAAATTTCTAGAACAACACTAGGCTGCACTAGACAGCATTTGGCCTGTGTGAGCTACTGTGAATGACTCACATTAGCAGAAGGTATCACTCAGTGTAAAACAACAGCAGTGTTACGATATGCATATTCATTTTCTTTTATATTTAGTACCTGTGTAACAAGACTGTGATTTGAATGCAGTTGCTCTTTAAAGACCACCTTTCATTTACTTTCCAGAATAAATGGCCATGAAGTCTTTTATTTTTCAGGAGATACTTCTGAGGAGATCAGATATATGATAGTCTACTTGCATAAGAAAGGGGAAAGTCAGAGGACAATAAGTAAAAAAGTAGGAATTTCCAAAACTACACTTCACAAAATATTTGGCACTGGAAAAATGGGACTCTACAAGACCTGGTAGGCCACAAAAACTGTCAACTTCAGATTAATCTTTGATTTTTCATCTTTAAGAGAGTGGAGAAAATCAACCTCCGCTCTTGCTTCAGACCTGAAAAAATCCACAGGTGTTTCTGTCCATCCTACCACTGTGAGTCTGAAAGGATGTCCATACCTCAACATTACTGAATGTGTTTGGAATTAAAATCAACTTCCAAAGACTGAACTTTAGAGATATGGGAAAATATCCCAGAAAATTTCTTGAAAAAATTGAAAGCAAGTCTCATGAAAAGCATGGGAGTCGTAATGAAGGCAAAGGGAGGATCACTTTTATCTACTTACTGACACACCTCTCTCACACTGACATGCACAGTGCCTTGATTAAGTCACCAGATGGTTAGATACTTCCTGTCTTTTTTGTCATGCTGGTGCAGCTGACCTAAGGTCGAGGTCATTGCTGTAAAGTAACCATTTTTTCAGCAGAGGCACATGTGTGTGTGACCAGTATCCTGATGTGTGACTGCAGTTCTGCACTCTGATACAGTATTTAACTGGTGTGAAATACAATCTCTGACGCCACCCCACTATATGCAACATGAACAGCAAAGAAGTATAAGCTTCATTGTAGCAGTAACAGCTGGTCCAAAAGAAAGGATAAGAGATGGACACTACTGTGGCTCTGTGGTGATACTATGTCTGTCCGCTCCCCTCCCCTGCTTCCTTCCTGGTACTTGGCTAGAGCTAGAAATATTTGTGTGAACCAAAGGGGGCCCCGGTTATTAATCTGAGCTTTGGTTTGGGCATTTCCCAAATATTTGTCAGGTGCAGGTTTTCATGAACTGTCCTCCATGTTTAATAGATTTTAGCTTGCATTCCATATTTACTTTTATTCCATACAGAAATCTGATATCTGGCCATATATGCACATATATCATAACAGATCAGGCATATATTTTAAAATAAATGTACATAAAAGTTGTGTACATCTGTGCAAGTATGAACTATTGGACATATGTGAATGTCATCATACATATATCTTACATAACGGCTGAAATATAGTTGAATACATCACAGTATACTAAATATATTACTATGTTATATGTTTAATTTTAAATGTTAAATAATTTAAATGATAATTTAATACTTTTTTCATTTATTGTAATGAAATGTATTTCATTTACTTTATGTTTTAATGATTTTATTGCATAGCTTAAAATATGCCTGTTTTTAAATGTTGCACATAAGGGAAATCCATATATGCCATCAGGTATCATATATTTGAAATGCATATATTGCCATAGGTTGGATATGGAATGTCTTGTATGTAGTAATTAATGTTGTGGCGGTGAGGTCCACTGATATCCACAAGGCCGGTGTGAAAACAACACAATAATGTATCCAGACTTTTGGGATGTTGCTCGAAGGCATTGTTCAGTACATTTTTAAGGTGGAATTTTAACTTAGTTTTGCATGGCCAAAAAGTAAGATATTTATGTTTCCGCTAACATTTGCCAATGATCTGATGACAGTTGTCATGATTGTTATACTACATGCAAATTTAACAGACTTTTAATTAGTCTCTGCTTGGTAGTGATGGGTATGAGTTTAGCTGGGGCAGAATTTTTTGGGCTGGGATCAGGTTTAAATTGAAGTCTTGGTGCTGTGGACTGATTCAAATCAGACACGGGTAGACTTTGTTTAGGCTGTTTTCAGTTGCAGGTGAAAATTTCAGGGCTGATTAAAAGCTCTGCTTGCCTTGCCGCTGCTGTGAAACTTTCTTTTATCTTTTTTTTCCTTTGACATACATTCCTGCCGAATGATGTAATGGAAGAAGAGGTGAGGGGAAAGCTCATGCTAGTTAAATGTTGCTTTCCGGTCACACACTGTGAATAGAGTGACATAGGGCTTAACCTTGCATTTGAGAGAGGGACAACAGGGGAAAAAGAAGAGCCTGTGGAAGTGAGAAAAGAAGTTAAAAGGACAGGGAAAGTCAATACAAAAAAGACTGAGGTCATTCAGTTGAAGAAATGTGCTAGCCTGAATAGAGACCCAAAGGTAATGAAATTTGGAGAAAAAAGGAGAAAGTGATTGAAAGAGAAGTCAGATTAGGTGAAGGGAGTGAAATGTGGAAAGGAGATTTATGTGGTGAGGAAAAACCAACGGGAATCTGAAGAGGAGAGTTAGAGGAACAGGAAATGACCCGTGATTGTCAGCGTACTGCTCGGAACTGGAGAGCCCTGAGAAAGTTCAGCCTTCACCTGGTGATATACACAGCATGCTTATGGCCTGTCAGTGACAGAGTCTTGACTAATCACCTGTTTCCGAATCACACACTTATTTATATTCTCTTCTAGCATTAGAGGCATAAAGTGCCATACATTAGCCCACTCCCTTCCTTTAGTCTTGTGATCTTTGCTTTCCACAAGAACTGACCATTCCTTTATCCACATGTCAGAACTTTCAGCACACTCTTTCTCCACATCCTCTCTTTCTCTCTCTCTCCAGCTTTTACTTCCTTTGTTTTTATTGATGCTTGATAGATTGCCTCTCACTCCCCACTACAGCCTGTTCCTGTGAGTTGGAAACATCAAAGCCTGCAACAGCAAAGTCTAATGATTAAAATGTATGTCAGCTTTTGTCCCAGTATTTATTCTTGTGCATAGAAGGTGGTTTGGGTGCAAATTTGATCTGACGTGAGTGAGAACTTTTGATGGTAGAAATGAACATTGAAGGGTGGTAGAAATGGTGAAGGGTAATATTCTACACACTGACATACGAATAGAATTAACAGGAGTGAAATTAAATGTATTTTGTTTTAAACCAGTTGCACCAGTTGTATAAACATTGCTGATTTATGGTCATCTGCAAAACCCAGGTTTTAAAACTTCAAGAGTAAAGGATTCATTTTGCTCAAACATTTAAAATGATTCAATAATAATCTAATAATCTAATCTCATTCTAACACTGATCTCATTCAAATATAATTTAGAATCTTAAAAATAGCTTCCTAAATGGTTCTTGGTTTAGATGTACTGTACTGTTTTGTGTTTTTAAATATTGACATTGTGTGGCAGTTTGAAGTAGTTCTTTATTTTATGTTCTTCACATGTCTTGATTGGTAGAGGGGGTGACCCTGTTTGGCCAGAGTTTGCGTTGCGCATACGCGCTTGCCCTCACACACACTCACTCCGCTCAGACCTATAAACTGTGATTGATACGGCTTGGCCCAGAGACCTTTTCACGCGAACATGTGTGTAAGCTGAGCAGTTCTGCCAGGAATTTGAAGCTGGCTTGAGTGCAGATAAGGTGAGCACCATGCACCTGTCTCCTTTCTTTTCCAGCTCAACATACAGCTTACTTACTGAAGCAGGTGAATGCATAGCTTACTCACCAGAGGGTCATTATATGAATTTTGTGAGAAATGCAGAAACATACTTTTCACTGCACACATTTCTGTGTTTGTGTTAATTGAGGTAAGCAATCAAATGAATGCTAGGAAAGGGAAGCAAATTCACTTCCTCTGCAGTTTATTTTATATTGAAATCTCATTTGATTCTCATTTGTTTTTTCCTAAACATCCATAAAGCATATTTGATTATGATAGCTGTTCATTATTCTGCGAGATCAGTGCCAAGTGGACACTTATTGTGTTACAGTGCCATTTATTATATTAAAAAACCACACTATTCAGATCTTCATAGTTTCAGTAAAAAATTCTCATATCAAAAAAGTGATTTCCCCACCTCAGTAATCCATAGATTTTTTATTTCAAATAACACTGAGAAGTCCAACCTCATCATACTGTGATGGCGTACAATATTTACTGACTGCTGCACTGCCTTTTATGAAGGTTAAGTGTCAGTTTTTTTTAATTGGATGGACAAGTTATGCCTGATACGTTAGATATGCAAAAATAACACATTATTAATGTCAAATAAACGCTTCTGATGTTGTTCATATATTATACCAGATGTTGGCACAAATGACACTCTTCTCATAGATTGATTGTCATACGATTTCTTCTGCTAGACAGCACCATGCTTGTTTGCGTGCTTGTTATGCTTATCCTATAAAATGCCATATATGAAACATAGCTATAGTAAAAGGCATTTTGATTGGTCAGGGGTCTGTTAACTACAGTTAATTAGTTATTGGAATTAGAGTTGAATAGATGTAAAAACTGCCTGTATTCTCTTCTTCTTGAGGCATTCACGTGACACAGTCAGGTTTTTGCAGCACGTTGTAATAACAATACGAAAGTCACAAGGTGTTATTCATCTTTGGCTTTTTTATTTTTGTACATGATTTTAAAATGCCAATTGCTCTTTGTGTGTAAATTTCATGATGAGTAGACCAAAAGAAACCAATAGAAAGTAAAGAAGGTTTTACCCAGCTTCTGTAAAGTTACAGTTTTGGAGATTTTGTTGTGACATAAACAATATGAAGAACAAATTATATTTGGGTCTTCTGTCCCTGAAGTGTGAATGCAGCCATAAACAAAGCATTAATCAATTATAATGCTTTTTTGAGATTATGTATATGGTTCTTTAGACACTTCCTCACTTAACTACTCTGTCTGTCTCAGGCTCACCCAAACATGCACCTTCTCTCTTAAAATATGGCAATGTTTATGTTTACATTTACATTTACAGCATTTAGCAGACGCTCTTATCCAGAGCAACTTAGAAAAAGTGGTTTGTCTATCTAGAGAGAGTAACTTTGCTAGTTACCAATAGGTTAGAGAGAAAGACAGTCCTGAGCTCAGATACTGCTAGAAACAAAAAAGTCACTGTTGATACCCAGAGAAAAGGAACATAGTTGAACACAGAACTCTGAGCAATACAGTACAGTATACTACAATACACTACACTACACTACAATAAACTACAATACACAGTGCAATACAATATATAAGTGCAGCACGATATATTGCGATCGATACTTAAGTGCCCATTTAAGTGCAGTGTAAAGAGATGTGACTTCAGTCTGCATTAGAAGACAACAAGAGACTCTGCTGTACCGACAGCCAGTGGGAGTTTATTCAACCTCTTGGGTGCCAGTACAGAGAACATTCTCGACGGTTGTCTTATTTGCAGTTGTTCTCCCATTTATTTATGTTCGCTGGCATCAGAAGCCATTTGTCATTGTTTGTTCTTTCCCGATTCTTTAAGATTTTATGTTATGATGTGATTAACAAGGGTGTGATTGTAAATAGTTTTTCCCCAGCATCTATTGTTTTCTCTTTCACCCAGTCTCCGTCTTTTTTTGGAAGAGGTGCTCAGGCCTGGTGCAGCTGAAGGAGTAGAAAGTAGGTCACTTTGTCTGAAGACTGATCTGGGCTTGCAGCACAGAGGAAACTCTGGAGAAACACAGCACAGAAAGGGCAGTGGGGTACTGGTCATGAGTGACCAAGCAGGAAACAAGTTTCTCTATACACAGACCAGGGGGTCATGTTTAGTCTTTCAGTCTTTCACATAAAACTCATAAAAGGTGCCAATTTGGGCTCTTTGGAGTGATGCCATAGAAGAACCGCATTTGGTTCCCAAAAGAACTTTACAATGGAGAGTTCATATATCTCGTTTTTAAATGCAATGTGCAGGTATGAAGAACATCCAAATTATATAAAAGTCTGATGCCAAATAAAAGTTTATTCTAGAACATAGATCCAAGCAAAGAACCAATTAGAAAGCTTTATTTTAAAAGTACAAGTGGATCTTTGTGATATTACATCAGTAAAGCTCATTAGACATCCACACAAGATCAATATAAATGTTCCAATAGCACACTAGGCTCTGGAAGTTCACTAGTCATCCCATTTCTGAATTCTTATTAACTGAATGAGAGTTAAAATCCAGTCCTAAAATCTAATTGGC